>NW_024884711.1:28653439-28982425 GCF_019232065.1 Centrocercus urophasianus
CCCCAAATTAGCTATTACAGTGACTAAAGAGTAGAGACAAAAATGTGTTAAAGCATAACAGTGTGCTAGGGTTCTTTGATAAATTGGATTTCTCAAGGCTGCAGTTGAAATACTTTTTTTCATAGATTAAGGACATTTTACTGTTGTGTTGCAGTAAGCAGTACAGACTGTCAAGTTAACTTTTGTTAAACACTTGAATAAGTTTTCTAATTTTTTGTTAGAATAGTCTGTGATAAAAGAATGTATAGGACAATGTGTTTGCAAACTTTTTCCTTTCCCTTTCCTTCTTTTTCTTTTTAACAGTTCAAGCTCCTACTGAGCCCCCTCAGCTTCCAGGGAAGTGTCCTGAATCAGAAGGACACCGTTCTTGGATTCCTTTCCGAGGTCATTGTTACTATATAGAATCTTCATCAACAAGGAACTGGGCTCAGGCATCATTAGAATGTCTTCGACTGGGTAAGTATCATCAATTAAAGAGCTCATCTTTTGGACTTTTTTCTCTCTGCGAAAAGCTGAACATGCAATATACATTTTGTGATTTCAAGAATGGTCCAAGTGTTGGATAGTTAAATCTAATTATTATCTGAGATGATGGAAAATAGCTGTCTACCACTGGTACATGCTGCCTGTTACATGTACCAGGCATTAGAAGAACTATGTGGCCTGGAGTGGAGGTCAAAAAGAGGAAACTTTGTCCTTTGGCCCTGCGAGGAGATAGTCAACCTCATCACAAAATAGCAATTGCTAAATCTTGGTTTAGTGGAATTGTTTATCATTTGCATACCTGATATGATTTGCACTTTGATTATTCCTGTTTTGAATCCTGATAGTTAAATTTCCTTCTTATATTGTGGTGCCTAGGCCTGCGCCCAAAGCCCAAGTTAAGGCTGCACCACTGTAGAGCAGAGTGGGGCAGTCACTTCCTTGATTAGCTCACTATTCTCTGCATGATATGCTCTACAATGTGGTTGGCCCTTTTGGCTGTCAGGGCATGCAGTTGACTCATATTCAACTCGCCATTTATTTGCCTTGATGTCTTTAATGCTTGGACACTGGTGCTGAGGCTGTTGTATAGTGGCCCTAGAACAGAACTGTACAGGATGGTGTACCTTTCTCTAGTCCATAATTTGAGTTCTCCCTCTTGCTTCTCTGGGCTTGGGAAAAGTGGTCTTTGGTGGGCTGATGGCTTCTTTGATTAATCAGGAGTAGCCAACGAATGGTACTTCTTGAGTACCACCTCTGCTAATGTCTCTCTGTGTTCAGGATGTGTAGAGAAGTTTTTTCATGACAAATGTAACAGTAACAAAATATCTGAATCATTCTGCAAAAGAGGAACAAGTAGAAAAACATGAAGACTACAGTGAAAAAAGAGGAACGTTCGTGTTCTCCTATATTTTGCTGTCCCTACTTGCACTCTGTTTTTTGTTTGCAGTTGGGCATTTTCCAATTATATCTCATCCACAATAGAATTTTTAGAATTTATCTCTAGCTCAAGAGTACTCCCCATTTCTTTCATATTTTCATTCTTTTTAACTCTACCTTCCTTACCTGAGAAAAATACCTTCTAATATTCAGTAGCCCAATCAAAGCAACCATTGTAGTATTGACTGGATTGTAGACTCACACAGAATAGAGCTGAAGATGGTCTCCATTTAGTGTTTAATGACATTCCAAACAAGGTTACATAGTTCATTCTCTCTGCTGGCACACTGCAAGCTTCATGCTGTGATGTCTTGACTTTGCCACAGCATCAAACAGAATGAATCATTATGGCAGAATGCCTAGTATTGTATGTGAATGACTAACGGGATATCTACCATGCTAACTGGGCAACAGATGACCTGCATGATTTTTCTTTCTATAATGACTGCAGTCAGAATATAGGGAAATAAACAAGACCTAGTTGAAGAGTTTCAGAGATGATTGTGCTTCAGAAAGCCAGCAAATGTGCTATACATGATCTATATAAAGCCTTGGAAAATACTTAATCATCAATATGTGAAGTTAAATTGTGCACAGACTGAAGAGACAGCTACTTTTTACTTTAATCTTGTGATTTTTGTGTCGAGACTTCTTAATATTAAAACATCAGTAGAAATTATTACTGTGTAACATACTGGCTTGTATTTTTCCCTGAGCTGTTGTTCAGTTTTGTTGCTATTTCCCAGTGATGAGAAAATAGTGCTAGTGCAATGCCTTAGATATGGTAAGAAATACATCAGCAAAAATACATGAGTTCTTCATTTGATATTATCAAAAATTAGGTTTTATTCTGAATTTCAAAACCTACCTGGAACTTGGCACAGATTGTCAGTGGTGAAAATAAGATTGACAACAAGAGTGCATTGCACTGTAAGACTTAGATCTTTGTTCTCTTTGGATATTGCAGGTGCCTCTTTGGTATCAGTTGAAGACTCAGCTGAAGCCAGCTTTCTGACATACATAATTGAACCACTTGAAGGGAAGACATCAACATTTTGGACTGGAATGTACAGAAATGTAGATGGTAATTTCTTTAATTTCGACTTTTTTTTTTTGTGAATAATTCCCATAAACTGTTTGGTATAGGTGTTAAAAATTTTTATATTACGCTTCTCTATTGCATTTCAAGAGAAATTAGAAAAGGTAATAGGGAAAGCTAGTAATCAAGTAGATTTCTCAAGAAGGCAATAAACGCAGAGCAGAAAATGAATACTATCTTGTTTTTGAATGTGTTCAATATTTTCCCACTTAGGGGAATGGCTGTGGCTAGACAACACTGCGGTGAATTTTGTCAACTGGAATACAGGAGAGCCTTCCCCTCAACAAAATGAGCACTGCGTTGAAATGTATGCAAACTCTGGATACTGGAATAATATCTATTGCACTTCCTACAAAGGCTATGTTTGTAAAAAACTAAAAAGTAAGTGCTGTGTTTATATTTTTTTAATGTAAGGAGTATTCTCATTGTGTGCTAGTATTAGTAGATGACTTTTACACACAGTGCATTTTAGCTGAGCATTTTGGGTTTTTATAAATAAGAAGAGAACGACATTTGCATGCCAACAGAAAGAAAGAATAACTCTTGTAGGAAAGTAGAAGGGCTGATTAGCATTTAGATCCCTTTGAATTGTTTTGAAAATATTCTGTTTCTATCTCAACTGTTCCTAGTGTATGCCCTTTACGAGTCTGCCTGTTTTGTGTTGACAGTTGTTCAGTTATCATGTTGTTAATGTTCTTTGCACACACAAATTAGTTTATTTGAAAATATATTCCTCAGGAAATCCCCTCTTTTTAGTACAGGGGGATAACCTTTACTCGTTTCCATCTGGCAGGCTCATATGTGTGTTATTTCCCAGTGTAAAGCAGTTCTTCTGTTAATTGATTATTTTTGAATTGTGAATTAACGATCAATTTTGGTATTTTATCTCTATGTTTTGCTGTTTTGAGAAGGCAAATGAAAATTAAGGCAAATAGCATAGTTTGTATGTAATGAACTATAATGTTCCTGAAATAACAGAATGTGCAAATCTGGCACATTTAGGGCATATGTTTTCCTGAAACTCATACCACTCATTTCTTCCAGTTTGTATTGCGATATCTACAATCTCTTACTAATATTTATTGAGGAGAACAAAATACATTTAGGGGCTGAGATGTTCAGTTCCCTAAAATGAGAGAAATTCTGCTGTCCTTCCTAAGAATCTGCTTTCATGCTGCATTTTCGTGACTTACTCAGATGCTTGTAATGGTGACTGTATCTTTCACAGGAAATACTGTAGAACTGTTGGGCTTAGTCATCCATTCAGAGTTTACTGTCTTTTTACATTGTGACTGGAAAATGAAAGGACAATTTATTTTCATTCTTGTACTAAAATATTCATAGAGGCAGATAACAAATGTTGCAATTAATGGCCTCCCCTTTCTTTTCAACCATTCACGTCTCTTCTTTTTACTGACACTGTTATTCACCTGTTCTGATACTAAACCAATTCTGAGAGGTGAAACAGGTGAAAAATAGTTTTGATCAGCTTCAACCAATCTAGCTTCCTGAGCTGGAATGTTACTGAGTCAGTGCAATGCCAGTATCAATGCAAGGCCTACGTAGTTGCTCACTGAGGGACAGGTCTTGTTTGAGTCTAATGCTGCTGTAGTAATGTAGCTTAGGTCAGCAGAATTTTGCAAAACTGTGGTAGTACTAAATGGAGTGTTAGAAGCATCATTTTACTTAGTTTCTTTCACAGTGCCTTGCAATGTTTGCTACTTTCTGAAAAGGCTGCAAATGCAAAACTGACTGAAATTTTTCTGTAAAATAGATGCTATTTCCTGTTCCACTTGCTAAAGTAGAAATTATCTCAGTAACTTGAAATTTTGGAGCTGATCTGTTGCATGAATAATCTAACTTATAGTTTTGCAAATAGGTAGGTAGTTTAAACAACAGTTCATCAGTTCTACAGGTGCTAGTGGATTGGACTTGGTTAGGAATATTATGTTCATGGCATTTCACTGTAAGATGTCAGAGAATCACAGAATTGTAGGGACTGGGAGGGGTCTCTGGAGATTGTCTAGTACAACTTCCTGCCTAAAGCAGGTTCCTCCAGGAGGTTGCACAGGAAAGTGTCCAGGCAGGTCTTGAATATCTCCAGAGGAGGCAACTCCGCAGACTCTCCAGGTAGTCTGCTCCAGTGCTCTGTCACTCTCAAGTAAGGAACTTTTTCCTCATGGAACTTGCTGTGTTCCAGTTTGTACCCATTGCCCCTTGCCCTAACACTGGAAAGAGCCTGGCCCCATCCTCTTGGTGCTTGTCCTTCAAATTTACGAGCATTGATTAGATAGCCTCAGAGACTTCTCCAGGCTGAAGTCTCTCAGCCTTTCCTCATAAGGGAGATGCTCCAGTACCCTCATAATCTTAGAAGCTCTTCAGTGCTCTCTCTCTAGAAGTTTCCTATCTTTCTTGAACTGTAGAGCTCAGAACTGAACACAGTACATGCTAAGACACTTTGGAGTTCAGGAATAGACTTAATTGTCTGTGGAGGTAAGTCATCTCTTAGCAAAATAAATATATTTGCTATTAATATGTAGAATGATGAGTACTACAAAGATTTATGATTGTACTGAGGATCGTGTTTGAGCATGTCTGTCCTAAAGAAGCTGTATAGTTTTTCTTGTGGTTTTACATTGGTGTGGGAATCTGCCCCCATAGTGTTCATTGATGTTCTTTGATGTTCAATTTGGTATATTTATCCTGCTAGTTTATGTAAATTCATACATGAGAGACCATAGCACTATAGACCACTGCACTTTGACTTTTGATATATGTGTAGAGCTTTGTGTGAGATTTGTATTACTGTATATTTCTCTGAATATGATTTTCACTATGATTCTTCAAATTGCATAATTTTAATATAAAATAAATAAATAAAAAAGTAATAATAACATAATTCTTCTTCAATGTTTCAAAATACCAGCAACTGAAATACTTCCATCAGCTGAAATGCCACCAGCTGAAATGCCTACAAAGGGTAAGGATACTTGCTTATTTTCTTTTAGGTAGACAAAAAAGTATCCAGTGGAAGATCATTTAAAAAAAAAATAATCATGTTTTATATCATGCATCCTACATTTTCTGTAGGATCTTCTACATATTCCTACCTTTTCCAAGTAGTTGGGTGTTTCTTAGGAGCACATTATTTCCTAGTAGACAATCACAATGATATACTCCAATGAGTATCTGAAAAAAACTTTAAAATAAAAATTTGTGATATGAAATGTAGCTGGCTTTTTAAAATCAACTTATTATTTATATTTGTTTTCAGCAATGACGAAGGATGAGGAGGCCCCTACTCTAAGCCATGGTAAAACAGGAATTGTAGTTATTGTTGTCGTCATCATCCTTGCTGGAAGCAGCCTTGCAGGCTATCTCTTCTACAAAAGAAGAAAGAATCGCTTGTCAACAAATGACAGCTTTGAGAACAATTTGTATTTTAATAGTGATGGAACTGGAGACACAAAGGATCTTGTGACCAACATAGAACGGAATGAACATGCGACACTATAGTGTAACAAAATTGATGTAATGTGTAATGTAATACGTAATGTAATGTGCCTTGTTTTAATAAAATTATGCAACTACAGTTGCGTATTTTCTCAGTGCAAATACTGTATTAGCCAGTTTCAGTGTGTGCATAATATTACGTACAGCATCATGTTTATTTCATAACTTGTGTAAGATTTCAGATCTCATGATCTTAGGAAAAAGATAATGCTAATTATTAAATGGAACAATAGAAATGGATGCAGTAAAGAAAGTGGAATTTAGGTAGATTCTCTTAAGAAAGCTGTTAAGATTTGAAATTTCTGCACCAAAATCAGTTCACACCATGTGGTGATACACAGAATCTTCAAGCTATTCAACAAACATCTCTAATTCTGCCAGGACTCAAGTATTCCCAGTGGCATAACTACAGTGATAGTTGCTAAGTAACAAACCTGTGTTTAGACATCCTCTTTGAAACCAAGAGTCTGAAAAAATCCTTTCATAGCGAAATTCCAATTCCTGTGATTTCGCGCAATGTGGAGAACAAGTGTATAGTTCTCGTTGCTTATCTCTTCTGTGATTTGATCAGGTAAAAATGGGAGGCAGGCCTTGGAAATGGAAAAAGCTTGGTTGGCTGGAGTTCTTGCTGGCTACAAGTGGACTTTTCTGGGAGAGGCAATAAAGTTAACAGCAAAATTTCCTTCTTATCAGGGCAGTTAATGAGGGGGAGGGGGAATATTACCAGTATGCATTCTGAAGGCTTGTAGGAGCATTGTGTTTTGATAATCACATGTTACTTTTTTATACTCTCACAATCAATGGCATAGATTTGCGAGGTGTTTGCTGGAAGTCAGGAAAAATTTTGCCTTAACCAATGTATCCATTAGTACTGACTTTGTTTCCTTTCAGAAATGCTTAGATCAGTTACCATTTACATAATTCTTAAATTTCCAAATGTGGGGTTTATATTTCTAATTTTTTCAAATCTTACAAAACACAAATCATATGTGATTCCTCCTTCACATATAAAGGTGTATGATATTTGATTTTGTGGCTTCACGTTTGTTCTGTGAAATAAACAGTAGCTAGCTTTGATTTTTAAATGGTTTTGCATTGTATAGTCTTGGCTCTGTAAGACTATGTAAGTTTATCCTATGTAAGATAGGATAAACTTAAATAGAAGACACAATGCTGGAGACATTCTAATCTGAAATGTGATTAAATAACAACTGTATTTTCCTGTATCTATGCATGGATTATATGTTTAAAACTGAGTCCAAAATGCTGGCTTAATGATCTGGATTTTATATTCATGCAGTGAAGATGGGGAAATCTCTCCTGGAGTCCCTTTTCTCTTTCTGCCTGTGTCCTTTTTTAATAATAATAGCAGATATTTCTTCTGCTATTCTTTTTTTTAACACACATTTGTTCAAACTTGTCTGTTTGAAGATTATTACTTCTAATGGTTCTTCATCCCAGCTGGTGTGGTTTACCAACTAGAAACTTCCTGTTCAACTTGGATGAATGATGCTAAAGATCATGATATTTCAACAATATTATTGAAACAGAAGGAAACATATGTGAAAGCGGTAGTGAAATGCCAAGAGGCTGTGATTGGAATCCCAGCCTTATTGCACTGGCTGTTGTACAAAAGCAAATTGGTGCATTTTCTATCCAAAAGAAGTTTAGTCCTGTTCTGAGGCCCTTCACAGTCCTAAAGACCTCAGCTGACAGCCAATGATTCTTCTGGACAACATTTTGTCATGTGTATGTGTGCCGATGTATTAGTGGAAAGAAAACAAAGATTGAAGAGATGTCTCATTTCCTCATTCTCTGTCATGCTTTGTAGGTACATCTCTACAGCTAAAAACTGACAGGGAGAGAACGCAGCTTCTGGAGCCTTACTTATTCTGAATTCATTTACTCATTCTCAGCTAAATGTCACTTAATAGCCAGCATTAGGTGTAGCTACTTCTGTGTAATGCTGTTTCTGTTCTACTCTAAGACATGTAAGATTTTCGGAGAAATATGATATTTAAGCTGCATGTTTTACTGTCTTTCCAATTACACTTCAATGGGATTGGAGCAAATCTCCTATGAGAAAGAGCAAACATGAAAGCGGTGGCATTTATAGCACAGAACATCATTTAAGTTCCATTTAGTTAGCTTAAGATGAACATTTATACTCTATATATGATGTATATAGTAATGACAATTTGACAATTTGACAATTTTTGAATGGAAAGCAGAGAGAACAACTTGATTACTTTAAACAATATCTAATTAACGTAAGATGAAATGGACTTGTGATCATTTCAATTTCCTTTTTTTTTTTTTTTTTTTTTTTTCCACCTTTCACATAGTTTCTGTTAGACTGAATACAGGAGTACAAAGTTTTTAAAATCATAATTTCTTTGGTCATATAAATCTTCAAGAAACATTGGGGAGAGTAGTTCTCAAGAGAATGTGGAAAGAGAAATACCTTGTTATTTCAGTCTAACCAGGACTGAGCTGGATTGCAGTAATTTAATTGAACATTATTTGGTGATCTGGCAACATGTCCTCCTTTCCTGCTGCTAAGCTATCGTATTCCTGACAAGTGACTAAATGCTTAGAAAAGTTTCCAAGATTGGGCTTGGTAAACTGTTCATGTTGCTCTATATACATGAATAAAATCAGTGCATCTTACTGGTTGTCATATCACCATTTCTTTCAGTCATTCTTTGCTACAGGCTGTTATTTCTTATGGAAGCAGTCTTCTCTTCTAAGCACCCTTGTTGCTTTTGTGTTCTCCTATTTTGTGTCCTGAGTAGATCCAGCTACTAAAAAAAAGCTAAAACAAACAAACAAAAAAACAAAAAAACAAACAAACAAAAAAAAAATCTTGATTAAAAAGGTTAAAGAGAAAGGATGGATAGAGAAGCAAAAGAGACTTTTTAGGTGATCCTTACTAGCTCATTTCCATAACCCTCTGATTCTGCTGAGCTTTCTTACATTTCGTCCTGGTGCTTCAGGGAGATGAATGAAAAATAAAGATGATGTATCTTGAAAATATAGCATGAAAATGCCAGGTGCTTTTTGTTGCTCTTTCAGTACACTCTGAACCTATCTACAGAAATGTAAAGCTTGTTCCCTCTGTTTGTTTGTTAGCATAGAACATTTCTACAAAGATTTTTGGTTTTGGCATTAAAAAAACCCTTTGTCCGAATTGGAAGCTTTGTGATTTTGCTCTTTCTATGAGGATTCTGAGTAGAAATTTTACATCAAACAGGATAAATGATCACATTTAATTTTATTTTATTTTACTTTTTTAAAATTATTTTTCTAGATACTTATAACGATGCTTTTTGAAATTGAATTGTTTAACTTTAGGGACACATCTTGTAGAACCTGCATGGACTCACCCATTCATTTCTGTGGTAGTAACTGAAGAATGACTTGATGGTAATTGTTGATAGATAGCGTGTAAAAGTTTGCCTTGCCTCTTTGCATCCTGCTACATTTCTTGCGCTTTGTTTCTGTTTCCTCTTTTTTGCAGAAGAGCTCTGACTTCAGAGAGAAGATGGTGAATCTGCACAGTGTAACTTCCTGCTTGGGAGCAGAGATTGCCAAAGGAACAACGCTGACTCCACACAAAACTCAGTGCTGCTTTTCTGAGCGTAGTGCCTCTCTGCTGTCTTCTGATCTTCTTTCTCAATTTTTTGGCTGTGACAGGCTCTTTTCAGACAACCGTGGTGGTGAAACTGACCTCAGTATCTTTTTTCAGCTTCTCTCAGCAGATAATTGATAACAATCCTCCTAACAATTCTCCTGTTGGTTCTTGCTTTTTGGTCCCTTTTTCTTGCCCACTAGTCCCATTGTTTTCTCAGCATTGTAATTCTTGATCTCCCAGTGTTATTCATTTGCATCTGAGTCAGAGCAACAGAAACAGGGTCCCAGCTCTTCATGTAGGTATCCAGGGTTTCCTTTGCCTACAATAGCAGCAATTTTTCAGGGTAAGTCTTATTTTAGCTTCCATAGCACTGATGGACCTTAAAGGGTACTTTCTGTAAATAGAACATCAGGGAACTTATCCCAAACCAGCCTTTCCTGAAGATAGGGAGATGGAGATTTTTCGAAGGCCATATTCAAGAGTTTGAGAATTCAAAAAGTGTTGTAAATGTACCACAGGTGTGAGTGTTACTGCTTCCTCAACCTCTATGTATTTCTAATGATTTTGCCTACTATAAAGCAGAGGGTTTTTCTCAAAGTAGACAGCAGAATTTTGTCAGAATGTCTGAACAGAGTGTACTTTAGGATGTGGAAACTTTCACAGACCAGATGGATGAAAAATGTGGCAGTATTCCTTATCAGTTTAGTTTTTTTTTCTCTTTTCTGATAATTGAAAATCTATCATTTTCTGGTGGCAGGTTATATTTTTCCCTTACTTGTGTCATTTCTTTTCAGAATTTCATCAGTTGTTGCTGTCAGTTTGGGTGCACTGCTTCTGTATGTTCTAGTAGAGAACAAAAGAAGGGATAGGTGCCTCCTGAGGAAAACAGATTCTTCTGCAGCTTTTCTCTTCTTATGGAAAAGCTGAAATGCAGTTTTTTTTTTCTCTAATTCTAGGATCATGGTTACCTGATTTGCCTGGTTTTCCCAGCCGTTTTTCATGGTACCGTATTACATTCTGTTTACTGGATCAGACCAATCTTATTCTTCTTTTTTACTTTCTTTATTTCTATTAGAGAGATATTCGTGTCAACTTCACTCTAAAAATAATGATTCTGAGTTGTAAGGCACGTGTCCAAACATCTTCACTAAAATGTGGCCTCTTAGAACTAACATATCCACAGAAAACTCTTGCGTTCAGTACTGAAAATAGCTTAAAAAGTAAAGCTTATCCATTGAGGTATTATTTCAAAATTACATATGTGACGTGATTTGGTTCCTCATTTGCAGACCAGAACTTCCCTGTATCAGTTGAGTCTTAAAACCTAGAAGGACTTGTTAACCTGGATCAATGCAGAAGGGTTTTCTTGCAAGACACAATTTGTTCTTCAGCAGGAGTTAGAGCTGCAGAGGAGAAAGGAGCAAAACGTCTGGCAATGGCTGTTTACCTTCTTGTGATTTTTCTCTTTTCCTTTTGTACGCGTCTTCAAGCGTCTGGTAAGTCTTTGTCCTCCGCTGAGTTTTGAAAGTGATCTTTCTCCTGCTTTTCTGTCATCCTTCCTCATCAAGATTAAGTTTAAATCTATTTGCAGCCCAGCATGTAATTTGGAATAGTTTCTTCCAACTCTTAAATCTGGTGATGTTAGACATTGTTTTCGTAACCCAGTATTCAAGGATGTGAATGAGTAAAACAAACAAACAAACAAAAAACAACAGGCGTGAATAAGGCAGTGCTGATTCCTGAAAAGCAGCCAGCTGAGTGTGGATGTAGCTGACCTGAAAGTACTCCACTGGGGGGCAAATCAGCTCAGGTGCACAGGGCAATGTTCTCTCAGCATGCTTGGAACCACTGGCTGCTGTCTGTGCTGAGTTTCCTATTCAGCTCATGTGACTGTTGCACATAGACTGTTGTTTACTGGAATCCTATTTCCTGGCTGGCAGCTTTAGAAAGGGCCTTAAAAGCTGCTGCCTGTGACCTTGGTCTAATCCACCACGTGTGAGTTTCTTCTCTGCAAGTTTTTGGGCAAGGCTTAGCTGGCTAGCGTGAAGCACCTCTGCAGCCACAGAGCTGTGCCAGGGTGAATGCCATCTGCTTGTTCAGATCTTTAGCTTCTTACAGGAATGTCAACACAGCAGTTGACTGCTTCCCAGTGTGCTGGGATGTGGGGTTATGAACCACGTCTATTTCTCTCCTGGTAAGAAAGCTGGGGTGGCAGGAAAGCTCAATGGCACAGCAGAGCAAGCTGGGTCATATTGCTGTCAGTTGAGGAGAGTTGAGGGATACAAAGCCAGCAGCAAAAATATTCCAGATTTGGAGCAGGCTGAAATTCTGCCCACTTATTTTTTGCAATTGGTCGTCAGAAACAAAGCTCTTTGGAGTGTCGTGCAATGTTTCACATTTCTATTTACAAGTGTAGCTATTAATGGCACTGAGGACAGTTATCCAGTGCTCACAACCGAAGTGATGATGTTGCAATTTGTGGTTTTCCTCCTGAGAAAAGCACAACCTGAACTCTGACTCAGTGAAGAAATGACTTTTTGTATGGTTGCCAGAAATTCTAGATATTATTAGCTAAAATTGTAAAGTGCTGCACTTGTTTATTGAGTTGCAAAACACAATGTTATTCTGGGCCAGATGTAAAAATGGTTGAATGTTGAGTATGGAAACCTTTTTTCATGCCTCTAATGCAACAGGCCTTTTACTCACAAAATTAAAACCTGTTTAATATGCTGTGTGGTGGTGAAAGTTTGCATAAGTCATTAAATCTCATATTAAATCATTAAGTCATCATATTAATCATTTAAGTCATTAAATCTAATCTCATTCTTGAATGGCACTTTGAGAACAGCATGCTTTAAGAAGAAAATTCTATTCTGTATGTATCTTAAAAATAATGTGATGAATGCTTTTCATACTGTTGATGAAACTCTCTGGATTTCTTTCTCGATCAACTCTGAATGTCTATTTTTTGTTGTAGCAAACTGTCGTATAGCAAGAAACTGATTTATCTCCTATGGCAGCTCTCCTCAAAAATTTGCATTCTGATTTTGCTTTATAGATAGTGGAATATTTTTAATTTATAATGAAGATAGCAAGCTCTGTGCCCAAGCTCAAAACAGCAGCTCAGTCATAACTGCCATGTGCAATGTGAAAAATGAGTTGCAGAGGTTCAGATGGATCTCGGCCACACAGCTGCTGAGCATGGGGATGAAGCTGTGCTTAGGAGTGCTCACCAAGGATGATGAGGCTGCCATCACATTGGAAACCTGCAACAGGACGAATGAGCTTCAGAGGTGGGAATGTAAAGGTGAAGCACTTTCAATCCAAGGCAAGGATTTGTTTCTCAACTATGGAAAAGGGAAGGGAAAGAAAATCAGGTTGTCCAAAGAATCAGGCAAAGGGAGCCGATGGAGAATCCATGGAACTGCAGGCAGCATATGCTCCAGGCCCTATGAGGGTAAGTATTGAGAATTAATTTCTATATTTATTGGTAAATTAACTGCCCCTATTTAAATGGATTCAACTGCCTGCTTGTCAAGTAGCAGTCCTTGTAATAGTGACATCAGTAATACAGTTCACTGAAAGTGGCTTAGCAACGCAACACAAATAGCATAGAATCATAGAATCACAGACTAGCATAGGTTGAAAGTGACATTAAGGACCATTCTGTTCCTACTGACTGTCACCCACTAGGCCAGATTTCTCAAAGCCTGTTCTTGCACCTCCAGGGATCCCAACTTCTCTGGGCAACCCGATCCATTGCCTCACCACCCTCCGAGCAAGGGACTTCCTCCTAATATCTAATCTGATCTTTCCTCTTTTAGTTTAAATCTTCTTCTCCTATGTCACTCTTAGACCATGTTGAAAGTCTTTGTCTTTTTTTATAAGCCCCATTTAAATATTGGAAAGTCCCCTCAGAGCTTTCTCCTATCCAGTCTGAACAAGCCCAGCTTCCTCAACCTTTCCTCATAGGGGAGGTGCTCCAGCCCTCTCAGCATCTTTGTGGCCCTCCTCTGGACCTACTCTAACATGACTGCATACTTTTCTGCCCATCTCAAAAAGTGTGATTCTCTCAAATGAAAGAATAAAAGGCTCATGATGAACTAAAAAAGGAGAATGGGAATTCTCTTTCTACAGCAACAATGGAGGGAGATGGAGTGGGTGGAATCTGTGACTGTTTCAAAATCAACTTGATCCATTTCTGGGAGAAGTGGTGAATTCCATTATATTAAAATGTTGTTCTTACTTGATTTGACCAGGTGCTGTCTTTATAAGTTAATTTCTATATAACGTTGTTTTGATTCACTGCTAAAAGTGTTTATCCAGTGTTTCTCAGGTCCAGAAAGAACAAAAAGCATAAGAAGGCAAAAATAAAAGACAGGACTTTAATGCTTTAGAATGCAGTAACATCTTGCACTTAGATAGGAATGCTGGAGATTTCAACACTGGAGATCTGGATCTCCTTTTCCTGCTTTATTATCCTGCTTGGGTTACGCAGACCTAGCATTCAGTCCCAAGTGTTTAATGTCCTTTCTACTGTAACACTAGTAAGGTGAGAGGTTAAACAGCAAGAAACAGTTCTACCTGGAATGAATTTTATCATTATTTTGTTCAGATACAGACAAACTAGACTGTGTAGACATTGGATAGTTGCTTTCCAACAGTTAAAACTTTAAGATATAACATTCTCTCATGTGGACTAATAAAAATACTCTGACAGTTTCCTTCTCCAACCATACAGAGAAAAGAAAAAAAGATCCTAAACATCATCTGAGGAGACAAATTTGTGCAATGGGAGAAGCTGAGTCATGAAATAATAGTCCACACATGACAAGTAATAAATCTGACAGATTTTTTTTTTTTCTGAGGGCCAAATCAAGGCTGTTTAAGAGTGTTAATTAGAAACATCCACAGAGAGATGCATGTAAACAAACCCTGTGATTAGTATTGGATACCAAGTGACTGCTATTAAACTGTTTCTCTCCGTAGATATGTATACAATAGGAGGAAATAATTTTGGTGCACCTTGTGTGTTCCCTTTCAAGTTCAATGGTAAATGGTTTGCTGACTGCATCCGTCAGACTGATGCAAGCTCTCTCTGGTGTGCAACTACTTCAGATTTTGATAAAGACCAGCGTTTTGGAAATTGTCCATCAAAAGGTAATTTATTTATAAATATTTCAGGAAAGGCGTTAAGTTAAATGTCACCTCCTCTCACAGTTAAAGTCTCCTCAGGATGTGAAAGTAGTACTGGACAGCAAAGTGGATTCTGAGTAACCTAATTCACTGGTAAGCTATGCAACTGGATGCGGGGCCTCTGCTCTTCATTCAGTTTCTGCTTTGGCGATAAGGAGGCTGGTATCTATGAAATATATGGTGAGGATGTTGTGTGGAGCTGATGGAAAAAGTCAGAACGAAGTACTTTTGAGGCATTTTGAGACAGGTAATGAATAGAGTAACAAGGGTTCCAAAGTAAATAGAATGGATGGAGAGACCAAGATTTTCTGCATGGGGAAAAGGAGGTTAATGTGGACTGAACTGCGAGAGAAGTAGATCAGATATAAAGGGAAAAGAAAAGAAGAAAGTGAATGTAGAAAAAAATGGGACTTGTAAGGAGAAGTAACTCTTTACATTATAAACGTGTTATTTGTATTGAAAGCACAAAGCATATATTGAAGGCAAAATCTACCAAACCATACACTACACTGGTTTTAGTCTTCACTGAATACTTTACTTTTGACGTTAACAGTTGTGATTATCTTATCAAGTTGTGCTTTTCATATTTTATAGACACTCTCCACAAAGATTTTTGGAAAACAAATCCTTTGACTGAAACTCATTATCAGATAAACGCAAACTCACTTTTGACATGGCATCAAGCAAGAAGAAGCTGCCAGCAGCAGAATGCAGAATTGTTAAGTGTCACAAACCCTCATGAAGAAATGTTTTTGTTAGGTAAAGCAAAAAATTACATACAAACAAGTAAATGAATGTACGTAAAATGAGCTTTAAAATGGATACTTACATTCACAGTTTGAAAATAAGTCCCAGTGCCATTCTTAAAAAAAACCATCACTTTCTCACAAAAAAATTCTTAAAATACTGTGAAAAAAAAATGTAACCCATATAGAAAAGATAAAAAGATATCTATGACTTTTTTTTTTTCATTGTCCAGTTTTAAAAAATTTATTTCAAGTTTTCTTTAACAACTTACCAGATGCATTTAATTATTTTGTTTATTTATTTATTATTATTATTTTGCACATGTAGGACTCACTAGTGATCTGGGGTTCAATGCCAAGCTCTGGACTGGTCTTGTCAGACGACTCGATAGCAGCTGGGAATGGACTGAGGGTAGTCCTCTCAGATATCTGAATTGGGCTCCAGGTGAGTGCATTTTTCAGAAATGATGATCAATATTTGGACCAAAATTCTGTTCTCTTCCCCAGAGTCCTGTTACCTGATTCCTTTTGTTTCACAGAATTTTCACTGGTTACAAGTGCTTATGATAAAGGTAGGGTATTGCGATAGTGGGATCGCATCATAGATGGCTCATTGTTATTTCTGAATTTCCCAGGAAAAGCAGATAGCTCATCTAAGAAAACCATTAAAAACATGCATTTGCACCTCACTCAGTGTTTGATTTCCGTCTACAGTTTTCTCATCAGGCATATTATTCAAACAAAACGAAAACCTCATGAAAGGTGGTATATAGAGAACTATGAAAGAGGAAAAAAAAAACCACCAAAAGAGAAATGCTGTATAATTTTTTTTCAGTTGCTCTCCTTATGTATTGCTTATGATGTCTATTGATAAAATCTTAATAAGTCTCCACTATATTTTTCAAGATTTAATTCAGAATAGTGTATGTTGCTGAAGTCAATATAATTTCATAATAACAGTTCTGATGACAAGAAAATCCAAGGGGTGAGCACTTATGTGGAATTCAATACAAATTTCACATCCATTTTTTGACAGCAAAAGATATTGAATGTTCTGCAATAATACCAACCCACAGGGAGTTGTGCCTTAGCTGAATTTTTATGAAGTGTTTTCTGTGTGCTGCAGTATTTCAAACACCCTCATTTTCTCCTTGAATTGTTCATGGGAAGGGGGAAATTCTCATATTTGAAATGCGGGTCCTCCCAGTGGGCTCACTGGTGTCTCTTCATCACTGCTCAAGGGAATTCTCATTCTGAAGAATCAGGAACTAAGGCCATGTGGCTGCGCATTCCCTCCTGTGGTGAGATGAAAATATTCAGTGTTAACAGAATGATTCTCTGTATGTTGTGCTTCTTTCCTAAAGGAAATCCCTCTGTGGAGCTTATAAAAATGTGTGGAATCTTCCAAGGCAGGAATGGCAAATGGGAAAATGTGGCATGTAATCAAAAGCTGGGATATATCTGCCAAAAGAGAAACTCTTCCATTGTGGATGACTCCTTCATTGTTCCCTCAGGTATAATGAGTCCTGAAAAAAGATGTGAGCTAGAGCTCATGCTCCCCCCACTCTCTCTGACATTTTCTACCCTGTTCTGAAAAGAAAATACTAGAACTTGGGGCTGGCAGTTTTTCCCACTGGAGTTCTCTTTTCACTGGAGGCAATGTAGTCTTTTCTATAGGAAGAAAATGTTTAATGCTTGGGAATTCTCAGCATGCCTCTAGCTCTGCTGTAACTCCCCCAGCAACACACATGATAGTCTATAACATTGTTCACTGGATTGAGGGTTTAATGGCACACCTTAAATACTAAGGCTGCATTCAGGTAGCCTACTGGGGATGGTTTCTGACCCATGCTTACCTCCAGACCCATGCTTGGATGATGACCAGGGGAATGCAAGCTTGTACATGAATGTGTCTGGGCCTTCCAGTGCATAATATGAGCAGTGCAGGAGCTTGAAGTGACTGGCAATCACCTGGTGTTTCCTAAAAAAAAAAAACCAGAAAATCTCCAAAATTCACCAAGACAGAGTTCCTGTGTAGGACAAGAGGCCCTGTGGCTGTACCCAAAGCCTCACGGATGGGGATTTGATATAAAGTATTGCCCTTCAAGCTTTCTTACCAAATTGATGAGTATTTATTTCATCCTCTAAAAGAGCTATTTGGGTAGCTTCCGGAACAATATTGTTCTGATGCAGATATCTGTTCTGCATTCTTTATGATACTCCCACCCTTTTTTGTCTTTTCTACCAGTCTGTACTCTAGTATCTCAGAGTTTGCAGTACAGGTAATTTTCTTTGTGATTAGCAGAGAACACTCAGCAGAACCGCTCACTAATTGTTTGAAATATTTTTTTTTTTAGGAGACATGAAGCCTATTAAGTGCCCCAGGGAATGGGTAGCCTATGCAGGGCATTGCTATAGAATTTACAGAACACCCAAAATATGGAAACAAGCCCAATCATCATGTAGAAAAGAAGATGGAGACCTGACAAGTATTCATAATGTTGAGGAGTACAGTTTTATAGTGTCTCAACTTGGGTATAGTGAGTATTCCCACAAGAAATTTCTTTGTCTGGAGCTATACTCTCTTGCTGTTGCTCATGTAATCATTATAACCATAAGCTTACCTGTTAATTTGTTTACTTTTTGAAACTCCTTGTTCAGTAATTGTGGATATTAGACATTGTATCTCAATTTTAAGACAATGCCTATCATTAACTTTGTTTTTCTAGAGCCAGATGATGAGCTGTGGATTGGTTTAAGTGACTTCAGGTTTCAGATGTATTTTGAATGGAGTGATGGGACACCTGTGACATACACCAAGTGGCATCAAAGACAGCCGACCCACACACCTAATAAGGCAGACTGCATTGTTATGAATGGAGAGGTAAAAATCCCTCCCTGACTTTCTTTTGCCATTTATACCTCCCCTATACAGGGAAAAAAATCTGTGAAAATTCTGTGATTAAAAAAAAAAAAAAAAAAAAAAAAAAGAAAAAAAAAAAGGCTTTTAAAGAGTTTTAGGAACTTGTTTTGCTTCAGAATATCTTAGTATGGTAAGAGGCTGGAGACCAGGTTTAGGGAGACGTAAGATGGAGCATCAGAAGCGACGCACTCTGCTGAGAGTTGATCTACTTTATAACAGTTGCAACAAATTTCCCATCTGAAATTGGCTGAAGTGACCCTTCACCTGCCTTTGACCTAGCCAATCATAGCTGCATAGTCTAGCTATTGGAACAGGGACTTTCTTTATCCTTCCTGTAAAACATCAGAAAAGTATGTAAACAAACCTTTATTACAGTTGCTCTGGGAGCTCATATTACTGGAAGCACAAAGAATTAGGTACAAAAAAAAAAAAACAAAAAACAAAAAACAACTTTGTTCTGTTTTACACTCAGTTTAAAATGACGAATTATTATACTAGGGAAACAGTATGTTTTCCATATGTTATTTTTTTTTCTCCAGCACTTCCTTGCTGATGTCATCTGGGCGTATGAGCATACTATTGTATACATGAGCATGAATAAATACTGCAGTGCTGAGAATAAGATGAAAGAGAAGATGTTTTGTTACTTTTCTCATCAGCCACTGAAACTTTAATACACTCCTCCCTAATTCTCACACTTCTGAGGAAATGTGGCCCTCAGTTTGTTGTGTTCCCTGTCTGGGAGGTTTGGAGAAAGAATCCAGGCATGGAAATGCTGAAACAACTCACGCCATATGAAGAGAGAAGTGGTCTCTCTGACAATAGTAAATGTTCCTATAGAACCTGGATTTTCTCTGGATTTCACTTGTGGTTTCTTCTTGCCTTGCTCAGGCTGGGTTCTGGACTGACAGTGCTTGTGAAACAAAACTTGGTTACATCTGTAAAAGAAAACCCTTGGCAGAGGAATCAGGGGAAGCTGAAGTTACTTACCCGGGTTGCCAGAAAGTAAGTGTGAAACAAAAGCAGTGAAAGGTCACTGCATCCCACTTTCATTTCCATGACGGTAAGTGGCATAGAAGTCAATTATTGCAATTTGTGGACTCCTAGAAAACTGTTTCTTTGTCTGTGCTGATACATCTTAGACTAATAAACTCAAAATGTCTTCTCTTTTCCTCACTTACATATGCACTTCACAGTGCTGCCTTTTGGTACAGAGCTATTCCCTTTGCCCCAACGGCCTCTTCCTGCAGAGCATCTCATTGCTTTTGAGCTGGAACCCACAGATTGCACATACCCATCTAGGTTCAACCCACCCATCACAGGAGGCAGAAATATCTGAGCCTGCTGTTTTACAGTGCGACTGCAGCACAGCCTCTTGCAACAGCTGCACATAAAAATTATATGCTGTTTTATGCTCTATTTAAAATGACATAACTTAATACTATGGAGAAACAACAAAAAAAATGTTTTCCATATTTTATTTTTAATTTCTCCAGCACTTCTTTGCTAATGTCATCTGAGTGTATGAGCATAATGTTATATATTTATAACACAAAAGCAGAGCTGGCATTACCCAATTTGTTGAGCTGTGGCTGTCAGCTTGCTTTCCAGTTCCAAGTCTGAGCCATGGTTCATTACTGACAAAGGCACCTGTCAAGGGGCGAGAAGCAGTGTTGTGGCTGCAAAGCTATGTTTGATTATACTGAATTCCTTTTCATGGCTTCTGAGGTTGATTTTGGTGTGGGATGTGGTGTTAATGCGGCTTTTAGAAGAGCTCTATACTGAGCAATCTGGCAGTTCCCCTTGTGTATCTGTTGTTTGCATTTGCAGGGCTGGATGAAGCATGGCTTTTACTGCTACTCCATAGGGCAGCTACCAGCAACATTTTCAGAAGCAAAACTTATCTGTGAAGAAAATAAAGCTCACCTGGCTACTGTGACAGACAGGTATGGCAACGTAATCTTGTCCTTTCAGATGTGCAACCAAGCCAAAAATTCAACTCTTCCTACTCTGAAGTTATTAATAGTGTGTAATGTGATACTACTTCTTTGGTGTAAGATACATGTTAAAACTAAGTGTAACAAAGTAAAACAGGCAGTGCTATGTCATCAATATTAACATTCAAGCTATGGCTGCTACTCACCAGCACTCTTGTTGTCCCTGATAGTAAAGATTTGATTCAGCCCCCCCAGCAGTCCCAAATCATCAGAATGTTTTAAAACTCACTGAAATGAACTAAACAGATAAATACGAAACTATTTATTTCTTCTGGATTTGAGTTTTTAGCCTTTTCCTCATAATAGGAAGATCTGGAAATGTATTCTTTTTTAGAATAATTATTTTATCCTAGACTAAAAGTATTTAAAGATCGAAACCTTATTTTAAAACATAGTAAATCACCGTATCACTGATTTAAATAAATGCATTAATTCAAGTATTGGCTTATATTGCTCATCGTATAGCACAAAGGGAGAATAGAATCACTTTAAATTATAAGCATGATTTACATTACCTAATTGTAAAGTAAACAATTTGTATTATGATGAGATCTTAAGACCATGATCCTTGTTTCAATCTATGCTTATTTTTCCCCATGTAATTAACAAATCAAATTTGCCAGGTTTACTACAGTGAACTATTTGAAGAAATAGGCAGATTGCAATAAAGCTTGATATATTACTTTAGTACTTATTCTTCACAGATATGAACAGGCTTTTTTAACTTCTATAATTGGATTCAAGCCAGTGGAATATTTCTGGATTGGACTCTCAGACGTGGAGGAGCAGGGGACGTTCAAGTGGACTGGTGGGGACCCGGTCATCTTCACTCACTGGAACATGGGAATGCCAGGTAGGAACCAGGAGTTCAGAGTTTCTGCTCTGAGGAACCAGGAAGTCATGGTTTAGAAACTACAGGGTGGTTTTAAAACAGTTCTGACGTAAATGTGCAGGAACAACCATGCAACTTCTGTTTGTACTGAAGCTGTAGTAGCTCTTTCCAGGTGGCCACCTGGGACTGCATGTGGCTGCTGCTGTCATTCATTCTTGGTTCTCTGCTGGCTTTTATATTTTGGTGATATAATATATCATCAGTATAATATAAAATGAATTTTTTTATAACTTATTTTAACTACTTGAACATTCAAACACAGTGGGGACAGGTAGCTTTTAGTAGAGGATGTATGTTTTGAGAAGATGTAGGTACATATCAATAAGGTGTTAAAATTTTGTCTTTCATTAAGGAAGGGAGCCAGGCTGCGTGGCCATGAGAACGGGAACTTCAGCTGGATTATGGGATATTCTCAATTGTGAAGAAAAAAACCTGTTTCTGTGCAAGCAGCTGGTGGAGGGAGCAACCCCACCACCCCCTCTGACGACTCCTCCGCTCCCATCCTGTCCAGACGAATGGCAATCCATTCCTCAGAGCAGCTTCTGTTTCAAAGTAGGTATTTAACAAGTGAAAACAAACACTTGTCATTTCAAGTAAGAATATGCTTCATGTATGCATGGAGGATGGATTTTATCCTGCTTACAAAATGGGTCATTGTCAGGAATAACCCACTTGGCCAGGGAAACCTGCTGATAAGCCTGGGGAAGCCCACCAAATCAATATGAGTGAACAGCTTCGTTTATTGTAAATACAGTAGAGCTTATATAGATACAGAACCCGAAACCACGGTTACAAACAACTCTATAAATCACATACCTAGGGTACAGTGTTCAGACAAGCATATCGAAGGAACAAAAGCGAGCATTCCATAAACCCATTTACCAAGCACCGTTGCTTAGGTACAATCTACGCTACAGTCATTCCAAGCACAAACCGTCCCTGGCTCCTAAGCCACGCAAGCTAGTTTTATCATCTTCTAGAAACCCAGATCAGGATACAAGATAAAAACCACTGCAGGTCATTTGTGTTTACACATCTCTAATCATATCCTGGGTGGAGCATCCTGAGGTGTTGGAAAGTGCTGTGTGCTGCTGGATTTGAAGTTTGGAGCTACCAGGATTCTGAGATGATGCCAAAAGCAAGGCTGAAATAATCAAGTTTGCTAGGTGACCACACAAGCAAGGTGGCACAACTAAATGCCCAATGATTAAACTAGAGGCAAGAAAACAGAGGCTCAGAATGCTGACTCTAAATTACTCTAATATCTGAGACTTAACTGTCCACTTTCCACAGATTTTTCAGAGAGGAAGGGAGAAAATGCAAACATGGTTTGGTGCAAGAGATTTTTGCAGAGCTATTGGAGGAGATCTGGCATGTGTCCACAGTGAAGAAGAGCAAAAACTAATATCTAGTTTGTAAGTAACTGCAAAATACATTGTGTAAATATAGGAAAGAAAGCATTTTAAAAATGAACATTTTGCACTTCATGAGGAATTTCCAGTGGTCAATTTCTTTTTTGGAAAGGCAATGTGCATCTCTGCAAAATGTAAACAGGTAGAAACTGAGGTAAAGAGTTCGAAAGAAGTGAGCAAATGTGCTTTTTGGCAGGCCTTTGGGTGGATTCATCTATGTGTGAGAATAGCTTGAATACACGCAAAAATGAAAGAAGGGTCATAAAAATTGGTTTCAACTCAGTTTAGTTGAAAAAGAGAAGCCTGTTGTAGTTGACCAGCAGATGAAATAATCAAAAAATTGAAGGAATATTTTATGCTGTGAAATGTAATTTTCCTTCTTTAGTTAAGAGGAAAAATTGGAGACTAAGAAAGACTGACCTACTGATGTGTTTAAATAAATGTTTAACTGAAGCAAATGAGTACTGGCTAGTCTGGGTTTGAATGCATAAGTTTCTTTGTGGGACCAAGACCTTAAAATTTTCGTTTAATTCAGTAATTTTGATAATGTGATATCTGTGATCATTCCTGTACAGTTCTGTTTCCCTGATTCCTGTCAAATGTTTTTCCCCACATGAAAATGGAGGGATAACTTTACATGAATTCCTCAAGTGATAATTCAAGTGACAAAACTTTCATACGATATATATTCTCCATCTCTATTTCACACTCTTATTGTCTATATTTGCACATAATCATTTAGAAATAAAGACTATCGTCACTTATCTTACTGGATGGGTTTAAATGCCTTGGACTCTGATGGAGGATTTACGTGGTGTGATGGTTCACCAGTGAGTAAAAATTTCTTGTTCCTGCTCCTTTTGTTATACTACACATACGGCTTGTCAAGCATGTACAAAACACAAGTGACTTTAAGTCAATTTCCCAAGTCTGATTTAGGAATTAGTTTTTATCTTTTGATAGTTCACAATCATACAGAGTAGTATGACAGTTATAGCAATGAAATAACACCAAAGATAATGGAATCTCTATTTTCTCTCTTGGTTTAAGCCATTCTGATTGTACAAATCTCTGTATTTTCATTTGTTATTTACTGTGGAAATAATTGTATTTGTTTGGTCAAGATAAGCTTTTTTGCCTTCACCCTCTTATGTTGCTCAATGTCTGCAAGGCCCAAGGCCATATGATGGCAGCTTTGGATGTCTCTGCAACATCAGGGCAGGAGGAGAGGATCTGAGGAAAGTTCTTAGATTCTACTTTCTAGAGCTTGACAGAACAGCTTAATCTCTTCACATATAATGGAGGAGAACAGTTTTTTGGCTTCCTAGTGTTGGCCAATAGGTACAGAGAAGAATCACTATGCTATACAATGGTCTTGTGGTCATGTCCTACTTCCGGTGTTTGGAACAAACAGATAATGTGAACCATGAATTCAAATGAAATGTTTTATTCTTTAACAAGTTAAAAGAATGTTTTGCTTCAGTAGAAAACCCTGAAAACGCTGTGTTTTCACTATAGGTAAATTTTCAAAAATGGGCAAATGGAGAACCAAACAATTATGATGGAAATGAAAAATGTGGAGTGTTTTATGGCTATAATGATATGAAATGGAATGATATATTTTGTGAACATATGCAAGACTATGTTTGTCAAATAAAAAAAGGTAAGTTGACGACCTTTTTTTTCTAAAAATGGTATTTAGAAACAGTTTAGAACATCCTGTCTAGGTAGATCGCATCACATGTATTAGAGCCAGCTGTTCCATGAAACACTACATGAATTTCAATTTAAATAAAAGCAGTTGAAAACTATGAATTCATTGATGAGATACATGTGAGTTTAGCATGTACATGCAGCATGCTGAGGAAATGAAATCAAGTAGCATAAATCCATAGTCCATAGTTTATGTAAGCTCTAACATAGTAGTTTGCTGAGTGTAACACCTTCTTTCAGATATTCCTAGCAATTTTGTGACAAAAAAAATCTTACGAGTAACTTCTAGGTTTTATTTTATCGCTGGAAATTAAAATGCAATGGTAAATGATTAAAAAACAATGGCATAAACATATTTGATTGAGATATTTCTGATATACTCAGATATTGATTTACCTTGCAGGAGCATCACTGAAACCAGAACCTACATCCACATTTGGTAAGTCTTGTATTTTCAGTACGTGAAGAAATTTTCATGCAATGGTGTTAATGTCTATTATGAACACTCTACTTAATGTTTCAAATTGCAGATTATGAATATATTGTTAGTGAAGATGACTGGATAATATATAATCATAAGGAATATTACTTTAGCAAGGAAGCGATGCCTATGGAAAAAGCAAGAGACTACTGCAAGAAAAATGGTGGTGATCTTGCCGTTATCGAGAGTGAAAGTGAAAGAACGTTTCTTTGGAAATATGTAAGAAAATCACTTCAAAAAATCAAGTTTTATCCTCTACTGAGGCCTCTTTTTCAGCTGGCTTCAGACATATTAGAAAGTAGTCTGCATAATAAAAAATAAATGTCACTTTTCATGAGTTTAACCACCTAGAAACTTTGACATAATCATTATTCTAATAAATAATTGCTATGTGTAGAAAAGTCTTCCGTTTCTTTACAAGACTATTGCCAGAGTGCAACTTTCAACATTTTTTTTCTGTTCAGTTACAAGTTAGTTACTGAGTGGGTATTTTGTTTTGCACCTCGTTCTCGTCACAGAATTTAGAAACAAGGGGAAAAGAAATCCTTCTCTTTGTCAAAATAGATTAAATTTTCAAGAAATAGTTTGAGCCAGGCTGCTTTCCAATAGGAAGTGAATAACTTGGTGATTCTAGTTTTTTATAAATAGTTTCTATACTATCAAAAACAAGTATGATTCCTCCCTTTCTTCCATGTGATTAAACAGTAAACTCCGTTATTTACTTGGAGCCTTTCGGCAATTTTCCACTATGGTTTTCCTAAAAATATGGTTTTATTTTATATTATATCCTCTTAAGACATTTTTAATTTTGTTTTGTTTTTAATCTTAACACAGCATTTTGCCCAATTTCTTTTTCATCCCTTTCTTTTTTTTTTTTTTTTTTTATTTTTTTTTTAAATAATTTAATGATAATTTTGCATTTTGAAGTTTGGGCACGTAATCCTAGCAACTCCCTGTACACTGCTTGTCATCTAACTGCATAAGTGTAAATAAGGTGCTTCTAAGTGCTTGCTCATTTTATTTGAAATCTATTTGATTACATCTCATTGATACTTCTTTTTTTGTGTGTATGTTTTAGACTTTTTATAAAGATCAAGGAAATAATTTTTTTATTGGCTTAACTGTGAGCCTTGACAAGACGTTCCGGTAAGTGAAAACATTAAGTATTTAAGACTCATATGTGATGTGCGAATATTTGCCAAGGCTGTTTCTAGGAGGCTACTGAGGCTTAAAGGTGAACAGAGTTTGCCTATAGCCATATTTTGACATAAAATCTTAAAATATGATTCTCATTTTCAGGGTAGCATTTCTCCTATGATATTTTCATTATCTATTTTCTCTTCTTCTAGTTCTAGGCCCTGTTTTTTGTTTTGGGAAGTCATGTTTGCCCACAGTCAGACTACTCTGAGTTAACCATGCACTCACTTTCCTCGTTAAATGCAAGAGAAGATAAGATAGATAAGATTGAGGTCTCTAGAGATATTCCAGGTGGTACTTTAAGAAAGTATTAAATATTCAAATGATCAAAACCTTCCTCTGCCTTCCTCTTCTGCCCTTTTCTAGTGCCTTCTTCGGGGATTTCAAAGTTGCTCAGATGAATCTCTGCCTCATTTTAACTTCCCTTCTGAATTCTCAGGATGTCTTTCTTGTTCACAAACCACAGACACTCATCTCTGTGGAGCTAAGACAGTCTGATTTCTTGGAGCTTCTGCCCCCTCCTCCCCTGCCCAAAGAAAAAAAACTTTATTGTTTGTCTTTACTGCCCCTCTAGTTTAATCCTTCTTTTTTTCTGGATAATGGTCCAACTTTATCAGAAATCGTAGAATCGTAAAATCTTAGAATCATGGAATACCTCAGAATAATAGAAATATAGTTTCCAACCCATAGTTTGGGTTGGAAGGGACTTTAAAGACTGTCTAGTTCCAACCCCCTGCTATGGGAAGAGACAACTTCCACTACATCAGTTTGCCCAAAGCCCTATCCAACCTGACCATGAACTTTTCCAAGCTTGGAGTATCAACAGTTTCTCTGACCAACCTGTTCCTGTTCCACCACTCTCACAGTAAGGAATTTCTTCTTAATGTCTAATCTAAATCTACTTTAAAGCCATCTACAATCCTATCACTTTAATCTTTTTCTATCACTATAATCTCTGATAGCCCCTCTCCAGCTTTCCTGTAGGCCCCTTTTAAGTACTGAAAGGCCACAATGAGGTCTCGCAGGAGCCTTCTCCAGGCTGAACAACACCAGCTCCCTCTGTCTATCTTCATAAGATATCTGCTCCAGCCCTCTGAGCATCCTCATGGCCCTTCTCTGAACTCATTCCAACAGGTCTGTGCCCTTGTTCTGGGGAGCCAGGTCTGGATGCTGTACTCCAGATGGGGCCTCACAAGAGAAGAGTGGTTGAAGACAATCATCTCTCTTGACCTGCTGGCCATTCTCCTTTTGATGCAGCCCAGGATACACTTGGCTTTTTGGGCTGTACGTGCACATTGCTGACTCATTTTGTCTCATGTCTTTAAGACATTCTTCCCAGTTTACTCTATGTTATTTTTTGTTTCCTGTTTGAATCAGGAAGATTTGCAAGTGAAAGCAGTTAGGCATCCTTTTGCATTCTTTATTTGTGGTCTACTGGCAGGAACACGCATACTGTTGATTAGCTTCACAAACTGGAAAAACACTGAATGGCCCTGGAGCTCATGCTGTCTGAAAGCACATTCCCCACTTGACTGTGCTCCCTCCAGCACTCTGAGGCTTTTTACTTTTTTTTTCATAGGGCATTTGTGAGAATAAATTTGTGAATCACTGAACTAGGAAGTTTTTTTTTTTTGTTTGTTTTGTTTTGTTTTGTTTTTTTTTTTTTTTAATAACTGAAAGCAGTAGCAATATATATTATAGATTTCTTTTGTTAACAAAATTGTTCCTAGTATATAATTTGAGAATCTCTCCTACCCTTTAAGACATTATATCACTGCTTTGGCCCCAGGAAATTACTAAGTTAGCCTCATGTTTCTGCGTCTGTGCTCCAGGTAAGGCCAGGCCAGTATTGCACCAGTGTATTTTGTTTGAGTTATTAGTGCTCAGAGACAGAGGAAAGCCATGACTTTGAAAATACTATCTGAGACCTCGTTCAAGTCAACAGTATTAGACATTAGACATGAAGATATTTTTTAATGATTACAAGTGAAAAGTTTTCCTTTTACCAGAGAAGAACACATGTTTGTAAAGTAGGATATAGAAAAATAAAAACAAAACTACCACCAAGCTCTAGTAAGTCCCTAGCAAAGAAATGCTACCCTACAAATTATTATTCTCCCAAATCACTTATTTCAGGTGGGTGGATGGAACTACTGTAAACTATGTTGCCTGGGCCCCAAATGAACCCAACTTTGCAAATAATGATGAAAATTGTGTGGTCATGTATACCCAAACAGGTGAGTGCTGTAACAATATTCAGTCCTTCATGGTGTGGTACAGACCTGAAAGGGCTGAATGTGCAAGTCTGTGGCTTAGAGATCTGCATGAGATTTTAGAGAGGTTAATTAAAAATGACCCTTTGGCAGTCATGAATTTTGCTGTAAACCTGCATATTTCTAAGGAGAATGTACATAAAATTAGTCATTATTTCCATGGGGAGGGGAATACTGTAATCAGTTCTACTTCCTATAATAGATTTACTAAAGGAAAGGTCATTCTATATTTCAGTCTCAGTTTTGTCTTTTATTCTGATTTACTTTAAGGTACATGGAATGACCTCAACTGTGGCAGTGTTGAGCTTTTCATCTGTGAAAGGCTTAACAGTACTGTTCGTCCAAGTACTGCTCCCACAGTACCACCACCCAATGGTGGGTGTCCAGAAGACTGGCTCCTCTTTGATAATAAGGTGCAGTATGAAAAGTCAGTATACTGCTTTTTAAAAAGAATAGAAAACTTCCTTGGTTCAGTATTTAAGTTGAAGCAGTGATTTGTTTATCACAAAATATATTCTGACCACGTACATTTAATGACCCTAAAAATAAGAGTCCTAAAATAGAAATTATAGTCTGTATTGGGGCCACAACTGTTATGAAAGAAATCATGTGCCATATAAGGAGAATACTTCATTATGTATTTTTGCTATTATTTAGTATTTCCAATGATAGTGGGCAACTGTGGGAGAAACAACTTCAGAACAACTGTATATTCTTATTTACTTTGCTAAGCTTATCTGGCTGTCACTTCTGAGATACTTTTTTGACCTGTGTGAATTCTTTTCTGAGGTCTTAGGCATTCCTTACTCAAAGTCAAGCCTCCAAAATGCTGTGGAACCGTTGCTTGAACTTAATTTCCACTGAAAATTTTAGGCTGATATATTTCTTCTTCTAAATGGGTGCTAAAATATGGAGGTTTTCCAGTATGCATCTTCTCTTTCAGAAAAATCTAAAAGCAAGCTAGAAAGGACAATGAAGTCTCCTTTTGGTTTAAAATATTTAGCTTATCTCACTTGATACACACAGAGATGCTTTCACTGGAAACTCTAAAACACCATCCAACTACAGCTTTGGCACACTTCTTACTTTTCAGTGTTTCAAAGCATTTGGCCTTGATGAAAATTATACACTGACATGGCACGCTGCACGGAACAATTGTATTACTGTTGGAGGAAACCTGGCTACTATCTCAAAAAAGGAAAATCAAGGTATAAAGTACTAATCTTTTGATACTAAATGAGATATCAAATGATCATGGAGAAGCAGATTATAACGTTTTCCTTCCATGTACAATATTTATCTTTTCTTCAGCTTTCCTCATGTCTCTCTTAAAAAATACTGCAACTGATGCCTGGATTGGACTGAATGACATAAATCATGAGCATACATACTTATGGACAGATGGAAGTCCAGTTTACTACACAAATTGGGCAAAAGGTTCCCGAAGTTACTATAGTAAGGTAAAAAATGCATTGTTATCATGGAATCATTGAACCATAGAATCACAGAATAGAATAGCTTGGGTTGAAAGGGACTTTAAAGGCACTTAGGGGGCAAGAGGGAGCCCCCTTGAAGCAGAGACTAGGACCCATTCTCCTATGTCTTCAGGTTTTGTGGTCTGTCTCCTCAGGTTTGGAAACTAACTTAGCTTCTTCCCCTTGCAAGGACTTCAGACAGGGTAGTTGCCCTGCCTGTATCACTGCACAGTACCGCTCATCAATTTCTCTCCCCGATTCCTGAATACTACATTTCCTGGTGATTTCCTCATGCAACCTGGCCGCTTGCTCAAAAAGTTTGTCAGACTGGGAACGCTTGCACCTCCTCTTCTCTCAGACCCTAGGAGAACTTCCAGGTTCTGGAGTTCCCTGCAACAGAAGATGTGGGCAGCTTTATTCACTCATCTAGAAGTCTGTCTGCCCAAGTCATTGGCACCCAGTCTGGGTTTCCATCTCAGTCCAACCACTGTGGCCAATGGTTGCCGTGTGTATTTCAATGATGCTGCTCCCAGAAGGCAGAGACAGAGAGAGAGCTGCCTGGTGCCTTTCTGATCGCTCGTGTTTCCTGAATGCATCTTGGAGTCTGACTGTTAAAATAAATTACACTGCTTTTTAATGTCAAAAATGCTGCTAGCAGAGGATGGTTTCGATCCATCGACCTCTGGGTTATGGGCCCAGCACGCTTCCGCTGCGCCACTCTGCTGCTCTTATTTCAGCTTTTGTGGATGAATAAAATGTACGTCAGCTGTATTTTGCTGTAAAGTTACACTTCTACTTTTTTTTTTTTTTTTTTAAATGATCTTGTTGATTTTGAAAGCAAAGTAGCCATGAAGGTCCACCTTCAGACATTTTTTCTCAACTTCTGTGTTTCATCATGATTTTGTATGAATCCAGACAGATGTTTGGAAACACTGTAAAAATCTCAGACAAGTGAGCAATTCCTCTCCCTTTACCATGACTGATCAGGAGATTCAAATAAACCATAGCAACAACTGTGTAACGTTTTGCAGAGAGTGTTATTGAGACATGATGAAAATATTTGAAAAATGGTATTTTACATTTCTTGATGCTAAGCCTAGTAAGATAAGTGCACTAAATGTAGTCCTTCAATAATTTTATTCAGACATGCGTAGCTGAATGTGATAGGGAAATGTATATCCAGTAGGAAAAGGAATGCTTCCTATTTATCCACATCTTTTTCTTACTAATCTAATTTCCTCCATAGGATGACTGTGTCTATATGAAGAAGAACCCTATTGAACAAGCAGGGAAATGGAAAGATGAAGATTGTAAAGCAAGCAAAAGTTACATATGCCAGAAAAATGCTGGTGAGTTTTCTGTAAGCACCTTCTAGAATGGTTTACGTGTTATGGTTATATAAAGCCCATGGTAAAAGTGATTTTCCCATAGTCAGTGTCATTTTAACTGAAATTAATTTGCAATTTTGAAATATCTCTTGTGTTAGGATCCTTTTCAACCAGCACGCATACTGTTTCCTGCAAGAAAAAATTCTTCCTGTTTTAAGGACCAGACCAGTAAATTAAAAATAATGATAGTAATAATGATAAACTATGGATCATCATGTATTTTACAGTCATGACTTCTACAGTACAGCAGCCAGGATGGAGATAGAGAGAACCATAAAGATTATTTCTGATATGAAAATTTTGTCAGAGAACATGAAAACATGGCCTCATCACTGCAGTGCTAACTGGGAATCTTAATTTGTTATTGCAATCTCTCTCAGTTACTTGATTACTCTGATACACTAGGTCCTCTTTCATTGTGATAATACGTCTAGCCAAGATAAAGCTTCCAACTTACATTTCTGCTTATTTGTTTGTTTGTTACAGACCCTAAATTGCAAAGTTCCCAAGCCGTGGTTCCAGTGTTTGGGTTTAACAACTATGGTGATGACCGCTATGCAGTCATCAACTATAAAATGAACTGGGAAGAAGCACAGAAGAATTGCAAAGACCAGTATGCAGATCTTGCCAGCATTTTAGATCCTTATGTTGAAGCTTACCTTTGGTTACAAATACTAAAGCATGGAGAGCCCGTATGGATTGGTCTTAACAGCAACATGGTAAGCCAATAAAATGCTTGTGATAAACACAGCTGTACTCCAGATCAGCATAGATTGACCATATTTCTTGCTCAGAGGTTGGCAGAATCCACTACTGTGACCCCCAAAGAGAGTGCTGTCTATGAGATCCATGAATGCTTGACAGACATCAAAGTCTTGCCAAGATACTTGATTTCCCTTCAATTCAGAAGTTTTAAACATCTACATTTTTGGCCATAACATAAGCAAGAAGTGCCACAGCCTACATTTCAGAGGCCACCAAGGCTGTAGCTGCAGTAGCTAGTGGCTTCAGAGGTAAAAGAGGTTATGAACTTCTGCTTCCTGCGCTCTTATATGCATGTGGGAGGGCACAGCTCTTTCTAAGAACACTCTGTGGAGCATACCACAGAAACAGCTTGGCTTAAAAGTAGTTTTTTTCTGTGTCGTAATTTTGAGCATTATTTCAAGTTAAAGCCTAGCATTTACTTCTGTCTCAGTAGAAGGGGAAATTGTAAGGTGCAGCATAAAGAAAGGAGCAGGCCCCTGGATGTGGGAATCCTGTAGGGTGGTTTTCAGAGCTGATGTCAGTGCCCTGCAAAAAAGCTGCCACCAGCTTCAAGTCAACAGAGAGTGTGAAGGGCTGAAATGAGAAGCATTTGCTAAGGACATATAAAAAGAATATAAAAAAAGATGATGCAGCTGGATATTTGTGGGAACAGAGTTATAAGGAAGTCAAGAGCAGAGTGTTAGAGCTGGAGCTTGGTGGGAGATTAAGGCACAGTTCCTGATGTGAGATGAACAGGAGCTAGATTTTGGTGAGAGCAGGCGTGGGGGAACCAGGATTAGATACAAGACTGGGATGGAACTTGGCCAAGGAGGTCAAAGGAAAATGGACAGGAAAGAAACTGGTATGAAGAACTAAAAGGGAGCCTGCCTCCAAAGACAACAGGAAGAAGGGATCAGGCTGCACACGGTGGGGTTAACAGAGCCATAAATTCAGCTGCTGCAAGTCATGGTCTGCAAATAGTGGTGAAATCCACTGAAAAAAGTACATGTTTAGAGAAAAAAATACTATATATAATATAGTATTATATATAGTATATATTATATATAATACTATTATATAATATATAATAATATTACATATATGGTGTGTATGTATATATATATAGATAGATAGATACTATATATATAGTATATATAAATATAGTATATATACATATATATATATACTATATAAAATGTTAAATAGCTGGTCCATGCAGTGGGTGGCAGAGGTCTGTGTATGTGTCCCATGAAAATTTAATCAGTATTTCTTGTTCCAATCGAACTGCTATTTTTTTTCTTTCTTTCTAAAAATATAGAAAAACTTGTGTTAGAAGAATGTTAAGAATTCTTTCTCTGCAATTTTTGTTTGATTTCTGTGTTTATTTGGACTCCTTTAATAAGATCTTCAGTTATATAATCACATTTGCTACCACAAGGCCCTTTGTCCATTATGCTATACAAACTGTATACTGTGAACTGAATAATGCAGGTTGAGTGTGAATGAATGTCTTTAGGACTACCATTCTATCTGCTGCATAGGGCTGAGGTTTGGTCATGACAGAGGAAAAACTAATTACTGTCACGGAGTTAACTAGATCATGATCTATGCCCCCCCCTTTCCCCCCGCCCTCCGGCCCTACAAAATGGGAAGGCAAAAGGAAAAGGGATAGGGAGATGGGACCTGGGCTCAAGGAAGGAAGAAAAAAACCCACAGCAAAGATCTATGGAGGAAAACTTATTTTACTAACTATGATATCAGAATTCAAGGTAACACAATATAATACAATCTAATTGAAATTGAGCTTAATAAATCAAATAAGATAGGAGAGAGAGAGTTCCTGGGACCGAGTAAAACCTCAAACACTTGGAACAGCTAGGAAAGCACCCTCTAGCACCCACTGCAAGGCAGTAAGAGACCGCCCCACCTAGAAGGGCCAGATCCTGTGATTTCCATAAATGTGTAGGGGAATAGGTACCTGGAATTGGAGCATTAACACTATAACTCCCAGGGCACTACATGATGTTATGATGCAGAATACTGAAAGCCAAAAAACATAAAACCATGACAATTACGTGTAAGTAACTGTGATTCTGACCTGTCCTAACTTTTACATACCTTCAAGTGCAGTCTTCATTTTCTTTTAATCTAATTCATGTATGTGACATGATCTTTACTGTCATTTGCTTTTAGACTCGTGGCGTTTACATGTGGTCGGATAGAAGGAGGAGCAGATATCATAACTGGGCCAGTGGAGAACCAAATAAGAATGCAGCCTGTGCCTATTTAGATTTGGATGGTTTTTGGAAGACAACATCTTGCAATGAAACATTTTTATCTCTCTGTAAACAATCTGATGGTAGGTCATGAATAGGAGAAGTGCATTTAGAAAGGCTGGAATTTCAAATCCTGTCTTTATTTCAGCATCAGCAGACCATGTTTTTCGTGGCTTTTAAAAACCCACTGAAAGTTGTACATCTCCTTAACAGAGTTAATTCCTACCGAATCGCCACAGCTTCCTGGAAAGTGTCCTGAACCAAAGCACGGTAGATCTTGGATTCCCTTTCGTGGCCATTGCTACTATGTTCACACCACTTCTGAAGTAAGCTGGCCAGATGCTTCCATGATGTGTATTCAGATGGGTAAGTGCCTTTTTATGAGAGCTGCTATGAAAGTAATGCCTTCTATTTTACCATGTCAACCCATGATGTCAGAGGTGGATATTGGTAGTATGTCAGTAGAGGTTGAACTTTCCTTTTGTTCAAGTTCACAAGTTCACATTTTGTTGTGAACTTGTGATCTAATAATTGAAAACTCTTGGGCTTTAAAGGATTCCTTCACTCCTTCTCCCTCCTTTCCCCCACCCCTCCCCATTTTCTTTTTTCATGATTGTTTACTGAAGTAAAAAAAATGTATAGTGAGAAATATTGCTGAAATTTTTGTACTGTTTATTTGATATGTTAGGTGCTTCTCTGGTTTCCATAGAAGATCCAGCTGAAATGAACTTCCTCTTACTTTACTTGTCTCCACTTGCAAGTGATTTCAGAAAATTTTGGATAGGATTGTTCAAAAATATTGAAGGTAATTATTTCATAATGGTCCAGAAGGGTTAATGTGTTGACTTCATCTGTGTACAGCTTGTGAGCATTTACATTTGACAAGTTCCCATCTAAACATCCCTATCTGTTAAAAGAGTGAAAACAGAATCTTCTGCAAAGGTAATTTATTTAATCAAATAATAAATTCCATATGCAATGTCCTTGGGCCTGGTAGACTAGAAATATTCTCCCACTTCATCCATTTCCTATTTAATACTTCTAATTTTAGGGGAATGGATGTGGACAGACAGAAGTGTGGTAGAATTTGTCAACTGGGAGAAAGGAGAGCCTACAATGATTTATGATGAACACTGTGTGGACATGGATGTCTCAAGTGGATCCTGGAGGAACTATTACTGCTCTGTTGACCGCAATTTCATTTGTAAAATCCCAAAGAGTGAGTTCTAAATTCTATCTACTGACTTATTTTGTAAGTAGTTGTTAACTTGCATCAGACTTAATTGTACATGCACTGGATACTCTTTGTGGATGGATCTCGATGCATGTGCTTCAAAGCTAGGAAAAATAATGCAGGAGAAGAATCTCAATCATATTTTTATCTTCTCAGTTTAAGAGCATTGTTTTTTTGCTATTTGCTGTGCCAAGAACAGATCAGTTGGTGAGAGCGTGGAGGAAGTTACATTAGGGTACAGGAGGCATTAGATGAAGAATAGATGACTAGATTAGTGATGAGAAGACAGACAGATGGCTAAGCTGAGAGGTGGCTGGGCAAATCACTGAGCTTCTGGAGGATGAAAGCAAGAGCTGCCAGTGGGATTAGTAGAAATGAAGTGTGCTCAGTTGAACTGAATGGCTAAGCAGAAAGTGTCAGTTGAGGGTGGGCAGTGGGGCCCAAATCATTTCTCTGCTGACCCAGGCATAATGAGACATGCCAAGACTGCCATAGAAAACAATACATTTTATTATTAATGGTAGCCTTGCGGTTTTTAGTTGAATATATCACAGCCTGAGATGACGTTCTCTGGCATGCACAGCAGTGTTTCATAAAGTGTGGAGGATGCAAATCTGCACATGCATACATGGAGTGTGCCACATTTTCTCACATCAGCTGGGAAGTGGTTTGAAAAGGCAAACAGATCCACTTCTCAAATAATTCACACAACTTGCAACTAATTGAATCTTCTTTTTTTGGATCTCCACATGTTGGCAGTAGAACCGTCCATGAGCTCTCAAGGGCTAGCCAGCCAGGCCTGCAGAGAATTTACTGTTTCCCAAGCAAAAGAGAAAGGAAAAAAGAAATGCCTAAAAATACAGCTTAAATACTTTTAAGTAAAAATGTGCTTTTCAGTTATTCAAGTGTAAAAAATTAAATTCTTCAGAATGAAGGCTGGGGACTGTGGAAGTATGAAAACTTTTAACATCTGCCTCCCAAAACAATAAAAGTGTTCGAAGCAATATAAAGTGAGACATCAGTTTGGAGTTTTTAGAACAAACACGTTTAACAAAAATCGTTGATAAAATCATCAAGAGTTTTCGATGACAGTTTTTTCATATATAGTTTTTCATCTCCGTTAAGTAAAATGTAATAGGAACACAAAATAACAATTATGTTTATAGTATGTATTTTGTATTTGAATGACTACTTGCAAACTATGTATAATATATGTATTTTTTAATTTTAAAGTTATTGAAGTTGAACCAACCCATGATTCATCTGTCAATCAAGGTAGGTTTTATAAGCACATTAAAAAGAAATTTCGATAAATTATAGACATTCATTATTTAGAAGTAAATGAGTTTCATTGAAATATCCATTTAACTATCAGTAGTGATTTCATTTTAAACCTGTTTAAAAGGAGAACTTTTATCTCAAACTGGATGGCTTATTGATATTTTTGTTGTTTTGTGAATAAACTGTGGTACGTTATAATGCTGCTTTTGAAAGAAATGTAGGAGAGATTGAGCACATTTTTGCTCTGTCTATCCAAAACGGGTGTCAATTTTAAGTATAATTGTTCAGTACTCTTCTAGTTTACCTGGCTGATTTACTTAGGGAAATGTTTGTTATATGCAGTAGTAATCTCTGGTCATTTGTAATAATTGTTCTGTTTCGTTTTTCTCAGCATCAAAAAGAGAAGCTACTGTTTCATCCTCACATAGTCGAGGTGTGATGATTGTTACGCTAATCTTCCTTCTGCTAGCAGGCACTGGCCTTATAGTATATTTTTTCTACAAGAAGAGACATGAACAGACAACTGTTACAGCGAGTTTTGGCAATGCCATATACTGTGGTAGTCCTGATCCTGGAACTCATGAATCAAAATGTCTTGTGACCAGTATTGAAGAAAATGAATAGGCAATGGGTAAATAGGTAAATGGGTAAATAGGGTAAACTTGGGCCTGATTGAAAAGGAACTAAGTACTGGAATACCAAAATTCTGAACTTAAACTGATTTTCTCCTATGGGAATTCTTGTTTGTTTTGCACAGGATACTTCTTGCTTATACTAGCAGGAACAAGCAATCTTGCAACATTCTAAATCTACTCACAAGCAGTAGTTCTTGGGAGGACTGTTGAACATACATAAAACCTGGAGCTACACTGTGTAAAGGAACACTCAGGATGTTTCAGTTGATGCATGGGTCCTGCATCACCCTTAGATACCAGGATAACTGTACTCATCACAGGAAACAGTCAGAGTAAGTGCCTTAGCGTTCTTCAAAAAGTACATCTAGGTCTGTAGGAGTCCTGGTGATGCCACGTCTGGTCTCCAGCGCAGACTGGCAGAATTGCATATATTGCATGTCAGCTCCGAGATCACTTGGTACACACTCATGCTCGAGTAGCCAGGTAGCCTGCTACAATGCTTATAAATGCTTCTTGGTAAAAATTCTTTTCTTTCTATCACATCTGAACATCCCTTGTCTTCCCACTTTTGTATAGCAGAAGTCTGCACACCTTTGTCAAGATTTTGGCTGCACATTTTCTATAAAGACCCATTTAGCTAATTGAATGTGACAGTCAGGTCTCTCATAAGCCTATTCGCCCCTTTGCTCTGAGACTCTTCTTATATATCAATACATCAAATCTCCCATCCCTCTCAGTGGCCCTTGGCTGGACTTCAGTTCTTTTCTATCCAGCTCCAGCACATACTGATTCATGGAGTCAGACCATCTTAGACAGAGCCTGGACTTTGAATCATTGATTGTTACCCTTTCAGCTCCCTATTACAAGCAATTTTTCACCAACATCGCAATACATGCACTATAGGATGAGAGGGGATTTTGAAAGTCCTGCTAAAATCAAGGTAAATCACATTCACTTTTCTCCCCTTCTTTGGGATTTGTGAGCCAGTTATCTTTTCATATGAAGTAATCAGTTCAGCCAGGCACAATTCACCCTTTGTAAATGTGTTCTGACCACTTCTTCTTTTTCTTGACTTATTTTGTTTCTGGAAATGGCTTCCAAGAGAATTGTTCCATAACCCTCCTAAGGACTGAGGTTACCTCCTTCAGTCACTGTACCTTGTCAGAGGTGGCACAGTGTAGACTCTCAGTGACCACAGCCAGTCCCCTCAGTGTCCTCAGATATAACCTTTCAGGTCTCATGGACTTCTTTATACGCAGCTAACATTAGTCCCTAACTTAATCCTTCTGTGCCATGCATAGCACTTTTCTCCACTAGCATCTCCTGCTAGCTATTAAAGACCTGTAGAGTGTGTGAGGGGTGATTGGTGGCTTTGGATACCTCAGTCATGAACTTTGTAGGACTCCTTTTCCTTTATCTATGGAACCATGTCTTCCTTTTGCTGCTGAAGTAAATACAGAAACCCTTTGTGTTGCCCTTCCTGGCTAGTCTCAACCCCAGCTGAGTTTTCATTTTCCTCAGCCTGTCTTGGTGTGCCCAGGACATGTCCATGTTTGTGTGGCTGAGTAGCTCATGCCTTTTTCACCTTCCATACACTATCCTTTGAGTTTCATCTCAATCAGAAATTTCCTATAAAGACAGGCTTGCTTTCTTCCCTGCCTACTTTGTGCCTTGTACATTGGGACAGGCTGTTCTTGAGCTTTAAGGAGGTTTTTCTTGAAGATACAAAAGCTATTCTGGGATCCTTGGCATTTCAATTACCACATCTGGACTTGATCTTCCTTTCAGTCACCACTGTGTAAATTCAGGTCAAAAACCTCCAAAATGCAGCTATTACATATTCTCATAGTGGGATTTGTACAGCACATATCTGTAATACAGGAGTGATACAATGCTTCAGAGTATTTCCTCAAATAAAGTGTTATTTAATCTTATTTTACTGGTCATTTGTAAAATGTCTGTCTTTCCTGAATTAACATATTTTCCTCTTCATATGACTAATATGAGGATTGAAAGGTCAGCTAAGTATGAATATATTGTGAATAGAAACATTTTCTCTTTTAAATAACATAACAGGAATTTCAAAGGTTTCCATGAAAGGAGAACAGACAGGATTCATTATACTAAACTCATAGATGACAAAATTATTTAAAATTTCTCATTGAAATTACTAATACCAGTGAAGATTTTATATCTTTTTAGTCCATTTCTTCAAAGTCTGAAGCTTGTTATTAGGAAGGCTTTCATAATTTCAAACCAAATTCTCCCTCTCAAAGTCTCTCAATTCTATGAGATTTGTTCAAGACTTCATGACCAAGCCTACATTTCATAGATGTGTACTGTCTGCTTTCAGAGAGTCTAAAAATATACATTATTCCCATATAGTCTTTTTTTTTTTTTTTTTAACTTTTCCCATGGATCTTATGCTAAATGTAAACAATCAAATGACTCGAAGCTCCTAGTTTCAAGAAGGTCTTTATTTAATTTTTTTTTTTTGATATTTCAATCTTTTGATAAACTTTAATCATGTTTAAGTTAAAATATTTTAGTTGTACATGAAATATATGTAAATATTTTTGTACTACTTTGATTCACTAAATAATCATTAAATGGCTGGTTGTAAGTAAAAGTTTGTGTCTTCTTAAATAGAGCAATTTATCATAAAAGTTAAAGTAACAGAAAAAAGGAGCAGGATTCTTGTAGTTCTACTGAAATAAGCATCTAATTTTCCCAATCTAACATGTTCTTAAACTCCAGTAATGATTTGTCTCTACCATCCCACGAAACAGTATGTCTCATTATTCTTTATTCCTGAAAGTTTACCCTAATAAATATCTGATATTCTTGTAATTTAAGACTATTCACTTAGTGTACTGCCTTAACAGTTTCTGAATAAGTTTCTTTCATATTTAATAGCTCTTATCATGTCTCCTCTCCATACTTTCTAATATTAACACCTGTTTTTCCCTTCTGACTTCACTGGCTATATCTTCTTCATCTTCAGTTCTTTTAATATTTCTACCTAGAGAAATGGTTACCAGAAATCAATAATCCAAAACCAGAAAATATATCTAATAAGAAATTAGATTGCGACAATTTACAGAGGTTGATAAGCTTCATAAGGTAATAGTCCTGTTGCATTTGTAAGAACTGATGAACTCATGACACCAAGAGTACGCTGTGACTGTAGAAGGCCACGAGTACACACAGGAACCAGCAGTGGATTGTAAAACCTGGACCACACCCAAGACAGCAGTGAGTGGTACCTGATTATGGAGTGGCACCTGATAATGAAGACTGTGATCCTCTAAAGGATGTTCCAGGCACTTTCTGAGAAGCCCCAGTATGGCCTCTGCATCTGAGACTATGGTTGGGATTAGTTGCCAAATATAACTTCAACCATGCAGCTGTGAGGGACCATCTGTGAGTGAATTGCTTAAATGAAGGGGTCACCAGTAATCTGCTATTCGTAACTTCTTGGTGAAAAATAAATCAAACTTGTTCTAAGATGCTGGTTATGATCTGCATTTCCTCCCAGATTGATTCTGTGTCAGTGAAAATGAACTTTACAAGAAACTTTGGTCTATAAAGTCAGTTACAATAGACAAAGAATTGTGAAATGAACTGATGCCTTCAGGCCAGATTCCAGTCGGCAAGAGCCAGAATTTCTGTGGTCAACAGGAAAGGTTTGAACTGCTCCATAAACATGAAGTTGTGATGTCACTGAATCTGGACACAGGAAAAGCTAAAGTTCCTACTGTCTCTCCTTTGTTGTGTCCTTATCTGACATATCCAGCTTTCTCTTGTGGAGAAGCCTCTGGGGTAATGGAAGAGAAAAATCTCCCATAGAGAGGTATAGAGAAAACTGCTTGCAACCTAAGAACTTATAGAGAGAAAGTTTAAAGGCAATCAGTTTCTCTGCAGATACCATGGACAGTGGAGAGATTTGTTTGTAGGCAGCCTGGTAGAGAATGAAGAAAAATCCACCTGCTGGATCTGGCCAGTTTGGATCTACCTGCTGGGTGTGGAGAAAGCATGACAAACAAGGAGGAAAGAGGGTATATTGAGCGTGTGATTCCTGTGATCAGTGGGGAGAAAAAGGGAGAGGAATCAGCCACAAAGAGGCAAGTGGAATAATAATGAGGATTGATTGCACATTCCCCAACCTCCCAAAGATATCTCCTGCACCCCATCTTGCAAGAAAATTGTTTTTTATTACCAGGCAGTGGGAACAGCTGCCTTTTCTCCTGGCGATACTACAACATGTGATGGTGATGGCTGTTAGCTTCCTGTCTGAAAACAAGTGTCTGATAATGTGTATGTGTACTGTGACTTAATGTTGCACTTAAAAACAAGCAACATTTAGGATCTATTCAGAGTGAAATCTGTTTACAACAAATTTTTAATAGGAAATGGGAAAACAGAAATATGCAATCTCCATACATTGCAAAAATAACAAATGTCTGGGAAAGAAGAGACTGACTTGCTTCTGGCTGATTATTTCCCTACATTTAAATTGCACAACATTAAAGGTGTTCATTCTTGTTGGATTAAAACTAAAATAGAATTGATTGTGCCACTAAAAGCTGTCTGCATTATAATTACTTTACTGAAGATGTGAAATTTAATTAGAAAAAAATGTAGCAGAGTGGAAAAGTAGGGAAGGGGATTTAAATAAAGGAAGCAAGAAATAAGATAAAAAGGAAGGACTTCTTTGCATGAAAGCTATTTTTATTCAGCTAAAGAGTCACAGAAGACAAGAATATTCTATGAATTGTTTTCCTTTATTTTCCATTGCTTTTTGTGCGCTTTCATACACTGACTAGAATTACAATGAATACTTGAATTATTTCAGTTCCAAAAGCTTAATGTTTAATCCCAGACATGCTAATTATTCATATGCTGCTTTTAATTGCTACCACAAGCAATGAAAGTGTCATATAAAGTCAATTTTGAAAATAGTCTGTGTGTGTTCTCATTTGATATCATTGTAGGTGAAATGGCCACAGGAATGCCATTCTTGGCAGTGGAATCTCCATCTGTGGGAATATTCAAAACTCAGCTGGAAAAGGTCACGAAGAAGCTCTGAGAAGGGACATAGCTTTGAGCAAGGCATTCAACCAAACAACTTCCAGTGGTCCCTTGCTGTATAGTTCTGCAGTGAGCAGAGGTTTGTACAGGACTGTCAAACAGGAGCCACTTCTGCACGTGGTGTGATCTGCACAGTGCTCCATCCACCTGGATTCTGGGACAGGGAATCACCCTGGAACTTATGTTGGATATGCTGTGTATGTTCCATGAACAGCCAAAGGCTTCTTGAAATGGCTGCAAACTAATGTCTATAGTGTGTCCCAAAAAGTGGCAGAAAGGGTTGATTGAAAGTATGGATATGATATGCAATGAATTATTGAGAATGTGGTGACAGTGTCTCACATAAAATAGCAAAGAAAACATATTCTTCATGGAAGATTTTCAGAACAGACTTGAGTTTGATAGACTGTGTTGCTGCCAAGAAAATGGGCAAGATTACTAAAAATGTAGGCAGGAGCCCAAATTGAGCTTGAATTCACATGGCATCATATATATAGAAATTCAGAGAAGTTAACAATACTCTGTACCTGCAGTGATAAGAACAGCATCTACAAAAGTATGCCCTGATGGACACTGTGCCCACTTAGGTGAATGTTTAGAGATGTTAGCTGGAGGCGTTGGCTGCAGAGGATGCTGCCTTGCGTAGTCCTGTAGTTGGGAACTGGCTGTGACTCAAATCTAAAGTTTTACCCAAGGCTTTCCAGCTATCTACAGATATCTCAGATAAATTGACCAGTTTTGCAATCCTGTGAGTCATGACATCAATAGCTGAAAACATTTTTACAAGTATCAGATTTTGTAACAACATCGTGTAGTTCAGGTGTGGGAATTAGAGGATGTGTAGTTTGCCTGGGATGGAGAAGAGCCTGACCTATTGCATAAGCTGGGAATGAAAGACTAACCTTTCACTTTTCCTATGTCCAGAAATCATAGGACCTTTGTGCAGCGTAGAATTTTCTAACTCAATACAGAGATTCTGGTTAGTCCACAGAAATCTGGCTGGAGACTGTTGGTTCCTTTCACAGGTGTCTGTCAAACTGATGGTTTTACACACTGCTTCTTAATTATTTTTCACTTTCTCTTCCATCCTCTTAACTTTCATTAGTTGCAGAGATGGGAATGGCAAGGTTCAACTCTGCAAATTTGCAAGTTTTCTCTGTCTCTAGTATGTGTATATATTAATGAAGAATTATCTAGTGTTTGGTTAATGATGCAAAAGAACACCTGGTTATTCTGTGTTAGATAACTCCATGAGATATTGACACTAGTAAGTGTAATACAGTCTTCCTGCCTGAAAAGTCCAGGTTGGGCACTTTTTCCTCAAACATATAGGTGCCTGGAGTAGGTTTAAAGTAGAAAACCCTGACAGAGATTGCCCTAACCTGTACGTTACAGTGGGGCCAATCTAGCCCTGGGGCCCTGGTCCCAGCTCCATACAGCTTGTGTGGATAGCAGTAAGCCTACACTGTGCAAATGAAATGAACTAAACTTGCCCTGAAAATCTGAGCCATATATCCTAAACATGAATGTCACCTGTGTAGCTTTTTTCAGGCTCATTACTAGAGAGCAGATGCCAAGCTGCCTAAATATGGACAGCTTTAGGTATGGATCCTAGGTTTGCTTCAGTCTCTTTCTCCCTAAAACAGACAGTTCTGCACAAATGGAGCAGACAAAGTTGCATGCCTAATACAAGTTCAGGCTAAGTAAGGTGGTATCTTCAGTAGAAAACAGTCTTGAAAAGCAGGTAAACTGTGCTGATTGATGGCCGAGCCTAAGGCAAACCAGCTCCTCTTCCCAGACAATTACAAGTTCAACCCCAAAAAGAAATCAAAGAAGAAAAACCTGCATAATGCCCAGACTATGCCTGGAAGGGCTGTGACAGATTTAGAAGCTCTTCATAACAAAGAAATCAGGAAACTATTTCAGACTGAAGTCGGTTCTTGAAGCAATTCACAGAGCATCTTTCACTCTCTGAGAACTACTGTGTGTAACTGCTCAGGAAAAAACTGAGGCATACAGATTTTTAAATCGTTTTTCAGTTAAAAGATTTCTTTAGTAACAGTCCATATGAACATTTGCTCTATCTCCTTCCGTGCTGTTAATTATGAATGGGACCTTGGTGTACGGATGGACAGTCAGCTGAATATGAGCTAGCAGTGTGCCCAGGTGGCTAAGAAGGCCAACGGCATGCTAGCTTGTATCAGGAATGGTGTGGTGAGCAGGGCTACAGAAGTCATCCTGCCCCTGTACTTGGCGCTCGTGAGGCCCCACCTTGAGTACAGTGTTCAGTTTTGGGCAGCTCAATACAGAAGGGACATTGAGGTGCTGGAGTAGGTCCGAATCACAGAATCACAGAATCACCCGGGTTGGAAGGGACCTCAAGGATCATGTAGTTCCAACCCCCCTGCCTAGCAGGGCCACCAAACACACACATTCAGATCAGGTTGCCCAGGACCCCGTCCAACCTGGCCTTAAACACATCCAAGGACGGGGCATCCACAACCTCCCTGGGCAGCAAGGTTTGTGAAGGGCTTAGAAAATAAGCCTTACAAGGAGAGACTGAAGGAACAGGGGCTGTTTAGTCTGGGGAAAAGGAGGCTGAGGGGAGACCTTACTGCTCTCTTCCAATATTTGAAAGGTGCTTACAGTGAGAGCGGGGTTGGTCTCTTCTCACTGGTGACAGGACGAGGGGAAATGGCCTCAAGCTATGCCAGGGTAAATCTCTACAGAAAGGGTTGTTAAGCACTGAAATAGGCTCCCTGGGGAGGTGGTTTAGTCACATCCCTGGATGTGTTTAAAATCCATTTGGATGTGGTACTCAAGGGCATGATTTAGCAGTGGGTTGTTAGAGTTGGGGAAGTATGGTTTGGTTGTGGTTGGACTTGGTGATCTTTAAGGTGTTTTCCAAATGGAGCAATTCTATGATTCTTTGATTCTATGAAATTTCTTTTCTCTACCAGAAAATAGATTTGATACAATAGCAGCTGACAGGTGTATGAAGAGGGGATGAAGACAAAGACTTCCTTCTAGGTTGATGAAGAAAGAAGAAACTTCAGTTTCTTCAGAAGGAAATCTTTCACCTTCATACAGACTGACAGACTGGTCAGGCCCCAAATATCAAATATAAAGTTTTTGGAGTTCATTAGTCTGCGGGGTGGGGGAGAGGAGAGAAATTTTTTTGCCAGCCTTTCTGCTTCAGTAAGTTTCTATTGCATCTTTAAGTCAAATCTCGCACTTGACTGTGGTAGAGAACATGAAGAAAGGGATTTAAGATTTATAGAAAATTGAAGTACTATTCCATGGAAAATATTTTGAAGCATTTTTTTCTGGAATGTGCTGAGGGTTTTTTTTTTTTTTTTTTTTTTTTTTTTTTTTAATAAGGAAGGAAAAAGTGATAAAGCAAAGGAAGAAAACAGTGACCATCATAGAAATAACATAAATTACAGTTATTTTTATAACTGCATACTGATATCGAGGAAGTATGACTGGACAAGTTATTTTATCTTACAGACGTCATGCATGTTAACAGCAGTCTAAATTTGTGTTTTGATTACTTACATCAGTTACTGAGGATCAGTTAATTAGGAGCAAATAAAACGTAGTACAAAATGTGGATGAGTGTAGCTTAAAATCAGCAGTTGCGGAGCATACATTGGCCTGTTGTACCTCAGCCAAAATACTGAGGTTCAAATGCTCTTGGATCATCTTGCCTAGGGAATGTTTGCAGCTGTGATATGACTTTCAGGTGCAAGCCTCCCAGATCGGCCCTTCATCTCCTGGAAACGTGGTGTCTGTGGCTCCACTGCTGGAAAACCTTGTGTTGTAGTTTAACCTGGCAGCAGCTCAGCACCACTCAGCTATACAATCACTCCCACACACCCCTCCAAGAGTTCAAAACAAAACGCCACCTAGAGACTGAGATTAAAAAAAACAAAAAAGAAAGAAAAGAGAGCTTACTGAGACAGAAGAGGAAAAATTTAAATAAACATGCAATTATCATCACCTACCAACCAATTCACAGCAACAATACTATGCCGCTTCCCTGGGCTTAATTCAGGCACTTGTCCTGTCCCCATCCCACCCTTGATTCCACACCATAGAGGCAGTGGCTCTTCTCCCACAGATCGGTCTGCTTCTGGATGTGTTCCCATCACTCAGCAGCGGTCTTAACAGCAGTGTGCTATTAATGGTGTTTTGGCTCTTATCAGAATATCCTGGAGATTAATTTTGCTGAAAGAGAGACAACTGAGTTTAGCTGACTTCTGATAACTGCTTATCTCTTTTGTTTTTATAAAGTGTTTCACTAAATAATCTGTCCAAGTACTTAATTCTCAATTATTTTTTCCCTGATGCTGAACTCTCCCTTGTTAAACAGTTTCCATTGTTTCTTTTTCCTGTACTTCCTGTCATTTCCTGAGTAGGAGAGTTTATGACCTTTCCCCATATAGTGATGATTTATATCTTTGAAGTTTGTTATTTGGCTCTTGTCTTCCCTCCTCTGGACAAAGTTCTTTCTGCATCTCCTCAGAGGCTATGTAATTATTCTGTATTTCTGGGCTTATAGTTTTCCTTTCAAGAAGAAAAATTAATAGCTTTAATGTTATTTCTACTTGAAAATTCTTCTCCCTCTATTATAGTTCTCTTATTATAAAAAGAAAGCAGATAGGTTTGTAAAAGGCTTTGTAGAACATGATAGAGTAATTTTAGTTTATATAACAGAAGTAAGGGAGGATTTTTGAAAACAGAAGACCATGTCTGATTTCATGGATAGGATAATAAAGTGGACATGCAGAGTGTTGAGCTGTTTAGAGTTTGCAGAGGCAAGTTGTAAAGATGGTTTAGCTTCAGAGGTTTTTTTTTTAAGTAGGCTAGGCTGGTAGTAAACATTTCAAGAAGTAAAGCTCTGATAATAGTCTGGTCACAACTTCTGTTGAACTTGCAAATATCAGCCACATGGGTCAGTAAAATAAGTTACTCAAAGCGTGGTTTGGGTTGTGTCTCCTTAAAGAGTTCAAAAAAGTAAGTAGATTAGATATTCCTATCAGATTAAGAGAACTTCTTAATTCTTGGAAACATTTCCTGCACAAGACAAGGTCACTGGCATTTGTTGCTTGTGCTTGACAAATCTAAGAAGAAGAACAAGGGGATTCTCAGGATTTGTATGTTAGTGAAATGCTAAGTGTAATTTTAAAATCTTGCTTCTTTGAAGCATACAGCATACGTAAGTCTAACAACTGTCTTGTTACTCATAATAACAAAGGCTAGAGAAGTAGATATTTAAGGAATATCTCCTTGTATCGGACAAAATCCTATGCTATTTCTCGTTATTCTTCTACTGAAATTAGTGTAATACAAAGTTTCTCCCTCTTTTAACAATTTAAACTTATTGTTAAATCTGATTTAGGCATTCTTCTCCAGAATTCACAGACCTTATGTGTCATATCTTGGATATTACTGTTAGTGATTTAATGTTACTACATGAAATATTTCACTTTAGTCTTAATACAAGTGTAGAAGGTAAGGCTTATTTAATTTCAGTATGCATCTTTTTTCTTTCTGTTCGTTGTTTTTCTTTCTTTCTTTTATTTTTTTATTTTTTTTATTTTTTTTGTTCTCAATATAGTTAACACCACTGATCGTTCTGTCACAAATCACTTTGCTTGTGAAGGTTCAAATAGTGAGAACTTGTATTTTTGGCTTCTCCGTGTCACTGCAGTACTTAATGGACCTCTATTTTGTTTGCATTTTTCACATCATATTCATGGAGCACAGGACTTTTCCTTAATTTGTAATAAATTTTAGATTTGAAAAGACTGAGGTTTTCTTATTATTAACTGCATTGTATTGCTGCTAGCATGATACAGGCCAGGTCATATGGACTAAGTAATCAATCTAACAACTGACTTTCACAGCATTTTTTTGTAGAAAATGTGAGGCAATTTCATGACAATAAGGTGGCTGATTTTTCACTACTCCAGAAAAATTTGCTGTCTTTTCAGAGCTTTGTCTACTGAATTTAATATTTCCTACTCTGGATAAAAATGAACCAAAAAACTTTTAATGATTTCACTTTCTAATTGGTGAAGATTTAACTTCACAATTCCATTTTAAATTTCATTTTTTATTTATGTATTGCTAAATGTATTTTTAAAATGTCTGTTGTCTGTGTAGTGCCCACACATGCAGTCTCCGGCTGTGCATAATGTACTTAAGATGAGAGGATGTTTCAGTTATTCTCTTCTGAGACATTTTGGTAACTATTTATATATATAATGACTCTTATTCAGAAAAAGCAGATACAGCTTTCTACTTCTTTAGAAAAAGTCAATAGTATTCTTTCTCAAACAATGTTTAAACTCATTTTTCCCCAAGGAAACTTCTGATTCTCTCATTCATGTTGACATTACCTTTCTGCTTTTTCTCTTCTTGCTTTGTTCTTGCTTTCACCAGATATGTACAAAAATAAAGAAAATGAATGCAATAGCAACAGTATTTTCAATCCAATGACTTTTTTCGCTTTGTTAGTTCTTATTTTGACCCATACAGATTTTATTGTTTGAATTACTGATAAAGAGCAGCTTTAAACTGATGCCTTTATAAGACTGAATGAAATGCCAGATAGCCACCTATCTTTCCTGCTATCTTCTACCCAGAAAAATAACAAGAAACAAAGGCTAATTTCATCTCATATGACGATTTACCTTGGGGTTAAGTGATCCTAAGGATGTTTGCTGTTGAAAGATCTCAGAGCATTCTATGGGATCAATATACAGGTCATTTTATAACACTGTAGCTTTCAGTGAACACCTGTCATCAGTGTTCAGCAGATCATTGTCTGCAAAATAACCACTAAGTTGCTTCAGCTATTTGTTTAGGTATAACAGATATGTTGAGATATAAAGTGCTGTTTATGCTGCACTGTTATTTTTCTCAACTTTTGAACGATGAAAAATTTAATGAACTTATTTGAGATTTCCAGATGAACATTTAGCAACTTGGCTTTTACACTATTAGTCAACAATCTGTTAAGGGACTGATGTCTAGGATGTAGGTCTAACAACTAATGTTGCAGCCTCCCTGAATTTGAGGGAAAAGGGAATTGACTAAATTCATGACAAGGGCTACAGCTTTGTTTTATAGGCTGGCTTCTGAACTTCTAGGTGAGGACTGGACAATCTGTGCCCTATGGACAGAAGCAGCTTGTTTGTAGACCAAGCACTGCTTTCGTGGTGGCGCTGCCCCATAAGATGAAGGCAACTGACTTTGGCAGATTGCAGAGGTGCCACGGGACAAGTACACAGTGCCACCTTCTGTACACCACTCCCCAAGGTGGGTTTCTGATGTCTGCAGTGAGCAGGAGCTGTCAGGTAAAGGTGACAAGACTCCTTTGGCTTTGTTCTTCCTCATAGTCTAGTCTCATGGATTTTGATGGCTCTGAGCAGCAATCTCACTCAAGAACCAGCGCAGCACCCTGTAATTCTCAATCCTGGACACAGTGGAAAAGACTCAGGAGTGCTCATTCCTCTCATGAACCAACGTTTGCTGTACTGCTGGGTGTCTGGCTGTGCTGATTAGAGGATCAACAGGGCTAAGTGAAGGGACAGTTCCCTTTTTGGTTTTATGTTTTTGCACAGTGTCCAACTGAGAAGAAGGAGGAATGCCTCTCGGTTTTGTGCCATACAAGCGCCTGAATTAAAAGAGGCTCCTGATAGAATAAATGATAACATCTTTTTATATAAATGGGCCATGAGGAAATACTGTCTGTCTGAGACATAACAGTTCAGGCTAAAGAAAGCTTTGTACTTTCTAGGCAAGATGTTTGGCAGCTGATTAAAAGACTTGGGAAAAAAGACTAGTGTCAAATACCTTTTCCAAAAAAAGGTGTTGGCTTTGTCGTTTGTAGTATATTTTGTCACCATCTGAAAAAGAAAATTCTGTTAACTTTGCCCTTAACTTCCTAATGTCCAAACCATTTCCTTGTAATTTCTAATTTTGTAATTCAATTTCTCCTTTTTATTTTAATCTCGCAAACCTGCTCAGAGAATTAATTCTCTTGCCTTGTCTTTCTGCTGAGAAGCCAAGTAGAAACAACTCTGTGTTCAGGAAATCTTGGCAGCAAAGAGAAGATGATGCCAAATTTCTTTGCTATCGCACTACTAACAGTTACAGAATAAGTATGCTACTACACTTCAAATAATATCTTCATGCAACAAATTCATTTTTTTTTTCATTTAACAGTTTTTCTAAACAAAATAAAATATTTACCTGATAAAAAACTACTGTGATAAAGTCAGGCGTTGATGTAACTAGAAAGATGTCTTCTGTGGTTTGGAGAGGAGCACTGCTTCTTCCAGATTTATGTACAGTCAGAAACCAGACTGCTGGGTGCTTGTTCTGTAATCTGAGCAAGATCAGGTATGTGGCATTTCTTGAAACTGATCAACACCTGACAAGATTTGCCTACTCCACAGGAAAAACAGGGACTGAATAGAAAGGGAGACATTCTTCAGGAAGATTTCAGTGTTGGCATCCAAGCTGCATTGCTGCAAAAATCAAAGTCAGTAGGTTAATGAGAAGGAGAGTCAGAAAGAAAGAAATTCTAGTAACTTTATACACAGTGAATTTCACTGAAATCCTGGTCCTTTAAAGTTCAGTCCTGTCACACATGAAAATGCAAGACTGGTGTATTTTCCTGATGGAATTTCTTTACTGTGTAATGAAAGCTGAGACTGCATTTCTCTGTGGTGTTTCAGTGTTGTTTAATCCCGTGAGCTCTGTGGATGTTTCTCCAGGAGAGAGAACAGTGAAGTACTGATATAACCTTGTCTATCACCTGCTTTCTCAAGGCAACACAGCGTGCCATCAAAGGCAAAATTAGTGCTGTGTGGTCTTTTTTTTTTTTTTTTTTTTTTTTTGAAATATAGCATGTGACAGAATATTTCCTCATTTAGCACTCAGGGCTTTCTCTCCAGCCTAAGAAACCGAGAAGCACTTCTCATTGTCCTTGCTTCAGCAAGGCTTCGTTATTAGCAGCACTCATTGTATGGCTTTTGGTGGAAGGAAGAAAAGAAAGCAACACTTGCAATGAGGTTCTCCAGGTTCTTGTTTGTTCTTACTCTCATTCACAGTGCTTTGCAGCTGGAAGGTAAGTGCCTTCCTCTTGTCTTCTGCAACGCTGTGTGTGAAAGGCTTTTGGGGAATTAATTAGTATGAGTAACACAAATGACATGAAATAGTTGGATTACATTTGGGAAGTTATGGAAGACAATATAGTTTCCATCACTTTTGTTGCACTTCTTTCACAGATGTTAAGCAATGAACTTTTGCAGGACCAGATGTCTCCTGAGTAAAATTGTTTGTTATGGATTGCCTCACAGTTCCTGTTCTTAACTGTATGTGGTATTACTGTAGGGGCTGATGCATTGTATATTATAAATTAAACTGATTTAATTTTTGCAAGCTTTTTAAATTAATTCACTTTTTTCTTAATACCTTTTTTAGTATGTATGATACTCAGTGATCAAAAGACGTATCATGGGTCCCAACTGGTTATGAATCCTATAACTCTGGAGTGCTACTTTCTCATGTTATGTTTGGTTTCCCAATGCCATTCCTAGTTGCCATGGCTCCCAGTAGATGCTGCAGGTCAGCAAGGCTCAGGAACCTTTAGTGAGGCCTGGAGTGGTTCACCCGTATCTATAGTGAAAAGGAGAAAAAAAATCTGGATTCTGTGGGGAAAATAAGTGGCTCAGCAAAAATGGCTGTGACAACTGTAAGATCTGGTAGCATGAGAAAAGTTTGTGGAGGTCAAAGATCAGCAGACTGTGCATCTGACGACACGTGGCAATGGGGTGATAGTGACAGCAGTTTGTGTGAGGGAATTCTCATGGTTAATATAAATAAATCCAACAAGATATACTTAGCTCTTCTGATGCTGCTGGCTACCCTAATCTGCAATATAGTGATATACAGTAAAGGAATGCAAATTCAGTTCTCTATTTTATTGTTAAAAAACGATAAAATTGGTGTTGAATTGGGCTTCATTGAAAAATGTTTTATTTGATAGGAAAGCAATGACTTCTACTTTGTGTGGATAGGAAGCAGAATATGCCACTTACATTAATTATACTATGCTTTCCATTGTTTTGTTTTACAGACACTGAAATATTTTTAATATATAATAAAGTCAGCAAACTCTGTCTTCAGGCTTCTATTGCACAATCAGTTAGAACTGCCACTTGCCATCAAGACAATGAATCGCAAAAATTCACTTGGATTACTGATCATCAGCTCATGAGTGTGAGACTGAACCTGTGCTTGGGTGTTCCACTGAAGGAAGATGAGGTTGCGATCACCCTGTTCCCATGTAACCAAACAAGTGAGCTGCAGTGGTGGGAATGTAGAAATGAAAGCCTTCTTGCAATCCAGGGAGAAGACTTGTTTTTCAATCCTGGCAAGGAAGAACATGATAATGTTGTATTAAAAGAGCGGTTGAGTCCAAAGAGTTATTGGAAGATCTATGGGGTCATTGATGTTTTATGTTCTCAGAGATACGAAGGTACCAGAAAATTGGGTCTTTACTCCATTACACTAATTTCTTTCTGAGTGTTAGAGTGTTTTAGATCTTTAGCTCTGAATATTCTGATTCCTTCAGAAACAATCAGTATTTTAAAAAATAGCTGTACTGGGAGAGTTATACTTGAATTTAATTTAATATCTTTTGCAGTGTATTATATGTGTTTTATATAATACATATATCTTGTACTATATACACTGTGATATTATAGTAGTGTTATAGTATTATAATATTGTAGCATATTATAGTCCATAATTAGCTTCACAGAATAATAAAACAGCTTAGATTGGAAGGGATCTTAAAGCCTACTCAGTTCCAATCCTCTGCCATGGGCAGGGCTGCTCCCCACTACATCAGGTTGCCCTGGACCCCAACCATCCCTGCCTTGAACACCCCAGAGCTGGGCTATTACAGCTTCTCTGGGCAGTCTGTGCCAGTGCCTCATCACCCTCTCAGTAAAGAATTTCTTCCTAACAGCTGACCTGTACTTACCTATCTTACCTGTACCCTCTGTTAGTTTAAAGCCATTCTCACTGTCACTGTCAGACTGTGTAAAAAGCTGGTCTCTTGCTTATAAACTCTCTTTTAAGTACTGAAAGGCCACATTAAGGTCCTCCCAGAGCCTTCTCTACTCCATTCTGAACAAGCCCGTCTCCATCAACCTTTCTTCATAGGAAAGTTTCTCCCGCCCTCTCGTTATCTTTGTGCCTCTCCTCTGGGCCCATTCCAACAGCTCTGATTACTCTAAATTGCTTTTCCACATAGCAATACATGGGAAAGCTAATATGGAAATAAGTTAGAGATGCAATTCAGCAATTAATATAGCATTTTTGACAGTTTACATTATCTTCTATACTACTGTTATGCTTTTGTCTTCTCAGAGACCTTTACGCTGCTAGGAAATGCTTTTGGGGCACCTTGTGTGTTCCCTTTCATGTACAAGAAGCAGTGGTATGCAGAGTGCACGAGTGCTGGCCGCTCAGACGGCTGGCTCTGGTGTGCAACGACTGCAGACTATGACACAGACCAGCGATACGGATTTTGCCCAATAAAAGGTAAGTTATCTGTTTCCCTGCAGTTCTCTTTAGCTAATCAGAGCTAGCAGAGTGTCAATATTTTTATAATGATGCATAGTTTACATCAACAAATTGCACTGCATTGCTCCATCCTACAGCACAACACAAGGAAGTAACATAATGTTGCATAAAGATTTGGAGAAAAGTGACTGAAGAGTAAAATAGCATGCAGTTCCCATTAACTGTGGTGGTTCTGCTGAGCAGCAGGATAACTTTGAGTTCCTTCTTTCCCTGTCGAGATACATTCTGTGATCATTGTACAACTCTTTTTGATGACCCCCATTGTGATGGATATGGGCATAAATATAAGTGCTTTAGGAAGCATCATGATTAAGCTAACATGTTTTTAATATGCATATATATATATATCTACGTATATATATGTATATATATATTTTCTTCAGTGGAAAGTGCTCTTTCGTTGATCCTAAAGAGTCCTCTTCATATAGTCTGGATATTTCTTTAAAAATGAAATTTTTCTGAAAATTGGCTTCCATTTCTGTGGTCACTTCTCTTTCCATCTCCCTTTCTGGCTGTATGATTGACAGGTAAGGCTTTGCAATTCTCCTGATCTTCTTAACAATCCCCTGCCTTTTTCCCCAGTGCTCTGCAGTCAAATGTGCTGTTGAGGTCACTACACAGATATCTATAACAGTAAGCCTAAATGGCATGTGACACAGGGATCAGTTAATACTTTTCAAAGCCTTTGAAAGCCAGTTCTCAATTCTTTTTTTTTTATTTATTCAGCTTTATACTGGCTTTGGGGAATAATCAAACGTCTAATCCAATTTTGTATTGTATTTTAATAGGCATGAATGGATCCTCACCAGATCAAAGAGGCAAAGATAATCAGAAGAGGGAGCAGCATGTGGTTCAGTACCATGGCAGTGCCCCAGCTCTCAGACTGTGGCAAGAGCCACAAGAGGCTTTTAGCAGAGGAAGGTTTCTCTAAAAACTGTCTGATGCTAAATTCAGACCTATAGCTGTATCTCAGAGCTCTCAGTGGAAACTGCTGCCAAGAAAGAGAAGAAGCTGGATATCTTTAAATAAATTCCAGCTAAGATTTCTGCCACCGCGCTTTATGTAATATACATTTTAATGCAATCACTTCCTTAAGAGTAATTCCTGGATTATGTATCTTTATGCAAGAGTGAGGACTATCTTTCTGCCTGTTGGGCCTTTACCTTCATCTTTCCTTATCCCGCTCCTAAAATTTTCAGTGCTCTTGGAAGAACAGAACCAACAGACATGAGAATGTCATGCGTAAGGAGAACCTTTAGAACCTAATTTTTCTGTGAGTGAACTACTGTCCCCCCATTATAGTTATTTTCTCCACAGACAGAGATACCACTTGGACTACAGATGTGTTAAGAAATGCCTACTACCAAATAAACTCTGAATCTGCTCTCACATGGCACCAAGCAAGGAAGAGCTGTCAGCAACAAAATGCAGAATTACTGAGTATCACAGATATTCATGAACAAATGTACCTTAAAGGTAAGGAAATAAAGAAAACCCTAATCTACTTACATTCAGGATCTTTTCAGTCTATCACTATAGCTATGGTCTACCTTCTATGGTCTCATGAGCCTAAATATATTTAAAAAATAAATAAATAAAATCTTTTATAATTTGCAAGTTCATATTAAACTCACTGAAGTTTAAATGAAATTCAGAGTATTTCAGCATGCTGTAAGAGTAGCAGTTTGACTTTCTGTTTAGAAATGTTATGTTGTTTAAAAAATTGGTAAAAAAATTGGTTGTTTTTTCTGTTTTAAGAAAAAGCATCCTTCTGAAAAATAAATGAAAATTTCATTTTTAGTAAAAAGTGATATTTAAAAAAAAATTGACATTGAGAGAAGACATTCACTTATGCCAGAGGAAAGACATGTTTTGTGTCAAAAGCTGTTTGGCATGTGTTTTGTTTTGTTTTGTTTTTCCATTCATTTAGCATTTAGAAGAATATTAATTATTCACACATCTGAAATCATGGCTCTGCCTACTGTAGTATATCTCAGGACTGAGATGGAAGAAAGTATCTCTTGCTTTAATGGTGAAATTAACATATAAGATTTTTAGCTTTAAAGTTTACTCTTACACTATACTGATACTTCCACTTGAATATTGCCAGTCTTGTATAGGTTTAGACTGTTCCACAAAAAACACTGATTCTGAATTTACTCTATGAGATGTCATTTTGCAATAAGAGATACAAAAAGTAAGAGAGTGTTTTGTTGCTGCTGACTGCATTTTTTGTTGATCAAAACTTCAATATTTAAATTTATCACAATATCTAAAGATATTCATAGTTACATATTTAAGAATGTCATGTCTTCCTACAGTAATTATTAACGACTTTTGCTAAATAAAAAGTGATTTGTGAATCTTTTGGTTATTTAGAATTAACAGAAAGTACAGATTCTGCACTGTGGATTGGACTCAATAGACTGGACTTGAAGAGCGGCTGGGAGTGGATTGGAGGCACTCCTTTCCAGTATTTAAACTGGGCTCCAGGTAGCTGTGGCTTTGCTCAAATTCTGTACTTCTGAAGACAAAGAATACATACTTCAAATTCGTCTTTAAAATATATTCTCAGATTATTTGGGCATGAGAAAAAGTAGTATGTTAGTGTTAAGCCTCCAAAACGACATGTATTTAGCCTTCTTTGTTAGCTTTAGAAAAGTTTGTTTGTTTGATTGTTTATTGGTCCATCGTTTTCTTTTTCTATAGCAATGTAAGTCAGAAACTTCTATGTATTGCAAAAATATTTTATTTCTGAAAACCACACTACTTCTCCCACAAATATTTAGTTTTCCATTTCTGGTCTCTAGCAACAAAAATAATATTAAAAATCAGAGGATTGAGCAAGTTGCATGTTTGCTTACACTTTAAGTTATATTGCAAATATGCTTGATTACATGGAGGCATTCCCACAAATGGAGATCTTCCTCAGTTCAAAAAATGTTTAGATGTTGTACTAAGGGGCATGGTTTAGTTGGGAAATATTGTGGACTGGGTGATCTTGGGGGTCTTTTCCAACCTTTATGATTTTATGATGTAGTTCTTGCTGAATCTGAAAAAGATGCAATCTTTGAGGCTGCTGCCACCTCAGCCAGGAGTGATTTCTCCTGCTTGTTTTTGAGCTTAGAATTATATTTGTCTTCAGAAATATTCACCTTTTTTCTTTTTTCTTTCTTTTTTTTATCTTTCCCGAAGGAAGTCCCTCTCCAGAATCTGGAAAACTCTGTGTGGTACTGAATCCTGAAACAGAAGCTAAATGGCAAAATTGGGAATGTGATCAGAAACTTGGCTATATCTGTAAAAAAAGAAACTTTACCTTGATACCCTCAGGTATGTGATCTGTGCTGATAATTAAAAATACGAGCTGTTGTCTGAATTGCCTGTTTTTCCCTTTGGCAAAAATGAGCAGGAGAATTTTATTAGAAAGAACTATTTTTAACCATTACTGTCACTTTCATTTTTTTCTCATTCACGATTTTTCAGCCGTTGCACCCTTTCTAGGATGGTCTCTAAGTCCCACCACACAGGGTGGAACTGCCAGGTCTCTTTTTGAAACCGCAGAGTACTGGGTGTGGAAAAGGAGAACAAATCAAAAGTTATTTTTCAGAAAAGAGAAGTTAGTAAATACAGTTAAAGAAAGAAAAACTGACACATAGCAAAGATAACAGATATTTTAAGTAAATATTTCCCTGCATGTGTTTTCCTGTGCATATGTCTAGTTTGAAATTTGTCTAGTTGATTTTTTATCTACAGATACACTTAATCTTTCAAAAAATCGTAAGTATTCCGTTAAATACAAATGATTTCTGATTTTTCTTAACTGATAAACAGCCTCTAAGTTACAGAGGGTGTTACCATTTATACATTAATGTGATTTTTTTACAGATATTTGATCATCATAAAAACTGTAGATTTTGTGCTAAATAATAGACATATTAAAAAGCTTGCATTTTCCTAGTTAAAACAGCAAGTTTTGAATCGTATTCATACCTAATGTTTGCTAGCCATCGTTTCATTATAGCGAGAATCCCCAAAGAAAATTCTTAGGTTATAGCCTTTGCAGAGGATGGGTGAAGTTATTTTCAGCCTCCTGTCATTTGCATAGCATTTAAACTCTCTGGAAGTACTGATATTTATTTCTAGGTGATATTGGGCCCATTGCTTGCCCAGATGGATGGGTATCATATGTAGATCACTGTTACAAGATCTTCAGGGAAACCAAAGGATGGCAAGAAGCTTTGACTTCCTGTCAGAATGAAGAGAGTCACCTGGCCAGCATCCAACACCTTGAGGAGCACAGCTTTATAGTGTCTGGGCTTGGGTACAGTGAGTATTTCCAGTTGATTTTTTTTCTTTTTCTTTTTTTTTTTTTCCCTTGTCTGTATGCAAGGAGTTACCAGCCAGCTGACTTGAGAAGTAGAAATCGCGTATTAGAATTAAATACCTCAGCCAAAGACATGCAAGGAACCAAAGGTCGAGCAGTGATAGATTGGTGAAGTACATTCTGTGTCAAAACTGTCCAACCATCATCACAAGAACCACTTACAGGAATGTATTTTGCTTTCTTTCAATTTTTGATTCTATTATCATCCCCTAATCTAGTGACTACTGATGAAATTGTGAGTATCCTTCCAGATCTTTGCCTAAAACCGTAGGATTGTGCACTGATTTATGCCAGAGTATATCTCAGAAGTCGTCTAGTTCAGCCCCAGCTTGCACAGCTAGCCTCAGATCAGGTTAGACAACAATTTTAAGATGGTCCTATGTGGAGAAGGCAGTTACACTTGATCCTTGTAAGTTGCTTCCAACCTGGGGCAATCTATGATTCTATGATTTCATTATAATCTAATTTTGAATATGTACTGTAAATATTGTAATATGTGTGAAACGTTTCACATATAAGATAATCATGCAACAAACTAAATAATGTTCTGCTTTATAAACAAAGGGATTTTGTGTTCTGGAGCTTGAGGTAGCTGGAAAAAGGATAAAGCACTATAAGATGTCTTTTCTAGTTCTGTGTTTCTCTGTTCTAGAGCCAACAGACAAGCTCTGGATTGGCCTGAACGATCACAAGTTTCAAATGTTTTTTGAATGGAGTGATGGTACGCCAGTGACATACATCAGATGGCATCTGGGAGAGCCATCCAGCACCAACACCAGGCCAGAAGACTGTGTTATGATCAAGGGCCAGGTAACATTATTCAGCATGCATCTGGTTTTAATATAAAAACTAAATTGTTAACAGAAGAATAATCTGGCCTCCTATTTCAACAATGGCGTAGGGCCAGAAAAGGGGTTGTGAGGACAAAAGCTGAGACTCAAATATTACCTTTCATTAAAACAAACAAACAAACAAAAAAAGCCATTGTGCTACTTAAGACATTTTCTCCTCAAGTTCATCAGAAAGCAATCGCTGAAATAAAGCAGGTCTTTCAATGTCATTTGGACACGTTCCCCATTCCCTCACTGTTTTTTTTCTGATGGCAGCAATATCATATGAGGATCTCTGCTGCTGCACTTGTGCCTGCTCCTTTGCCTATTGTTGAGTGGCACAACTGCCTGTTCTGGGCCCTGCAGAACAGCTGGGGACCAGCTATAGTTGAAAAGTGGCCAGAAAATCTGTCACCTTCATCGCCATTCATCACTACTGTAGCAGTACTACCATAGACCACTCTACCATTTCACTGAGTGTGAGCCGATTTAGTTTTGTTATCAACTCAGAGAATTGCCTATAAAAGTGTACATTTTTTTTTTCAAAATGGAAGGAGAAATGAAGATCTATTCAATTTCTTTCGATTATTCATGTTAATCTCATTGTTACTTATTTCTTTTTCCTGCCTCATAGGATGGCTATTTTGCAGACTCCGACTGTGAGAAGAAAGCTGGCTATATTTGTAAAAGAAAACCTATACCACAACTAGCTGGAGAAAAGAAAAATACCGATGTAGGTTGCAAAAAAGTAAGTGTATAAGACTGGAAAATTAATTTCTCAGATCAAAAAAAAGGTCCTTGTCTGAGAATAATCTAAAATTACTTGAATTAGTATTCATTTACAGAATTCTATTATTTGTTATGGAGTTTCTCTCTCTTACGTTACATTAAACTACTTACAGAAACCATTTAGAAGAAATCTGAAATTTCAGAGCAAAAGTTTGCTAAGTCATAGTATTTACAACTATTGTCCTTCATTCATTTTGAAATTATACAGCTCATTTAATACATGAAACCACAATTATTTAAAACTCATATGGAGGTTCTATAATTCTGCTACAGGGATGGAGAAGATACGGGACCTACTGCTATTTTACTGGACATGTAGCAGCAACATTTTCCGAAGCAAATGACACTTGTGAAGGAGAAAAAGGTTTCTTAGCCACAGTTGAAAGTAGGTATGATAATGAATTTTCTTTGTCTTTTGAAAAGGTAAAAGTTGTATGTTTCAAATTACTTAGGGAACTATTTCTCAGTTGTTACACAAGATCTATTAGTAAATTATCCAAGCTACAGATGAGGTTTGTAGCACAAAAAAAGTCGCTTTTTTGTTGATTTATATGGCACATGAAGCAAGAAAAAGGAGAAAAGAATTCATCATCAGATGTCTAATCTAATTAGATAAATTAGATACATTGAAATTAGATAAATTTGGATAAATGCTTATTTTTTTCACTTGTGTTACTGTGATCTTCCTTGCAGATATGAACAAGCCTATTTGACTAGTCTTGTAGGGCTGAGGCCTGAGAAGTATTTCTGGCTGGGTCTTTCTGACATGGAGGACCAAGGAACTTTCAGGTGGAGCAGTGGTGAAGATGTCTCCTTTACACACTGGGGTGCAGCAATGCCTGGTAGGTGCTGTGGCTGTGGATGGTAGAGCCCACAGTCCCTATTCAGATTTTTACTGACATCAGTAAAAATCAGTAAAAATTTCTTGTAATGTAATGTTATCATTTAGCCTTCCAATATATTTTACAGGAACAGGCAGTTCCTAAAATCTATTTTTTAATTTCAAAGGGACAATTTGAATTACAGTTTTATACCAGGGTGTCTGATATACTTAGTCATAATTTTGACTTTATGTCTCTTCTTCACAAAGATATATGTGTCTATTATGATAGATGATTAGAATCTTGAAAATTGCCTTCTTTTTGATAAACAGGTTACAGGCAGTTTCTGAGACTATTCTGCACTCATCTCTGGAGAAAAGAGTGTGAAACAGAGCAACTGTAATAAAGACTTAAAGTTAGAAGTGCAAAATGACAGAATCAAAACTGATTCTGCCATATTTTTTCACTTATGATGTTAAGAAGCCTACATTCACATGATAATACTGAAACTGCACAAAAGAACAGAAAGCACTGTTTTGAAACGCTATGAGGGAATCTGCTCTCCTCAAGATAGAATGCATCCTTCCTAGTGATAATTTGTCTAAAATTTTTCTCAAATCTTTCAATGAGGTTATGAAATCTTAAATAGAATGTAAACAGCACAGAGCTATGAAACTTCTAGAAATGCAATAGGAGAAAACATCTTGCCAGGTACTCTACAGTGCCAGCAGATGAACAGATGAAACTTCATCATATCTCTTCTACTTTAGGCTTAAGTAAGAATGAGATCCTCATTATAAGCACAGGTTTTCCCTGTGAAAAATAAAAACTGTCTATCCATATAATTCATTATGAAGAACATCCGAAATAGAAAGAAAAACAAGGAAAATCTTCAAACTGATTATGACCTGCTCAGACAGAAATCTCCTCTTCAGTTCTGTGGAAAACATGTATAATATTTCTCTTCTGTTCAAGTTCTTCTATTCAAGTGCTATTGTATGACAAAAAGGGAATGGGCACTTCTCAGAGTTTTTAAGCAAGATTCAAGTAATTTAGAGTGTATGATGAAATAGTCAACATGTTTTTTATTTCTCATAAAGGAAGTAAATCAGGGTGTGTTGCCATGAGATCTGGAATTGCAGCTGGATTATGGGATGTTCTTGACTGTGAATCTAAGCAAAAATATATCTGCAAACACTGGGCAGCTGGTGCAACAGCCCCACCTATTTCAACTACTGCTCCGAAACCCACATGTCCTGAAGGCTGGATATCAAATGACGATGCAAGCTCCTGTTATAAAGTAAGTGCTTAAATAGTTAAAAGAAATGCTTTGAAATGCTTTGTTTTTCACCTCTGTGTTAAATAATCAGACCACTCTATTGGAAAAATGTTATAAGCAGTATAATCCATTTCTCCTATATATTATTTTGCTTCTTTGAAAACTTCATTTATATTTAATAAAGAGCATATTTCTTCATTTTATATTTTATGTGTATTGTGTATACATGTATTATATTGTGTTATAGATATACATATATATCCTTATTTTATGTTACACACAGTGGTATGTTTTAAAGCAATTTCTTCACAGTACTTTTGCAGGTCAGATATTAAAGAGAAATCATGGATTGAAGCTCGAGATTTTTGTAGACAAATTGGAGGGGATCTGGCCACCATCAACGATGAGGAGGAGAAAAAAATGATATTAAGAGGAAACAGGTGAGTATCTGTGCATTTTTATCTTACTAGACTTTAAAGGTGCTTAAAATGAACTATTATAAGAACTCAGATAATTTCTGAAACAGAGATTCCTAAAAATCCAAAAACACTGAAAACTTTGAAATTTTATCTACTTATAAGTGTGAACTGTTTAATTAAAAAAAAAAAGACTATTTTTTTCATGGCTAATGGATATCATTTAGAAATACATGAAATTATAGGACGTGGTGTTCTCAGCGGGGTTGAAAATATTACCAATATATTTACTTTTGACACACTTCAGCATAGCCAAAGCTGAGACTATCTTCAAGAGCAACAGCCTCTTTAAATCAGCAAAGGCCTTTCCTAAGAAAACAGAGTAGAGAGGAAATAAAAGATCACTACTATCAATAATTTTGATAAATCAACCACTGATGCCAATCAAATGTAGAGTGACTGTTCGTATAGCAGTTAGCAGTGCTACTGTGTCAGCTATTCTTCCAGCTCCATTGCTATGGTATTGATGATTAGTTAGGGACTTGATATTCTTTAAGTTCTTTACCAACCTAAATGATTTTATAATTCTGTTATCTTGCTTTGTTCAAGAAGCATCCCTTGTCGAAAGTATGTAACGATTACTAATGTTTTTAAAAGCTTCAGTTACATTTCTAAGTTAATACAACAGTGTTTGTATAAGTTGTGAATGCAGGGCTAGTGCACTGTCAATTACATCTGTTGCATCAGCACATTCAAACTGTGAATCCCAGTGAGTATAATAAGCATTTGTAAACTGCAGGGAGATTGTGTCATAGATGCTGGTAAGGCAGGTAACAGGGAGAAAAATATTAGATATTTCTATGGAGAACATATACATAAGTATAGCCTTCACCAAAGCTGATAGGATAATTAATACTACTTCACTGCACTTTGGAAAATGCTTCAGAAATTTTAATGTGTTCCTGGATGTTGTTTGCATTAGTGTTTACAAACTGTTCTGTTTTATAATTTGTGTTTGAGTCAGATACTGTAGTTTTGAAACAGTTTGGCTTGGTATATTTTCCTTGAATCCAGATGAAGGATTTGCCTGGAGTGATGGCTCTCCTGTAAGTACTTCAATTTTTCATCAGATTTATTTGGTTAAGATGTGCTGGGGTTTGTACATGTGCTTTTTGACTTTTTACTGTTCTCCTCTTCAAAGAGAATGCTAATCCTGCAAATGTTTATATGGCTGTTAACCTTTATTACCATCAGTAAAATCACTGCAACACATTTGAACACATGGAAGTAATCTGCATCTCACTATGGCCTGCAGCTTTCTGCGCAGTCTTCCAGTATATTTTCTTTTCCAAAAATGTAGTATGAACACATAGCATCACAACATGAAACTTGGTCATACCGGATCTTGTATCCATTCTTTGGCCAGAAATATATAAAGAGCTAAGCATGCAACAGATGTATTTCTCAGTATCCTCCTGCATTTTTCAGTAAGCAGAGGATCAGGGTCTTTCAGAAACAGAGCTGAGATCTGTATTCCTACATGATGTTCCTACAGAATTCCACTTTTTATTATCTCCAAATGCTCTTATACTCTATTTCCTATTTTTTGATCCATGCAAGGACCTTTCCTCTTGTAATGCCTTAGTTTAAAGTTTTTGGAAAGAGAACTTTGTTCAAAATCCCAAGTAACTTTTATCAAACAGTTCTTCCTTCCTGTTTGGATGACACTTCCTTCAGAGCAAACTTCACCAGATTTGTAAGACATGGCTTCCCTCCCAGAAGCCATGTTCCTGTCCTCATTAACTGAGAGAGAGGAAACAGTGAGAATTGAATTGAAGAATGTTATGGTCACTGCTACCAGATGGCTGTTGCACAGTATCATTTTGAACCAGGTCACAATCAACGCAGTGAAAACTACAATGCCTATGTAGGAACAGTGAGAGTGGGTTGGGGTGAATTCTTCAGCTAGATGAAGTTTATTAGCAGCAGTGCATTTGCCCATTTTTATTCTGACTGTGTCTAGTGCTTGAGATATGAGCAAGAAGAAAAGTCCTCCACGGCAAGACAACCTGATCTCCAAATTACTGACATTGCCCCATTGTAAAAATATTTACACCTATTTCTTTTTCTATATTTGTACTCTTAATAAGACACAGAATCTTTGTTTCTTTTTGCCAGTGGATAGTATAACTGCTGAAACAGAGCAAAAGATTATTTCTTTCATAGGTTAGGTACACAGACTGGAGTGATCATCCAAGAAGTTCAGGAGGACACAAGTTCTGTGGTGTAATCAACGGTAAAACATTTTCTGGGCAATGGCTTCTTTCAGTATGTGAAGAGGAGCATGGCTGGGTTTGTCAAATTAAAAAAGGTAGATTTATTATTCTCTTTAATCAGGAAGCTTAAATAACTTTTTAAAGTATTTGCTTTCTGATCTAATTTGCTGGAGAAAGATACAAAATTTTGAAAACGATACTGTTTCCAAATGCATGTCAAGAAAATTAGATAACATAATGCAGGCCAGGATTTTTCAATGACAGATGATAAGAATAAATGAATTAATTTCTTCATGTAAATAATGGTATATAAATAATGGTGCTTCATAGATTGCAAATATTTTGTAAAATAATTTTTTGTTCGTGTGCTTTTGATGTTGGAAGTAAGGAGTTCCACCTTCGTTACAGCACTGATCATGGATAAAGCCAGAAACAAATCTAAAAAATGTTTGGTACAAAGGTATTTTTTTTTGAGATCTGGCTGGATTTACTGCTAGTTATAGGCCTCTAGAAGAGGTAACAGGAGATGGCTTTCCTAAGGGAAAGCTCCATTAGAAAAGTTTGTGCTAGAGTCACTTAGTAAAAGAAAAGTGTTCGGGATCACAGTTGGTGTGTTTGGCACTTGTTGCTGAAGCTAATCATAGCTATAGCAATACAGTTAAGGAAAATTGACAAAACAGGTCCAGAAACAGTACTCCATGTTCTCCTCTACAATTATGAAGAAAACAAACATCAGCTTTTGGAAAAGAAATTGTTCAAAGCAGTGGCATTTATTTTTCCATCTGAGGCAGAACAAATTTGCTCTTAGTATATACAGTTGTATTTCCTTTTGCCTATGAATATTTATGATTAAGAGAGTATTAGATAAAGTAAATCTGGAGTTAATTTTCATCCTATTTATGAGAAGACCCCTCTGGAAAATTTTACCATCAAGAAAATGGTACATTTAGTGGGGCATCAGTAAAGAGAATATAAAACTAAAGCTTAAAATGTTTCAGATAAATCTACTGTGCTTCATAGCTCAGGAGACTGTTTTAATTAATGCTGATCTCAACAGGTAAGCAATCCATCTATGACTTTGCTGAAATGAAGTGCAGCTTATGATATATAATTATAAGACCATGTATTTCTCATAATGCATAGTTGAAATTTGTGGCTAAGCCTGCTTCTTTCCTAGTCAATGGCAAAGGAGTGCAGAAGTCTGCTTTATTCTTGCTTGGTTCCTTGCAGTCACTCACAGAAACCATGCCACATTATAGCTTCTGTTCTGTTGTTTTGCAGGAGTGATGCCAAAACCTGAACCAATTGATACATATGGTAGGTTTTTGCATGCATTTATTCATTTTTTTCATCACTTTTGAAAATCAAAATTGTTACTCACAAATGAATTTTTATGTCCTACAAATGAAGAACTTAAGTCTACCTTACTTGTCTTCCAGAGTATAAAATCACTGCGGATGGATGGGTCATGTACAAAGATAAGCTGTACTACATCAGCAAAGAACAAGTTTCCATGGAAGAAGCCCGAGAGTTTTGCAGGATGAATTCTGCAGATCTTGCTGTAATTAGTAGCAATAGTGAAAGAAGGTTCATACAGAGAGCTCTGATAAAAAATGTAAGAACCAATACAGTGTAGAAATAATTTTGACAACCTTGAATTATCTTAGAAATAGAGCTAACGGTATTTTCACCAATTAAATGTAACTGAGACCAATGAAATCCCCAACAATATGCTATTTTTTGTTCTGTGTGATTTGTTTTCTCCCACTTGGCATGTGCTTTTCTACTTTTTTTACATCAAAGAATTTTTTTTGAAATTTGGTTCAAGTTGGAAATCATCTTAAAGATCATTTTGTCCCAACCCTCTGCCATGGGCAAGGCTGCCACCCATAGATCAGGCCCAGGGCCCCATCCACCCTGCCCTCAAACATTCCAGGAATGGAGTATTCATAGCTTCTCTGGGCAGCTGTGCCAGTGCCTTATTGCTCTCTGAGTAATTAATTTCTTCCTAATATCTAATCTAAATATCTCCCTTCTATTCTTTTAAAGCTATCCCCTCATGTTCTAACACTACTAGACCATGTAAAATATCAATCTCTCTCCTGCTTATAAGCTTGGTTAAAGTACTGTGGAAGGCTGCAATGAGGTCTCCCTGAAGACTTCTCCAAGCTAAACAAGCCCAGCTCACTTAAACCTTTTTCATAGGAATGGTGTTCCAGCCCTCAGAGCATCTTTGTGGCCTCCTCTGTATCTGTTGCAATACCCTTCTTGTACTCCAGATGAGGCCTCACAAGAGCGGAGTAGAGGGGGTGATCACCTCCCTTGCTCTGCTGCCCATCTCTCTGTTGATGCAGCTGAGGATACTATTGGCATTTTGGGCTGCGCATGCACACTGCTAGCTCATGTCCAGCTTTTTGTTCACTAGACACCCAAGTCCTTAAAATAGTTTCTTTCTGTTTTAGGATAAATACAGGACAGAGTCAGAACAATACTTCATTGGTTTAAAAATTAGTCTGGATAAAACATTTAGGTAAGTTAAGATAATCATATCGTCTGTTAATAAAAAAAAGAATGTAGTCAGAGGTACTAAATGTGGTTATCAAGGACAAGGACTGAAGGTGGTTGTATGTTTAACAAGTACAAAGCAGAAGCAAATAATCCTAGAACAGACTGATTTCCAGTAGTTTTCCTCAAAAAGAAAAATGGAAAGAGCATTTTTTCTTGAGTCAATATATGCCGAAAGGAAAACTTGGCAGCTGTGCTCTTATGCTTTCTGTTTCAAAGATTGGCCCCATGAACTGGAGGTATTTTTTGCATCTACAGAAACATCAAGAATACTCAGATTAAAGAATGTAATACTAAGTAGATGATTCAGTGTGAAGAAATTAAGACAAATTAAACTTCTAATATCCTCTGCATTGCTTATTATGGCTAACTGAATATTAGTTTCTGATATTAGATGATGGTTGACCACTCCTGCCTGCCAATGGAAAATATTCTCGATATTTTCTTTTTCTGTACTGCAACCAGCAATAGTTTACCCAAATTTCTTCAAATTTGAATAATTAAATTTGATTTGAAAATCAAAGAGAAAAAAATCTGTAACAGTTTTTGCCAGTTCCTATAAATGCTTATGGACTTTGTCTTCTTTGTGAAATGTTCATTAGGATTCTTATTTAATAACTGAAAAAGTATTAATTAATAATTATTTGTGTATCTTTTCTTTAAGCTGGATAGATGGGACTCCAGTAACATATGTGGCCTGGGCTCCTAATGAGCCTAACTTTGCAAATAATGAGGAACACTGTGTGGTAATGTTTTCAAAGCAAGGTAGATAATAAGATTAAACTGTTAGACTTAACTTCTCTCCTTTTGGATTATATTTGATTCTGACAAACTTCTGCTGTTAGTGGCCATACAATCTTACTGCTATTTGCTGCAGTTCTTTAAGAGGGACAAGCCAACAAGATACAATGACTGACATAAGCTCCAGCTATAGAAGAGTATTCAGTATGGGGAGACTTTAGTCCCATGTGTAATTTAATGCAGATACCTCTCTGGGTTCAAGAGATTGGCATTGCATATTACAGTGCTCTGCACTACTTCTCCGAGTAAAAAACTGATGGATGAGTGGAGCCTATCTTCACTCCTGTGTACTTAAGAAAGTATTTATGACTTAGCTGCAAAATAATGGGAGTTTAAGGTACAAGCCAGTAAGAAGATAGATGACAAACATTTTATAATGTTTGAACACTATGTTATGCTCTCAGATTGATCTGGAATGTTCTATCTCATGCATTTTGCATGTTTTCTTTATGTTGCATTATCTCTGCTCCCTGCAATGTAATGATGCCATGGCCTGAACAAATCATAAACAGGTATGGGCACTGTGGAGAGCCCTGGAAGAGGAGGAACAGCAGGATCAAGCAGTTCAAATTAAACACAAGGAGCTACAGCTGTGCTACTATGAGAGCTTTAACTGGCTCATTCAAAGCTGCCATCGTTTGCTCTCAGATAAAACTGCAGACTGAAATATAAAGAGAGTACATTGTGTTCTGATTTAAAAAAAATAAATCATAAGATGTTTATATTTTTTCTCATCCTCTGACTCCTGTAATTCTACTACTTTGACAACTTAACGTGAAATCAGAATGAAGTTAATCAGCAGCCAGGGCATTTGCTCTTTTTTTTCCTGTCTTTTGTTCTTTTTGCAATTGCAGAGCAAGGAGCTCACAAACTAATGGTGCTGAGTAGCTAAAGCACATAAACATCTTTCTTTTGTAAGCAATATTTAAGTTCATAAATGCAGTATGAGTCTCTTTTACTCATTCTGAAGGTCTGAAAAGTAGAGATTACACTGTTATGCAAAATAGGATGAGATTTTTACAAATGCTATAACAACTTGTTTATTCAATCTATTTTTAGGCTTGTGGAATGATGTAAACTGTGGTGTCACAAGTAGATTTGTATGTGAAAGACATAATAGTTCTATTAATTCAACACTTGCTTCTCCACTTCCTCCTGGAGGATGTCCAGAAAGTTGGCTTCTCTTTAACAACAAGGTATGTCAATAAGTATCTTAAGTGAATTCCATATGGCAACAGGACTAAAAAAAAGAACTGTAATCATAAAAGTATGCTCTTGTTATTATGAAATAAAGAAGTAATTATCCAGTCAATGTATGCTGACTATATACCAAGACTTCTCTGAAGGTAACTATAGACATCTAACTTCATAGACAAACACAGTATATTGTTACTGCATAATACTTCTGTTTCTCTCCTGTGTTATGTATTTATGTTGCAAAGTGAAATTTTTAATGATTGGACTTGGAAAAAAAGCCCTTCAAGTGGAATGATTTAGAAAGAATTCATTTGAGCAAATCTGCTTGCTTGTATAAGAGTTCCCAACACTTTCAGTTCAGACATATGATCCCAAACTGAAATTGTTTTGAGCATGATTTTACATACAGTCTTGGTCTGGAAGTCCTCACTGCTGTGACAAAAGTATTTGTACCAATTGGAGTTGAAAGCTGTTTTGCTTGATGTACATACTCTGCACTGCAATTGCATCCCAAGAATGTTAGGTGAAGATGGCAAATAGCATTTCACACAGTTTTGCACAATGAGCAGTCATTGTCACAGTCACTGGAAGCCCGACAAGGAGCAGTGGCAATCACTTTCTGCAACTATATTACCCAAAGCCACTGAACTTAAATGATCTTTCTCTCACAGCAGAGGGCAGGCGGAAGGAAATGTATAGCAGGATTATATACCTCACATTGTTATGAGTAACTCAGTTCCTGTATTACACCTTGTGCAAAGAAGGGACATGCAAGCTTAAAGACCTTGCACATCACTGACTTACTACTCTTGAAATGTGTCAATTATTCTAGCACCATTATTTTTCTAGAGAACTGTGCATCCTATAGCTAATTGATAGTATTTACAATCAACAGTTTCCATCCCCATTACTTTGAATGAATGGTTGCTTTTTTCCCACTTCCCCCAGTGTTTCAAAATATTTGCCTCCAATACAACAAGAAAGCTGGCGTGGCATGATGCACGAGAAGTTTGTATTCATCTGGGAGGAAACCTGGCTTCTATACCAAATCAGCAAGTGCAAGGTACATATACAGGCTCTCCTGAAACATGTAACCTCTCAAAAATATCAATATCCTACTAAGGAAAGTGCTAAACTCTTGAATACATATCACAAAATTATCTGCTGAGAATGGCTTATCTACCAGGTCAGCTTATGTTTGGTTTTAATTCTGAAGTGTGAAACATTTGCTAAATCATATTACATGTAAGAAATAACATGTGTGTTTCTAATTCTTTCCATTACCTGGTTTTTGAGAAACTTCCAGTCTGTTTTGAGTGAGGTTGTCCAAATTCCTGAGACTTACAAAAAACTATTTTTTTTCTCTCACTGTCAATACTATTTTTCTGATTTGCTACATATGCATACAGTGTAAGGAAAGGGACATTTTCTAACTTGCTCCAGAATTTTTTCTTTGGCTGCTTTTCCCAGCCTTACTGCTTGTTTAACATATGTTTCAGAGATGATTTTCTAAGCACTTAGTTAAAAGATGATGTGCTCTGTATAGGGAAATGTTATCCTTCTAATTTGGCTGCTGTTCTGGGCTTGTCCACATTTCTTCCTGGTTTGGATGAGTCATTATGAACTTTCCTTAATAAGAAGTTTTTGCTTCCCTCTAGCTTTTGTCTACTATCATTTAAAGGATGCTACAACCAAAGTTTGGATTGGGATGAACGATATCAACAGAGAGTCTACGTTTCTTTGGGCAGATGGGAGCACCGTTTCCTATACCAATTGGATTGAAGGTGCACCAGAAACCAAGCAAAGCTTCTTCGACTTTTATGAGTTCGAATTGCTGGATGATAACACTGTGGAGGTGTGGAAAATATAATCAGCCTCTATATCTTAGGCAACCAGATGATTTTCTTAAAAGGAAAGTTACAGAAAATAACAAAATGTTGAAACAGGTCCTTCAGCCAGCAGAATGGACTTTAGTAAAGCACCTGAATAGATATTCCAAATTTACCAAAAATATTTGGCAGAGATTCAGAAGGACAAAAGGTCTGAGCTATTGCAAAATAACAATTAAAAAAAAAAAAGTAGAAACAAACAAAAAAATTACATCAGTTCCCTTCAAAACTGCACCACCACTAGCATTAAAGTTGCAACACAAAATACAGAAAAGTTATTTAAAAAAAAACAAAATTAAGGTCCAAAACTAACTTGTCCATGTGTATTTCCCATTTCCTGGTTAATGTGATTTCAACTTGTTTTACTAGTTTCTGATGGTATAGAAGGATATCTTCAACTAAAGGGCATTTGTTCTGTTGAAGTTAAATCTCTTTTCTGAAGGAGTTTCTGCAGAAATATTAGGCAGCTGGTGGTCACTGGAGACTCTTAACATGTGCCATCAGTCAGCTTGTTTATGATTAAAACTCATTCAAGTCAGCATAGCAAATAAATTCAGATAAAATACAAAAAGTTGGGCAAGAACAATCCTGAAGGGGAACCATCTAGAGGAAATGTTGAAGTAATTAAAAATAAGGAAGTAAAGGGAAATTTTTGTTGCTCCTGAAGACATCTGATAGTGATATCTTTAGGCTACAAAAACTGATAGAGAGTGCATGCTTTCTGCAAGATAATCAACATATGATAAATCCAGAGCAGTGCTTTTAATAATAGTTCATATATGTTTCTTCATACGTGTAAATTCTCAGAAGTAAATCTAAATAATAATAATAATAATCAAAATTGAGAAGAATGGAATGATGGTCTTATTTTTATAGACTTTTCTTCTAGATTTTGGCATCACTGAGAGTCTGGTTCAAATGGGTCACTAATAAATATCAGGACAGATCATTTGTCAGGAATCTTTTCAAACTGATCCAGTGACATAGGTGCTCAGTAAGCTCTTCTCCTCTCCATCACAAGGCTTGCACTAGGAGCATGGGATTTTCATCTCACTGTATACTGTTTGCCTTTTCTGATGACTGTTTACATTGCCCTCTTTTTCAGACAGACTGTGTTTTCATGACAAAATTAGATGGCAAATGGAGAGACGATAGCTGTGACAATGAGAGAGGCTACATCTGCCAAATGAATTCATGTGAGTTCTGCTTTACCCAGTCTCCTAAATAGGTTAAGTATCTTGGTTATATAAGAACAATATAAAATTCACTGCAAACTGTTATCACTTTTTCTAGCTCTGAATGTCATTTTGAATCTCTCAGATTTTAAGAGCTCCTTGTCTTAAGACAAAACTTTTTTCTAATTTGTTCCGCAGAAATTATTGGAGAGGAAGCACTGTCTTAATTAGGATTTTGTACCTAAATCATGAATAATGCTAGAGAATAATACATGAAAATATTTCTTCTTAGTGAAATAGAAGATGCTTAGACATACTCTTAAAGCGCAGAGTAAAATGAGGGACTTGCAGTGAGACTTGCAGTGATATCCCTGTTACTCCTGGCTGTATCTAAGAAGATATAGTCCTCTTCTACTGAAACTATTCTGCCCAATGTTGTAGGAACTCTAATAAAATGTACTGTCTCTTGGTGGTGTCTTCATCTTCAAAGAATATTTTTATGTCAAAACAAGAAATGTATGTTTGTTTTCCTGCTATAGAATTGTAGTTACACAAATCATTGTAGCCCAGATATGCAATGGGAATGGAGCAAAAGCACAGATAACGAAACAGTTTTGCCTCACCTTTATCACACCACTGCCAAAAAAAAAAAAACCTAAAAAAAACCTGTCCTCTCTTCAGTCAACTGCTACAGCCTGCTTGCTCTCAGCACAGCTAACTTGTTTGTATGAACCCCATCTCCCTACACAGCAAACAGAGTTTCAAGAAGGCATTTTTGTCTCATTTTATTTCACAGGGCAGAAATAAACACTGTTTCACTCAGCCGTGCAGACAACATTCACACAGCCCTAATAGACAGGCTAATGACTTAGTCAACAGTGATCTGTTAACATAAAGTATCTCAAGTTGTGCTAACAGAGAACAACAGTAAATGTCTTAAAAGCCATCCCCAAACCCTCTCCTACCAGTGACCTGAAATAAGTGTGTATTCAGATATCCAGATGTAGTCAAAATATTTTGAATTACGGGAACACAAATACTCAATTTATAAGGGAAATTTCTACACTAGTCTGGCAGCCAGCAAGTATACTGTCTAGTTCACGGCACCCAGGATTTTAGTCTGTTTTTTACATTAGCAAATTTAGCTTTTGTTTTACAAAGTTTTTTTTTTGTTGTTTATTTGGTTTTATTTTACGTATTGTTCAGGAACTTAAATGAATAATTTAATTTATGGTTATTTTGAACCTTTTTTTTTTTTTTTTTTTTTAATTTCTTCTATGCTGGCTACCAGTGGTCTGTTTTAAATTCATGCATCCTATTTTTGTTCAGTAGTTACTGCACTATTTAACTTACCGTCAACAAATCCATCTTCTGACTTTGTCCACTATGGTGATAGCAGCTATCTAATTGTCTCATCTAAAATGCACTGGGAAGAGGCCAGAAGAAACTGCCAGGAGCAACATGCAGAACTTGCAAGCATTTTAGATGCCTACATCCATTCATTCCTTTGGATCCAGATACAGAAATATGGAAAACCTGTATGGATTGGCCTTAACAGCAATATTGTAAGTGTTGGACAGATGTGGGGTTAGGTGATCAGTGAACTCTTCTGCTTCTTTTGTTTCTGTTGGATGCTCAGCTTACAGCAATTCTGAAATAACCATCCTGTTGGTGGTTACACCGTGTGTGTACATGAATTTCTAATGGCCCTATGAAAACTTATTATAGGCTTTCATGCACCAAGTCCAGTGGAAAGAAATCACAAAAGAGGTTGAGCAGGTTGGAACTAATACAAAGAGAAAGCTCCAGAAATGATAAAAGAAATGGTAACAGAAATAATGTTACAGTCTGAGTGTCACAAACCAAGTTTAGCTACTATGCAGAAGCCATTAGCTGTTCTGAAAGCCATTGTAGCTCTCTGCCTTATATAGGGCTACTTGTAACTTTTGTTTATATCACAGTGGTTGCTATGAGTATTAGAGAGAGATTTTGTAGAAGATCTTGGCTGTTAAATATCAAGTAATCTTTACTCACCAAATTGCTCAGTCTAAATTTAAAGCAGAATACCAGGGGCGAGTTCATTGTAATTGCTTCTCTTATATAGGTAAATAATTTAAGATTGATTTATAGGAGTTTCTTACCATGTTTTATAAAATTGTTTTAATTTCAAAAAATCCTATTGACAGTAACGCATCATTGAATAAGATTCATTCTTAGTTCTTATGTAACTACAGCTTCCAGTGACATTGGTACTGTGAATAGTGTTTAAAACAACAGAGCAGCACCTGTTTGCTTTTTTATTGAAAATCTCAAATAAAAATGGAATGTTGTGTGCTTGAGCTTTGTCTGCTATAAACACCACACAACTTTATTATCAAAGCTTAACTGTTTTCAGACTAGGAGCTATTACAAATGGACTGATAACTGGAAAACCAGATTCACTAAGTGGGCAGCAGAGGAGCCAAAGAAGAAAAATGCTTGTGTCTATCTAGACCTTGATGGTACTTGGAAAACAGCGCCTTGCAAAGAAACATACTTCTCAGTTTGTAAGAAATCAAATGGTGAGTAAGTGAATGTAATCATTCAAAAGACACATTCTTAATTCCACTACTTTGCCGAAACCTAGAGGCTTTGTTATGGCTTAGGTTAAAATCCTCATAACGGTAAATTTCAAAATACTGTCTACCTCCATGCAGAATCTGCAAGTTTTCTACTAGATGATATATGAGCTAAAGCCTATGGCACATGAAAGCCTTTTGTATAAATGGATATGGCTATGGATAGAAATATGGATAAAGTAAGTGCTGGAGCTTGCACCACCTGCGTGGACAGCAACACCTGGATAAGTTCATGCTCTGTTGTCACATTGACAGCCAAAAATGCTAGCAAGAATTTTACTTCCATTTGCTATTGTTACAGCTAAAGCAGTTCTGATCTAGGCATAAGAGCCTTGGGAATGGGAATGATAGTTTAACTACTGGTAGAGGTATTCCAGAGTTATGTTTATTTGTAGGTTTTGCAGAAGCATGTTGTTTCCTTCCTTGATTAAGGAGGCTTGACTTTGAAGTTACACAATATAGTCTCTTCCATATGTAAGACTCAAGACAGGCTTAAACACACCTGAAAGGGACTACTGAGTTAAACTTTCTAGACATACCTTTGGTCTTCATATGCAGTGCAAGAACCAACAGAAGTGAGTTATACACATGATAAATAAACTGATTTTTCAGTGACATGCTAAACTGATGGCTCATTTGTATAAAGTGACTGCAGAAACCATAAAATATGGGACTGTGATATTGACAGTTTGTTAACTTACAACAACTTGCTGTAATGTGAGAATGCAAATTTAAGATATGAATCCTCATCGCTCAGGGTTTCTTTTCTTCACAATGCTGCCAAGCCAGATAGGCATTATAGGATGTGATTTGCTTCCATATCTTAGGGAATGTGGCTGGAGAGTAGATGTTTCACAATTCTGAATGCCTAGATCTCCTTGTTGTCTGAGCTGGGGCATAGAGGAATAGTCAAGAGTAGAGTTTGAGGTAGTTAACGCTTGCTGATATGAACTGTGCTCCATTTATTCGCATACCCCACTTCATGTGTTGCTCACAGTGCAATAACAATTTCAGACCTTCCGACCAATTTCAGTCTTCTTTAGTTGTAGCTCCAACTGAGCCTGTTCAGCTGTCTGGTGAATGCCCTGAAGCAGCTGACCTGCAAGCCTGGATCCCTTACCATGGGCACTGCTACTATATCGAGGCATCAGCAGCAACAGGGTGGGCCCAGGCCTCTCTCAAGTGCACTCATTTAGGTAAGAGACTTCTTTGTCAACTGACGTGATCTTTACTAAGGACTTCTACAAATTCTACACAGAAATGTAAAAACATTGATTTTAGAATAACATAAAAAATATTTATTTAAATTGAGGCAGTGATGGGGAACCATGGCTACCACCAACAGGGGTGCTGTCCTCATAAAAATCACTGAATCACACACTGCCCCAAATTGCAAGGGACACATAAGGAGTAAGTACAACTTCTGGAGAAGAAATGGGTGAAGCCAGCATGCATAAAACTTTCAAAAGTTATCATTTTTACAGCCTTAGAAGAGGAGATCATTCCAGTGGTTGTTTGCCTATATTGTGGTCATTTGCTTGTTAATGCTTTTCAGGTGCTACACTGGTTTCAGTAGAAAATGCGGATGAATCTGACTTTCTGATCCATACAATACAGCTACTTGGAAACAAAGTAGGAGGCTTCTGGATAGGTCTTTACAGAAATATGGATGGTAATACCTTACTTTCAATGTTTAATTTATTTGCAAGGCATTTTTATCTATGTTGCCTTTTTATGAAGTCTGTTTCAGAAACGTGAACTCATAATGGATGGTGCTTGAATTCTAGCAGTCTCTCTATTTTGATATTTAATTCTGTGGTGCTACTTTTGAAATATAGACAACTTTAACAATTTTCAGAACTCAAATGTTTTTTTTTTTTTTTTTTTTTCCAATTGTAATTTTAAGGAATTCTTTTCTACTCTGGCATTTCTCATTGTCTATAGCCATTCTGGATTCCAATTAATGAAATACAATTATCTCTGTAGTAATTTTCTGCAGTTTTATTGTAGCATTCCTACCTTTCTTCAATGATCTTCCAGTAAGAAAAAATGACAATGTCTCCTCCTGAAAAATGTGACATTTTTGAAGTAATTTTCTGTGGTATTAAAACATTTGTGTGGTACATTTTAAAATTTATTAGTATATATATTTCTCTTTAGAGAAGTGGTTGTGGTTGGATAATGCTGCAATGGACTTTGTCAACTGGGATTAGAAAGCGTCTGATGAGGAGCACCACTGTGTGGAAATGACTGCACATTCTGGTTACTGGGACAATGCTGATTGCTTTTCTGAAAAAGGATTTATCTGTAAGAAACCCAAAGGTAAGTGCTAGAAATAGAGCCCGTCACTTTACTACTAGCTTGCATACTTCTATATCACAAGTCTGGAAGTTATTTCTGGTGGTTTGATTTGACATATCCCACTTTTCCAGATATTTGTGATTATTTTAGCAGCAATGTCTGCTCTCATATGGAAATATGGTAACGTTCTGTGTATGCTCTAGGTTGAGAATGAGACTTTCAGAAAATTTTTAATATCTAATGAAGATTCTTGTGCAAACTTAGTTCCCAGAAAAGGTTTAAGTATTGTCATAGTTGTTATACTCTTGGAAGGAGGAATTCATCTGAATATTCAAGTTTTCTTTTCAAGTGTGCTGTACTCAAATACTACTTCAAAAAGTGTTGTAATATTGGGCCTGATTTAACAACTTCAAAAAACAAAAATGCCTGAGGAATATGAAAAGATCCATTGGTTGTGTTGCACTAGTAGTATCATGAGCACTATTATATGAAAATATATAGAAAGTCACTACAGAGCCTGTCTCATCAGAATTTCTGAAAAACTTTTGGGCAATAGTGGACAGTCAAATGTTCTGGGGGAAGAGGAATATGTAGTAACACTTTTTTCTTGTATTCCCAAGTGGAGATGTAAAACATATAGCTGCCTTAAAGAGAGCTTGCCTTTTGCTTCTCTTGGCTGCGTAGGGCCTATTCTGCATGGTGGAAAAGTAAAAGAAACAATAAAGTTCATTTCTCTTTCTTATTTTCTAGGCAGTGGGACCCAGTTTTTTTTAGCATAAATAAAACCAGCAATTTAGCACAGTCGTGAGTCTAGCCTCCGGCACAAGCAAAATGTAGTATGGAGAACATTGATCCCAAAATGATGGTAGCCAGCATAAATTCCTCAGTTAACTTTTAGCCTGCCTCAGTGTCTGCACTGATCTCCCTCCATCACCCTTCAGCCCTGTGGAGCTGAAATCTCACAAGCATCCATTTACTTGAGGCAACCTAAGGCCCACTTGGTCAAGAGTGTGACTGGCACTTCAGGGAGAAGAGGGAACCAAGCAGAAATTGTGTCCTCCAAGTACTTTCCCTCTCTCAGTGCTATTTTGTTTTGTGGTTTCAGATGTACACAGAATCACGAAATGTGGTTTTACCCAGTGAAGTCAATTTCTTTTTTTTTTTTTTTTTTTTTTTACACTGTTTGTGACCAGTCAGCTTCGCTTTTCTGGGTTGCTCTTGTATGCATGCTGACCCTAAGCTCTCGCTGAATCTCAACTGCAAACTTATTAAACAATTTACTGAGCTCCTACTTTAACTAAAGTCCGGCAACTTTTTTTTCTGAACAAGCTTTTGTTAGTACTTTTTAACTATCAAGTCAACCATTTTATGCATTAATTTTTCCTAACAATTTATAAATAAAAGCAAAGACAGTTGTTCCTCCTATGACATTCTACTTTGGTTTCTAGACCCTACTACATGTTGATTGAGTATTTCACTTATCACTTTTTTCACGATTTTTGTTACAACTTTGAATTTAACTGATGCTGATTTTGGAAGGAACTTAATCTTCAAAGAGAGTGATATTTCCAGTGTGCGTTAGAGTTATTTTGGAATGTCACATGACAGGATATGTCATGTGTACATCAGCACTTTGACAGAGAGAAGGATCTGTTACTATCCTCACTCAGAAGGCTTTTATACAATATTTTGATTGAGGGATGAAAGGAAAATTTGCAATGATTCTTGCCAGGTTCTTGGTTTTCCTTTGCCTTGTGTGTGGTACATTGCAATTACAGTCTCTGGGTAAGTTTCCTGCTGGTTTTGTGTTAAATTAGGTATGAAAATATTTTTCCCTTGAGCATATTTACAGTTTTAATGGACAAAGTGATTGTTTTATATTTGTAATCAGACTAGATATATGATGTGAAGAACGCATTATCCTGGTAGCTCCCAATTCACAGAATGAAAGAGGAGAGATGTGCAGATGTTAACGGAAAGTAAGGTAATAAGAGCAGGATACTTAAACTGGTGTTTCTTTCTGTGAAAATGCTAATTTAGATGGTACTGTAAATGAGGGCAATAAGAGGTGGGGTAGCATAGGGATCTCTCAATTTACTCTCCCCATCGTCTCCATAATGCAATGATGAAATTTTAGAGCCATATATTCATGTTAGCTGTAGTGATGACTGACCTGTATTCCTTTTGGTCAGCCTTTTTTGTTTTGTTTTATTTCATTTTGTATTGTTTTTATGTTTGTTTAATAAAAAAAGATGGAATAATGAAGTGAACCTACTGAGCTGCACAGAACAGTACAATGCAGTAAGATCCTTAATGTGCGAGATCTACTCAGGGTTTTTGTGTCTTCAGGAACCACAACTTATCAGTACAGGGCAGAATCAGATTTTCCTACAAGGTTAACATACCAGACTCTGAACAAAACATTTAAAGCTCAAACCATGCTATTACAATTTTTTTTATTTAAAAATTCTAGATGCAAAAAAATATAATAGTAATAAAATTAAAATGATAGTATGACCTCTCAGTTTAGGTAGGAAAACGGATTGATAAATAGTTCTATTAAGTCCTCATTAAATGTTGCTGAGAAAACAATTTATCAATCCATCAGTGAGGTTTGTTATCAGTTACAGTGTGCACATCCTTGTCAGAGTACAAGTGAATAAGTGAAAATAATCTGTCTGAACATTAGTCCCAGCAGCTGAGGGCTGCCTCTCTGCTGAGAGAAAGGAAGAAGAATCTCTGGAGCCTGGCTCAGCCCAGCCAGGTCCTGACTCACCTGCTGCAGGTGGCTGCTTTTCCTCATGGACCAGAGAACTGAAAAAGGCTCCTTCCTATATGTCTTAGGTGTGCAACTTAAGTGCATGTCATGACCAGACTGATTTTGGACTGCTATTTTTCTTTCCAAAATTATAATTACTCTTTATTCCTTAGATACCTCCTGTAGGTCAATTCTCATTTATACTGCTATACACTATTGCTTCTTGTTTCCCTATAACATCGACTTTTCTATCTTGCTCTTGTGTCTTCCTACCAGCCTCCATAACACGCTGCTGCAAAAATTACCTTCCTCTCCCGTCTTTGTAACAAACCTATGCTTGGCATTCCCCCACTGCTGGACACAGTCTGCAATCTGTTCTGCATTCCTTGCCAACTGCTTTCCCAACAGCGCAACAGTTTGACAAGGCGTTATGAGTTGTTCTGCAAAGATTGCAGCTGATCTGCACACTGGTGTTACACAGACAATTTTATAGCTCCTTGGGGCTGCCAGAGGCCAGGTTCAGCAACTTTGAACAAGCTACTTCTCTGGCTGATGCACTAAGAGGGAATTCTTTTCCCGGAGTTTCCAGGCCCATAGTTCAACTGCATGTTTGCTTTCTTCCTCTGAGTTTATCCAGGAATTATTTTTTTTTAATATACAGATTTGCCTGGTTTATGTAGTATTACTATCCCTTTTGTGGATTAAAAACAAGTACTGAGTAATATTGGCTATCATCTCACTTCATTTTAAAAACAAATTTAAAAGGATGTTTTAAATTTTTTAAAAAGTACATTTTTAAATGGATGATTGATCCAATTTCAAACTTTCCGGTGCTTTAGATTTGATCATAGAATCATTAAGGTTGGAAAAGGCCACTAAGAAAATTTAGTCCAACCATCAACCTGTCCCCACCATGCCTAATAACCACATCCCTCAATGCCACATCTACATGTCTCTTGAACTCTTCCAGGTGTGGTTACTCCACCACCCCTCTGGGCAGCCTGTGCCACTGCCTCACTGCTCTTTTAGAAAAAAAATAATTCCTGATATCCAACTGAATCTTCCCTGGTGCAGTGTAAGGCCATGACCTCTTGTACGTGTGGCTGATGCTGTGCATTCTTACAGGTTTTGCATCATTACGTACTTCATTTTCTTTTAGCTGATGCGATGCTAATACCCTAACAGTAGCACTCCATTTCACTTCTTTCAGATGACACAGAGAGATTTTGGACAGAAGATGCTTCTACTGGTGTTTGCTATCAAATAAACTCAGAATCAGCTCTGACATGGCATCAAGCAAGAAAAAGCTGTCAGGAGCAAAATGCAGAACTATTAAGCATCACGGAGATACATGAACAAGAATATGTAGGAGGTAAAAGAATAGAAAACAAGATCATCAAATATGCTGGGGAATTGCGCTGCTCCAGAGCTTTAGAGGATGCAGTTGGCTACCTTATCTCTTGGCTCAATGAAGAAGATGAGGTGTTCACTAGGAGCCTCAAGGAAGGTGCTCTGAGCAGCTTTTCCATTAGCTGGTATTTCTTTGTGATTGCTCCTGAACCAGTGCAGGGAGAAAAGTCGCCCCATCCCACTGTTGTATTCCAGGTAAGGGCTGCCATGTCTGCAGCCTGCTTCAGTTGGAGGATTCCCTCCACTTGCCTTACCTACTGGTATGCTCATTTCCAACCAGGACTGAAGCCTGGTCCTCAAATTTACCTCTTTCCTCTGTGCTTCAAGGACTACTATTAACCATGTGGGGGTTATAAATGGGAACAGATGATGAATAAACTGTTATTGAAATAGTAAAATCAGATGATTTGCCATTTTTACTAGCAATAGGAGATCTCTGCTATCTTTACGATTATTCATTTACACATCTTACTATTTAAATCTGTTTATTAATGTAAAAAGCAGTATTTGTGGGCAGGTTTAAACAAAAAAGGTAAATTACTTTTGACTTTATTTCTTTTACGTGAGCTTGCTAATAATTAGAATAGGAAGGCACCACTGACTTTCTTTTCTAATTTAGAGCTAATTAAAAAATTCAGTCTTGCATTGTGGATTGGATTGAACACTTTGAATTTCAACAGTGGATGGCAATGGGCTGGGGGCAGTCCTTTCAGATATTTAAACTGGGCTCCAGGTAAGAACTGCATTTACTTTATAATCTTGGAATGGATTCTGATAAGACACCAACGAATTAAGCTACCTCAGTTGCTTCTATTTCAGAGAAGCCTGTGTTAATTTACAATAGCCAATGACTTTTTATTTTCTCGCATAAGCAAAGAGTTTATTTATGAATGGAGAGTCTCTTTTGAAGTGATGTTTAACCTTGCAAATCAGAGGTCAGAATGTTTCCATAACGTTATCTAAGAGTATAAATTTAAATCAAACCTTCAAAAAGTAGCAAAATATTTAGAAAATAATGGCACTGTGTTGTCTGGAGAAATTCCAAATATTATGGAGAGACTCACAGAGCAAGCTCATAATTCCTCAATACTATATGCAAAACCGTATGGAATGATGTGTAGGAAGAGAGACTCGGGAACTGGTGGTGCACCTCACACACGGGCAGAGGGACAGCCCAGAGAGGAGGGAAAGCAGCCCAGAGTGATGGGAGAGGGGTGGGAGTGGGGTTTGCTGGTGTCAGGGCAGTAAGGGCCGCAGGCTGGCTGTAGGAAGTGGCCACCATCCAGCAAGCAGTCATGTCCCCTTGCTTACCTTCTTGTTCCTCAGCACTGGCAGGTCTGGTACTAGGCCACCACTCTTCTGTTCTTTTCAGAGGCTCTTTTACAACAAAACAGAAAAAAGAAAACCTCTTTTGTAGGAAAGAAGAACTGCAAAATTCTTGAGACATGCAAGTATGATTATTCTGCCTATGAGTACCAGTGTATCAGGAAAAGAACTAGAACTTTCCCCATACTATCCTGAGACAAAATCTAAGGAGAATCATTTGTCTCACTCAGTGTATAAAGATAAAAAGCACCACTCTGAAAACTGCAACAGCAATTATCCTGTGGGGAGGGCTTCTTCACGTTAAGCACTGAAAAAATCACTATAAGACAATCGTTCTACTGATGCAATCCATTTATTGATCTTTATGTAAGAGAATCTGTTTTCTCTCTTATTCAAAGGAAGTCCTTCCCCAGATCCTGGTAAAATCTGTGGCACAATGAACCCCAGACAGAATGCTAAATGGGAAAACCAAGCATGCAACCAGAGATTTGGCTACATCTGTAAAAAGAGAAAAATAAATTCAAAATTTGACAATATAACCGGAGGTATGTATAGAAAGAAAGATTTTTCTCTGGTTTCCAGAGAATGCTATCCCTAATTTACAAAAGAGAAGGGAATGCAACATTATTTTTTAACCAACGTTTCCAAAAGCAAAGCAATATATGCACACACAGGCTTTCATACAAGATGAGAGGACAAAGATGTAATATATTTATCATCCATAGGAGAATATTGTTATTTTGTTCCATCATTGCTATTCATTTTATCAAAACAGATAGAAGCTGTTTTGCCAATGTAACAGTGATAGCAATCGCATTTTGCATGCAAACAGTAGGAAGTTTATGGTTCTCCTTTGCTCCAAATGAGTAATTACAAGGATTGATTTTTATATTGATTTATATTATCAATATAAAAAATCATTTCCAACAACTATATGCAGCTGACTGAGTTCATATGTACAGAGCAGGAGGAACAGCAGCATTCACGCAGGCTGTGTTTCATCTGTTGCCTGCTGAGACCTAAGACTTCAGTAACACATCAGTGTAACTGTGTACATGGACATGCCCCATACAGGAGGGATCTGCCAGAGGCTGCTGTCTGGGAATGTTATAAAAGCTGCTTTTATAGTAGAAGACAGGAGAGACAGACCTCTGCCTTGGTCTCTCTTCTGCAGAGTAAAATTTTAAATTGTATCTCTGATACAATGTGGGCATTTTTATTGGTGCTTTACTTGACATGGAAAGACTAATCATTCTATTTGCATATTGAGCAAACTGTGCCTTAATGACATTTGCTTCTTATTTGATTATATTTGCATTTCTACCTGCCATTTTGTGTTTATTCATACAGTACTACTACTTGTAAAGAATGCTTATTTTACTCTTTATAAAATTGCTCTGAAAATTTTTGCTTCTATTTTAGAGGAAATGAGACCTACTAAATGCACAGAAGGTTGGTGGCCATATGCAGGCCACTGCTACAGCGTTCAAAGAGAATCCAAAGCATGGAAGGATGCCCTGACTTCATGTAAGAGGCAGGATGGAGACTTGGCCAGTGTCCACACCATTGCTGAATACAGCTTTCTGGTGTCACAGCTTGGTTACAGTGAGTATATAAGTGGGCCTCTATTCTGTTTGGCACATCTGCAATGCAAAAGCTGAGCTTCATTAAATATTAATGCTTTCTCTGAAATATCACAAGCTGAAGGCTGTATCTAACTTATGGTGTTGTCTGTTACTGATGCACAAACATAAGCATATATTTATTAAGAAAATCTACATTTTAAAGTATTTTGAAATAAGAAAGCATCTTATTATCAACAAATTTAGGTAACAGAATTTCCACGTAAAGATCTTTTAATATTTGCAGGTTTTGTGGGTTTTTTTTTCTACATTTTATAGTTCCAGAACTGAGCTTCAAATCTGAAAGAAATTTAACTTCCTGCTGAGAGTAAACCCTCTTGTTGAGGTTAACCTCTCAAAAATATTTCCTTCTAAGAAAATAATGCTTTTTCTTTTATGACTCTCCTCGAATCTGTCATCACCAGTCCTGACACTTGCCTCGCATGCTGGACTTGGTGACCACTCTTGACAGACCCTCTAAGGATCCCCAGTTAAGGAAATGTATTGGCAAATGTCTTTGTACCTCGGACTTCATCTCATCTCCTGATCAGTGGGGCACACTGAGAAACTCACTGCTTTATATCCATGCTGGGGGTGTTTTGTTCTTCTAAGCCACAGGTGCTCAGTTTGCAAAACATTTCTGTCAGCCATAAGGAGCTATATGTCCATTAATTTATGGGTGGCATCTGAAGTCTCTTCTCTACCAACTAAATCATCCCTTACTAGAGATCTGAACAGAAACCAGCACTTTGATTAGAGCATGAAGGCTGCCTCTTGTGCACCACATCCCAACTTTTATCTGTCCCTCTTCGTGCTGGATTTGGAAATGTTTGTTGTATTACATAGCAGACAATAAGCAAGTCTTTTTCTTTCCATGCTTTAGAGCCAACAGAAGAGCTATGGCTGGGCCTAAATGACCTGAAGGCTCATTTCTACTTTGAGTGGAGTGATGGGACTCCTGTGACGTTCACCACATGGCAGCGCAGACATCCCACCTATAGGAACGGTTTAGAGGACTGTGTTGTTATGAAGGGACAGGTAAAACTTGGCAGCTATTTTGTAGAAATGCAAACTAATAACTGCCTCAAACTGAAATCATGTACCAACCATCTACTTATTCAGCAGTCTTCTATATCTTATCTAAGAAACAAATTTGGCATCAGTCAAATGAAACTTGAGAGAACAGAGAAGATCAGAACTGGAGAGGCATCATAGTTGTAATGCAACATTTTGAAATTTCTTTCTTGGTGCAAAGCCAGATCCATGAGTTTTACATTAGAATTTACTTGTATTCTGCTGGTTACAACAATGGAAAAAAAGTTGTAGCTCTGGAGTGAAAGAAAGATGAGCTAGTAATATGATTGGTTATCAAAGATACTGTTAGCATACCTTATTTTCCTGTCTGGTAGACCATTAAGTTCATCCATATCACTTCATTGGGGCATGAAGACATGGCACTAGCGCATAGTTCTCCTCTGTAACACATATCTGCCAAATAACCTAATCTAAAGCCCTGTAGACTTTATTTTTGTTGCCATCATGATTGTTTGGGGTTTTGTACTCATTTACACATATATGCATACACATATAGAAAGTATTATGGAAAAAAAACAAACACAAAAGAATTTGAAAATGCACAAGTGCTATGATGTAGAAAAATATTTATGTCTGTCAGTATTAGACATTAACCACATTTCATGAATAAAAAGGTCTTATTTCAATTTTATTTTTTAACATAATTCCTTCTTTAATAGAAACCAGTCGTTTTCAGTCTTCTCCTTGATGGATGAAATAATTGGGTGTGTTATGACACATTTAGGTGTACATTATTTCTGCTTCATTGATCTCTTTGCCGTAAGCATAATGAAATATCACGACTATAAATGCGCATCCTTTGGCTTTGGATGAGAGGTCTTTTACTAACTCTCTCTTGAAATAGGTAGTTGAAATAGCCAATAAAGTCAAAACTTCAAAATTTAATTTATTTCATTCTTTCATCTCAAAACAGCATCAAATGAACCTCAAACCAATCCTCAAAGGTCTTTTTTTTTTCTGTTGATGGAGATTTCTTAAAAAATCCTATCGTTTTCTTACGTAAAATACATCAGTGGATCTTGTAGTGAAGAAGAAAAATAATTATTTTCTTATGCTTACAAATGCCCCTATTTTTACACTTGTTTATTCTCTCTGCACTTCTAGGATGGGTACTGGGCAACTGATGTTTGTGATAGGCAACTTGGTTACATCTGTAAAAAGAAGCCCTCATCAAAGTCTCCTGAAGAAAAGATCAAGGACCCAGGCTGCCAAGAAGTAAATGGTGTCTCATAAATGATTCATGTTGGGGAAAATCAACATTAATTATTTTATTTGCTCTTCATACTTTTAGAGACTTGGTGTTTGTTTATTTGAGGAAACCTAGTCTTTTTCTCACAAACAATTATTATATGCATATACTTCATTTTTGCTCTGAAAATATTCAAGAATGTAAGCAGTTACTTAAATGTAAATGATAACGTAAATGTAACAAGATACATCTTTTACATGAGTTCATTATCGTTCTACTTATACTCACAGCCAAACATGCAAAATTGCCCAAAGTCACTTTGTTCTGTCTCTCAGATCTGTTATTTAAAGTTTTCACAGCAAAATCTTTACTATTGAAAGAACTTTAAAAGAAACAAAGTAATTTCCAAAAAAAAGAAGATCGGGTTTTCTGTACCGTATGACTACTGGTGGGTTACTTATTTGGTCTTTTAATGATATTAGTGGGTTATTTCTTCCAAAATTCACTTTTTTAGAGCATCATTAAATCTATTCTAGTCAGCAGTAATCTCTCTAATAACAGAAAGAAGCAGGGGTGTTTTAGTGAGGTTCCTCCTTTCCACTCAGCCCAAACAAGCACTGGCTGAGTTCCTCTTGGCACAGAAAGTCTCCTTGCTATTCCTTCAAGGCTGGCAGACACAGCTTTGAAGCACTGTGCTTATACAGTTATATAATTGTATCCTTACAATTATAAGAATTAATTTCAGAACTGGAATACTTTTGTATTTCATCATGTCAGATCCTGCAACTAGAGAATGTGTGGCCACAGCTCCCCCTGAATGAATCACTGCCTTATTATGGTGATGTTTGCACAAATCCAGCCTTATAGAGAACTGAAATGTGATAACAGTCATTTTCTTTGAAAATTCATGTACACATAAAAGAAATGAAGAGTTTAATATCATCATTTAAGTAAAAAGGCCTTCTGTAGGAGAAGAGACAACAAAAATCTCATAGTTTTTGTTTATTAACAAATTTGCCTAATCTCATCTTGTTTTTAATCCCAGCTGCAACAAATTAAATATATTTACATATAAAAGAGCGCAGCTAATTTCTATACTGAAGTATCTTTACAATTCACATTAAGGTCATCCTTTTCTTCTTCACAGGGTTGGAAAAGATTTAATTTTCACTGTTATTTGGTGGGTTCTGCACTTGCAACCTTCTCAGATGCAAATAAGACATGTGAGAAGAGCAAAGCTTATCTAGCTACAGTGGAAACCAGGTAGGAAATTATCATTCTTCTACTTTAAAATTAGTGCTTCTACTTCAGAAACCTTCAAAATATTTGTCCCATTTTTTGAAAGCTTTGGAAAGCACTTCAGTAACACTTTTAAATTGTTCAGTAATAGGAAAGAAAAAAGACTTCATGTTTTACGGATTTCTATTTAATTAAAATTGCTTTCAAATTTTGAGGGTTCTTGAGTTCCATTTTCTCCTAGTATTAAATTTGTGATCAAGGCAGCCCCTATTTTATTTTTTATTTTCTTTTGGAAATTGGTTACTACTGTTTTCCTTTATTTACTGAGGAGCGCTATCTCATCAAATGTAGGAAATTTAATAAATAAATAAATAAATTCCTAAGCATCTTCTACATCAAATTCTGAACAAATGTAGGAATTCTCCCAGTATATTTCTACCATAACCAGAATGTATTATGGCACCTATCTCCATCTCAGATGGGCTTTGCACTTCATGGCCTCTGAGGAACACCACTGCTTTCAGAGGTGATGTGTAGCAAATCTGGCTGCAGCTTAGTTCTCACCTGCTGGTAGATTTGAGGCATCACACATTGTGACATTTGCAGTGGTGATTTGGTGATTTTTGACATTTCACAGAACCGGGTAGTAAGGAGAGGATGCCTTCAGCTGAAAAGAGAAAGCTGTCCCTCACCAAGTTCTTTCAACCACACTAAAGCTTGCTGAGGTTTTGCTTGAACTTCTCTGAGGACTCGTTCTCCTGGGGTCATGTTAGCATGATAGCCTTACTTGTACCAATTGGATCAGCACTGGGAGGCAATATGTTGTGTTTCAATGATGTTTTCCACCTCAGGAATGAGCAAGCTTTCCTGATTAGTCTGACTGGGCTGAGGTCTGAAAAGTATTTCTGGCTTGGTCTCTCTGACATAGAAGAACAAGGGATGTTCAGGTGGACCAGTGGTGAAACTCCTTCCTTCACACACTGGAATTCAGCAATGCCAGGTAAGTTGTGCATGAGCTCAACCCTTGTAATCAGAGTCCAGCTGAAATTCAAGCAGACTTCTGCTTTCTATCCCCTAGTACTGGAAATAAGAGAAGGTCCTTTTGTGTTTACAGCTGTAGGTGACCAATATCAACAGACCTTGTTTTTGGCCCCAGTGTAAAACACATCCACAGCAGAGTGTCAGGTGCTGTGTAACTCAGTTACCTGTAAATCTGTATAGAAACATATTTAATGGGCTACACTGAATGCAATAGTAGCTGACAAGATCCATAGTCTCTTTTTTTTTTTTTTTTTTTTTTTTTTTTTTTTTTTTTACATTTTTAACAGCTGTTAACAACAACTCATCACTTTGAGGAAATTGATTATGGGCAGTGCATGGGGCCCACAGGTGAGAAATGGAGAGCAGGTGTCCAGCTGTTCTGCATTTCAACAAAAGGTGACCGGAGGCTCTTGTCTTCATAGTAGCGAGTTGTGTGTTGAAGCAAACTTCTCGTACTTGATATCATCCTTTCTGAAATTGAATTACCTGGATTCTGAGAACTGCAAAGCAGTTGACAGGCCATCTGTTACAGATGAAAATAAAATCAAGTGTTATGTGCCCTGTGATTTCCCTGGGGTGGCAAGATAAGGAACATTTGTATCCTAAATCTGCAATCTCCAGTTTTAGGACAGGTGTGTCTCTGAGGTTCATTGACCGATCTCTGTGCTGTGGCAAGAGATATTCAGAATAATTTCATAGCTATGGTGGCTTAAAATCTGCATAATATGCAGCTTTATATCATAATTTTGTATGAATACAAAGATCTAATTTCCTAGAAAGCAATTAGACTTTGATTTTGTTTATTTCTTTTATGTATCACAAAGGGAAAGAGCAAGGCTGCGTTGCCATGGGAACTGGAGCCAATGCTGGATTATGGGATGTCATTAGCTGCCGGGAGACAGCAAATTTCTTTTGCAAGCAGAGGGCAGTGGAAGTGCTACCGCCAGCTCCTCCTGCCCAGGTCCCAGCAGCATCCTGTGCCCAGGGTTGGGATGGAGCCCCACAGGCAGACTCCTGCTTCAAGGTCAGTGCATCGCTGCCCTGCCAGCCTGAGGGCCTGGCCTGACATGAAGGGACCCAAGTGCTGAGCATTTCTGGAGAATTATCTCCTTTAGGGAATTCAAGTGCATAAAAATAAAAAAGAAACCCATGAGACAAGTCCATCAAATATAACAAAGCACAACAATGAAAGAGCTTACAGCAGTGAGAATGAGAAGCTAAAAATAAGCTTCATTTTACAGAAATGAGAGGTGGGAACCTTTCCACATTTATCTCCTTCCAAGAATTTGGAACTTCAGACAAGTGTAGTACTAAATCTCAAGAGCTGACTGCGTCACTTGAATAAAACCATATATCCTAAGAGAAAGATGATGGGAGTCTGGCCTTCTGACAGCTTTCTTTCACAGAAGTAATGTTTTTAGTGATACTTTTAGATCCAGATTTAGTTTGCCATTGGTGACACTTCAGCAAGAAAAAGCTTTGTATGTTCTTTTGATTGAGCTAAAAATTTCTGAAAAGGAAAAAGTAAAGAGAAAGTAAAATAAATGAAGTAAAATGTCAATAATATGTAACATTGCTCTTCCAAGTCTTTATGTAAGCATCCTTCCCCTTTCTCTCCTGAGATTCTGCCTGCTAGAAGGACACATGATTTTAGCCTTTTATTTACAAGGGTATCAACTTTTATGTCACAGCCAGTTAATTGTTGTTACTCATTATTGATTTTTCTGTGTATCTGCTTGCTGCTTATCCTTGCCCCAAAATGTCAAGCATCATTCTTCAAGGCCATGTGTACTTCGTATTAGGATGCAGAGCTTGCAGTGCTGTATAAAAGCTCTTCCTCAGCCCCTTTCAAAATGTCTGCCTCCATCCATATTATCTTTCCTATTTCAACATATTGATTTACCTGCCTCCCATTTCTCAATAATCTCCTGCTTTCTACTACACAGTACTAAGACTAGTCAATTCTATTTTTCTTTGAGCCCTTCGGTGTTCAAAGCTCTAATTAAGTTATAAACCATTGTGACACTTTTTGTTCTTCCCTGAAACCTAGGCTAATCTTCCCTCGCTATTTTAAAATAGAAGAGAAAAATATAGTTACAATCTACATGACTGATGTTTAATACTATAGGTCTTGAAAGACGTTGTCTAAGTTTTAAGGGGATTCTAAAATAATATTGATCTCAATTACACAGCAAATCACATTTTTACATCAAACTTTATATTTATATTTTGTAACTTATCACAATTTTTTTCTCAATAGTTCTTTGTGAGGGACAAAAACCTAAAGAAGAATTGGTTTGAAGCTGAAGAATTCTGTAGAGAAATAGGAGGAAATCTGGTCACAATCAATTCAAAAGAAGATCAAGTTTTTATATGGCAGTTAGCATTGTGAGTACTTGCACAGTCATTCTTTTTTATGTTCATATTATGCTAAATAATAAGATACATTAGGAGCTGAGTATTAAGTGAATAAAAATGATAAACTTTAAAAGAAAATAGCTTTCATTTGGAAATACAATTCAGTGTGATATTTTAAATATACATATTTCAAATTGAATATTTTCATGTAGCTTTGAAATTCTGAAGTTTTCATCACAGTTTCTTGTTAAGGCTGTTCTCCAGATCTGATCAACGTTGTACATGTGAACCACTTCTTCCAAAAAGGAGGCACTAAAATGTTCAGCTCTAATTGTGTGGGTTTTTTAATGGTTACTATTCATATTTTAATACATACATTCAAAAAAACTTAAACACAAAAAAATCCTTGTGGAAATTACTAGCCTATAAATTGAAGACTCCTCAAATCAAATGAATAAATTTTCATTCATTTATATTAACATTGTAGATGCCATATTGCCATCAAGTGCCATCACAAGAAGTGCCATGGAGGAAATCAGAGAAGTTGAAAAAGAAATTACTTTTTCATTTATTAGATTGCATCATAGCTCTCTAGTCACAGTTTACTTTTATTAAAAGCTGTTTCTATGAATTCCTGCTAGGAACTAGGAACTGTACTTCAGCCACAAGTATGGGACCTGAGCTAGCACAGTGCTACACTGCTTCTCCTCCAAATTAACTTCAACATGTCCCATGCCAGCACAGAACTTTGGGAACTCCACGTCAAAGAGTGCAGTTAATGAGCTTGGCTGTGGGCTGGCAGGGAAGGAGTAGCTCCTGCTTCAGATGTGACTCAAAGCTGCATGTTTTTATGCTTTCCAGCATTTATATGGCTCCTCTTCTGCATTGATGTACCAATATTGTATGATTTCTTTCAGGGAAAAAGGACTGCAAACTCAGGGTTTCTGGATGGGTTTGTTTCTCTTAAATCCTGACGAAGGATTTACCTGGATTGATGGTTCTCCTGTGAGTACTTATTTGCTGGATACTATTTTTTTTTCACAGTTTTTATAACATGTAGATTTTCATGGTTTTAGTGCTTTTTTCCAACCTCTTTAAGCTGTTGTAGGGCAGCAGTTCACCATCAGCTGAACAGCTGCAGCAGTTGTCTCAGCAATGGCACTGTCTCAGCACTCTGGAAGCACATCACTCATAACTATCCTCATCACTCACACCATGCTATATCCCATATTCCACTGCATGTGCTCTTAGGTCTTCATCACACCCATACCCCTGCTGTGTGACAGAACTGGGGAAGTCAGCTCGCCATCTCTTACAGAGTCAGATTAATGTCACTCCCTCCATGCGTCTATTTTTCCTCCATGCTTTCTAGAAAGTGTAATCTTTTCACCTCTGGGAAGTGATAGAAAGTGAACATATTAGTAAGACCTCCCCAGCCTGATCAGAGATTTCTGAACTCCTTCTGATTGTATAAATGAGCTGCTTGGGCTGATGAGACCATGACACTGAGAGACAAAAATCTCAATTACTTCCACTCCGTTCAAAGCACGTAGTGAATGAGCTGTGTTTCCCACACAGGTAATTTATGAGAACTGGGATGAAGATGAACCTAATAATGATAAAGGAATTGAGCACTGTGTTATGCTTAATAGATCACCACAAATGCGCTGGAATGACTTGTACTGTGAACATTTGCTTAATTGGATTTGTGAAACTAAAAAAGGTACGACTACTTCACCATTTAATTGGAGTGATAAGCACAATTCAAAAAGAAATTATATGGATGTCAGCAAATTTAAAGAAGAAACATATTGGGAATTTTTCATTGTAAAACTAGAGCGGTGAAGGTAACACTTAAAGCAAGAGGAACAAACTGAGATATTTCAGTTGTACTCAGATGTGGGAAGTTCAAGAAATTGCTTTATATCCGGCTTTATCTCTTTTAGATGTGGGTTGAATAAATTTGCAAGGCAAAGATGCTTAATCTCCTTACAAAGACAAGGAGAAGATAAAAGTAGATAAAAATCTCCTTATCTTGCTATCTTCTATGGGTTCACAGAGGAGACCTGAAGATGCAGGAGACTGAGTTCCCCACGCAAAAGATTAAAAAAAAAAAAAAAAAAAAAAAGGTTTGGTTCCCATTGTAAGACAGATAATGGGAACTAGAGAGAGGGTTAAGTTGCTATGGGAACTAGAATATTGAAAAGCTGATCAAAAATAGAATTACTGTAGCCCTGAAGGACTCCTAGATCTACTTTAAAAGCTCCCAGAAGTTAAAAGGAAGGTGGATGCACATGGGGAAATTGTGAGAGGAAGGATAGGGAGGGGAAAGGAAAAGCAGCTGCGCAAACATCACTGAGTATATCTAATGGACCTCTGCCAACAAATAGCCAGAAATGCACCATATTACCATTGGAAAATTACTTACCTGAACTGGAAGAATCCCTGTTCCATTGTGGGTTGATTAGTTCTCACACACACTGGCAGAACACTGCTGCTCACCAGCACATCCTGCACAGCCCTGCAGACGTGCTGAGCCTGCTGCACTGCACAGAAGGCTTTGTGAGATGCTCAGGAGGAATTCGCAAACTGTGGCAGAGATACTCCAGTCAGCTCATCTTGACTCTAGGGTACTTGACTACTACTCTCAGTAGTAAAAATAAATAAATAAAATTAAATAAAGGAAATAATTAGACCTTGTTATTATGTGTATCAATTAGATGAGATCCCAATGAAAGGGGAGATGGAGTGAAGTTAATTATCTCATTTTTTTTAGCATGCAACGTTATTATTTAGCCTGGTGCACCTGGAGATCCATGTATAACATTACAAATCAAATCTATCCGGCTTGTGACTTCCCCATTGTTTGTTTTGTGTTTGGAACATTGCTCATAATTACGTTTTGTTTTACAGGTACTCTGCTCAAACCTGAACCAAACAACAAACATGGTAGGATTTTTCCCTCTTTCAGTGGAAGTTTTACTGTATAGTTTTTGGACTTTGTACAGATATGATATGATGTCAAATATGTTTTTCTTTATCTTCCAGAATATCGAGCTGTACAAACTGCTGATGGGTGGATTATATACAAAGATAAGCAGTACTATTTCAGCAGAGAACGTGTCCCTATGGAAAAAGCACGGAGAATTTGCCAGAGGAACTTTGCAGATCTCGTTGTCATTGAGGATGAAAATGAAAGACAGCTTATTTGGAAATATGTAAGCACTGAACCTTCTGATTATCTATTATTATTTACATAGTAATTACAATTTTTATTTATATATATGTACTAATTATTAACTGAGCACATTGGTTGTGGGCACTTTTGAATCCATTAACAATTTCACTGTTTTTTATTTTAACTGCTTGGTAAAATCATTGCATTGGTCTTGAAGCATCCAGCACAAAACAGGAAACTGAGCTTCATCCTCACTGGCAGGCAGTGGGCATTGGGACTTTCCAGCCTTCCTGAAGGTTTGAGATCAGCAGCCAAGAATGCTGATGAGGGACGTTTCAATTCTGATGCAGAGCAGATGAAAAAATAAAAAGATTTTAGCTGTTTATCCAGGCTAAAATCCTGAGTTTCTGTCCTATATTACGTATTTGTATTATGGTATATTTTTCCAGTAATTTCCACTGTCTTTAGACATTACTACTGTCTTTAGTAGGAAGAGAAAAAATGCATGTGAATGTTATAGGTGTAGCAAAGAATAGTTCAGAGATCCTGCATCTGTTGCCTTCTTGCAGCCCAGGTTTGGGACTGTGAAACAACCGAAAATACAGCTGCAGAACTGTCCAGTTGTTAACTGTGCCAATCACTTTTGTTTTAGATTAACAGAAAACTGAGTGGTGTATTTCTCCAAGAGGAATCATATTTCATTGGCTTATTTGTCAGTTCTGATCGGAAGCTCAGGTGGGTAAAAGAAGAGTACTAAAGCTGTTAATGGACAGCAAACAGTAATTTAATCTCGCTCTATGGGTGCGGGTACTTGTGTGTTCTTTAGTTAATAACACTTGTGTGACAGAACTCTGGTAGGTTTCAGAAGTCTGAGATGAGGATATTATTTTTTTTCTATACTTTAGCAAAACAGTGTGTGTTCCTTCCAAATCAAGGTGAGCAAATGTAAAATTTCATGGGTAACGCTCATTTCACTTGATGTCTGACACTGAGAGATGTGAATTTGAGACCCAGGCATGCCTTCACAGGCAATGAACATAAACAGCAAGGTTTGTGGTGTTAGACATCCACCTTATGATGGGTTTAACTCAGACTTAGATCTCTAATAGTTATGTAGAAACTCTGGAGGTTCACACAGAAACATTTAACCAGAGAAATCCCACTGGCTCAAGTTATGTGAGCCTGAAGCTTGTGCATCTCACAGCTCTCTGAAATTCCTGTTAGGTAACCTTTTTAGAAATCTGTTTGTAGAAGACTTTCATGAGGATACCTTTCTAAAATGAAAGGCAAGTCCATGCTCTGGTGTTACAGCCTCATCCAGACTGTTAGAAGCTGCCGAGTCCAACACTATTTATCCAGCCTTTGGTCAAACGGGACACTGATGGGACTTCAGTGCGACAGCACTGAACAGGTGAGAGGCAGCACTAATGCTGTGGATCTGTCCTCTCAGTATATGTAGAGCCTTTGTTCTTTGGTCACTAATCATACCTTGCTCAGCCCTTCTGCTAAACACTCATAACTCAAATTGGCTGCTGGAGATGTCTGTATGGCAACCATCTGTTGTTTTGTTTTTTTTTCAGCTGGCTGGGTAAAACCCCTGTGAACTATGTTGCCTGGGCTCCGGGAGAACCCATTTATTCACATAATGATGAAAACTGTGTGGTAATAAGAAAAGATTTTGGTGAGTAAAACAGCAACAAGAAACATTTGGTCAAATATCTTAATGGGCTTATTCATCAAAAGCTAAAGGTTTTGCCACCTGTTTAAACCTAAGGCTCCCCATTGGCTGCTGAACAATGGGAACTATTTTTCATAACAAGTACATTAAGGTTTAAATGTATGCCAGTGCTCATAGAAGACAAATGTATTGCAGTGGGAAGAGGGCTCTATTTGGGCTGCCAGTGTAAATGTCGACTGTCTCGACTGTTATATGTCTCTGGAAGGTAATGTTTGTCAGTTATGAATGTTGGCTGGGTTAGCCTCTGCAATGGCAGTAGGAGTGTTTGACAGACTGATTGCATTTCTTCTATTTACAGGCTTTTGGAACGGTGTAAACTGTGGTTTGAAAAATGCCTTCATCTGTGAAAGGCACAATTCAACTTACTCAGGATTTGTTCCCACTGTACTTCCGCCTTTGGGAGGATGTCCTGAAATGTGGATTTTGTTTCAAAATAAGGTACGTATACACAATAAGTAACAAATATCAGCAGCTTTTAGAAGACTAGCTATAAATAACTGCATAAGTGCTCCCATTTTATACACTACTCTCTTAAGTGGCATTCTAACTAGCAGTGGAGTCAACTTTTGTGGTTTTTTTTTTTTTCCTGTTTCTGAACTTACATTTATTAAATTATAATTTCTGAGTGCTCAAATGCAGTTAGCCATTGTTACTTCTTTGGTTTCTGTAACTTTCTTTTTATTTTAGACATCTTTATTGCACGGAATAACCTTGGACAGCAATGGGTCTGAGCCCTGCACACACAAAGTTGTGATTAGCTGTGTCTACTCCTCATTGGCTGAATGTATGGCATTTCAGCAGCTCCCTCAACTGCTGCTCTTTGTATGCAGGGACTGATGAATCAAATCAAATATAATTCTCCTTGACACCTGAAATTTTGCTTAATTATTTACTCTCCCTACAGTGTTATAAAATAGTTGGGTCCAGGGAAGAAGAGAGACTGACTTGGTACTCAGCAAGAAGTGCTTGTATAGAACTAGGGGGAAATTTGGCCTCTATACACAATGCTCAAGTACAAGGTATGGTATCTCAACTTTTGGTGCTAGCTGCAAAGCCAGTAAATCTCACCAAAGAGGTTATAATTGTTAGTTAAAACTGTAGCTGTGGATGTTGTGGCCAAGTGAATTCTTTCTTGTGATTTCTAAATATGTGAGCACTTCAAAATGACGTAACTATTTTGCACTGGATCAAAACATTCAGGTTCTGTATGTATTGATGACACTACACAGAACCTGCTGGCATTGCTAGTCATGGGGAAATTGTAGAATAATCATGTAATGACTGTAAAGATGAATACTCATGTGATCCCACTGTACGATAAACCCATCACCACCTTTCTCATAGTTCCCCTTTTACAAGGTCAGAAGTATCTTCAGAAAACTATGCATTGGTCACCAGTAGTTCTCCAGGGTGAGGGCAGAAAACGTTATTCCAAAAAAACTCCTGACTGTTGTAATATTCAGTATCTCTTTTTAACCATTTCAACAAGTGATACATATGTCACCTTTTCAGGTGATGTAGTGGCATGATAGAGTTCAGGATTAGAATTTGAAACATTCTTGACAAGATTTTTGTTTTTTGGATGGGGAAGGGATGGAGAAGGGAAGGAAGTAATTGAATGAGTTTAAGTGCAAACAACTATATCAACATACCAGTAATCTTTTGCATGAAAACAAAATGTCAGTAGCCCCAATAAGATCTGAAGCTGAACTGCAAACTAAACATGAATCAGCATTGTTAGAGGATAGAAGGAGAAGAAGGAGGCAACGCTGGAAGAAACCTATTGTCCATAGACATCCAAATCTTCTGCTTCCTTCTCATCCATCACCCCCCGAATCCCTTTGGCCTTTCCCAGCACCTCTTCTTTTCTCCAAAACTCATTCTTTGCTTCCACTAACTGTAATTTTGGCTGTTTTACAACAGCCAAAATAGTCTCCAATTCTAAATAGTACCTATCTAAGCAGTCCCAACTATGTAGCCCCTGTGAAGGAAAATCCAAAGCTGCTTGATCCAGAGCACAGATTGGAGTGAGTTATTGATGCTTCTCATCTCTTGGCAACAGTATAGGGTGGAAAGACAAAAATAATCTGTTCCCTATCGCCTTGGAAAATGTGATAAATAGCAATGTTTGAACTGCCCTCAGAAATTCAAAATGTACAAATTTCCACTGGAAATGACATATGTAAAGTTAGCTGATGCTAACTTTAGGAAGACTAATTAATTCTTTCAAACTTCCTTCTAGCCCTAATTTTGATAATATTTACAGGAGTTCTCTGAGTAACATTTTTATATTAAAAACTGCTTATTTTATATTTTTAATATAATGAAACTACTTCAGTTAAAATATTCATTTTAAAATTTATTTTCTTTTAGCATTCCTCACTTTCCATCTAAAGGATGTCACGGATGAGGCTTGGATAGGATTAAATGATAAGCATTCATATGTTTGGACAGATGGAAGCCCTTATGATTATGCATATTGGGCAAGAGGATTCCCCTTGGGTAAATACAGTAGAGTTGGCTGGAAGGTATGAGACAATACGGGTAAACAGAAAATAAAATCTGTACATGCATAACTTAGACTCAAACCAAGTAGAAGTTTTAAAAGTTGACCCAGAGATTAATAGTTCTGTTAAGTGCATGTAGTTATCTTCATTCCTTTGCACAAGACCATAACTGTAGAAAAGGACTGCTGTAGTTTATTACAGTTAGAGTTATTAGACCTATTAGATTTTACTGAAAATAATTAGCATTGTTGTTTCTTACTTCATTTTATTATTCTCTTTGTACAGCATGAATGCAAATTAAAGATTCAGCAAATTAAGTATAGATTAACATCAACTATATTAAAAATATCTTTTCTGCACTCAAAAAATTTAAGAAACTGACAACATTCTTATAGTAATATGCCAAGGAAAGTACTCAAGATATAAACCAAGACGCATTTATTTTTCCAAGAAGTGATAAGTAAAACAAAAAGAAAAGAAAAGGAAAAGGAAAAAAAAAAAAAAAAAAAAAAAAAAAAGGCCTCCTTTTTTATCACCTATAAGTTTCTTTTCTATTTTTTCCCCTAGACTGACTGTATTGCGATGACGGTAAGATCTGTAAATGAAGCAGGGAAGTGGGAAAACACAGACTGCCATCACAACAAAAGCTATATTTGCCAGATGGACAGCAGTAAGTTCTATTTTTCATGCTCTTTGTTGGAAGACTGGTACTGGATAATATGAGCACACATGTCTTCCACTACAGTTGCCTTCTTATGTCTACTGAAATTGAGGTGAAGCAAGCAAGGCTCCTTTCCTAGCTCAAGAATTCCAGATATGAAGCCTGCTCTTGGATAAGAATTACAGAAGAATTTGTGTTTTACAGCCCCTCCCCTCACATCTTTCAGGGGAGCTGAATGCACCCACTCTGCAGAACAGACATGCACATACAGGCTGGTTGCCCACACATAGTGGACTCTTTGGAGGCAGGATACATCTGATCCTGACAGAAGTGCCCAACACAAGTTAGGTGATCTGTGCCTTCAAAATCCTGTTTCTCTCATTTCACAAAAGGAATTTAGCTGTCTATGACCTAATTAACAGGCACAGATAAGGATATATAAATAAGGTTAGCTGGCAAAGGCAAACCCTCTTACCAAAACCCCTCACGTGCCTCTCTTGGAGGGGTTAATTAAGGTCAGTAAAACTGGTTATGTTGCCCATCAGTCTCTTGCAATGCTTTTATATCTTAAGACTAAGGATCAGAAGGACAAAAGTTCTTATCGTCTTCATATATCCTCAGGGTGGGAGACATAACCAAAGAACAGCTATGCTGCAGAGTCTGCAGGAAGAGAAACAGGAACTGCTGAGTAGTGAGCCAAGTTCTGTGGCTAAAAATACAAGGGGAAGCCACAGCTGGGCCAGGTGCTATACCCCATGCAGTGGCAGAGAGATGCACAAGTGCATCCCTAATGACACCACTTTAGGGTGTTTTCAGCATTGTATGAACATGAATGCCCTTTTACTGTACTCAGCACCACCTTTTCTACTTCCATATATACCATTTAAGGTGCAAATACAATTTCTTTTTTCGATTTATCCTGCACAGAAAAGAAGGAGAGTCACAAACTGATATTAGAATGAAATTTACCCTTTTTGAAACTCAGAGGGCATGGAGATCCTGCTCCATACTTTTCTGAGAGGAATTTCACTTGCACTGCAGTAGGGGAAGAATCCAGGAGAGAAGTGGATAGTGAATAGCTTTGTCACCCATATTCGTAAGTTTTCAAAAAAATCATTAACGTTGGGAAAGACCACTAAGATCTCCTAGTCCAGTCATTATCTGGTGGCAGTGTATGTCTGCAGAATCTGCTTCTCGCTAATCCCTGAGTACTCTATGTAAATTATAGTTACAAACAATTCTAAGTTACTTTTGTTAAATATTTCCTGCATCTTAAATGATAAATGGTTTTATTCAATGCCTGTAACAAAATATCAAAATATCTGTGTACTACACTATGTTAATCACTACTGAGAAGTTATACTGCTTTTTAGGCAGCTAGGAACTATCAATGTTTTCTCTTCCTCCTCTCAAATCTTTTTGCAGAGCCTGAACTATTCCATTCCACAACTGCTCCAGATTCTGACTTCTTCCATTATGGTAACAGTAGCTATTTAATCATTCCTTCTAAAATGAGTTGGGAAGAAGCAAGAAAAGCCTGCAGGGTGAAATCTTCAGAGCTTGCCAGCGTTTCAGATTATTACAGTAATATATTTCTCCTGCTCCAGGCAGCACAGTATGGCGAGCCCTTATGGATTGGACTCAATAGCAATATGGTAAGATTGATAAGTTGATGATTGCCGTGGTTAAATGCTGTTATTTGATTATATTGTTACGAAAAGAGGGAGATCTGTAGCATGAATAGGTTTTGGGAGCCTAGAAATGGTGGACAACACTCACTTCATTTAGCTTTATCATCTTAAAAATGTTAAACTTCATCCCAGGCAATGGAGAGGAATGGAAGCCTCTGACAGCATTGATCTCTTTACTAACAGTATGGGAATCTTGGGTACACACACGTCAAACTACCTGGTAAATTTTTAGATGTCTGCTTTTAGGAGAGATGAATACTACTCAAGGGGACCACCAAGGTCATTAATGATAGAGCCTTGTGATCGTTGGCAGCTGTGTTTTCATCACTAATTTTAGATCAGAAGGTCTCATAGAGACCTCATATGCTTCTGACCACCTTCATTGTTACACACACCAAGTCCATAAGGTTAAGAGCAGTAAGAGTAAAATACATACAAACAAACAAAAAACTGCATCCAAAAAAGTAAATCACAAAGAAGTGAAGAATGATGCAGGTCCATTGCTGTCTAGAGAAACACTGGAGTAAGCATTAGCTCTGTAACTGTGTGCCAAAGTAAGTGTCAGCTTCTCAGATAAATATGTCATTCCTCAATTCATTTACATTATCAACATGCTTTTCTTGCATCTTTATTTGAGCTAAGTAAACCACACTGATATTAAAGATTAGTTCTCTCATGAGTAATAATTTTCTTCACTTGCCATTGTTTTCACTGATTGTGATTCCACACTGACATATAACTAAGTAAAATGTTTGAACCTACAGTATCCCTAGGGAGATCTTGCAATTAATGTTGTGTAATGATGACATTTCTGATTATATGATGCAGTCGCACTAATAAAAGGCCACAGTGCATGAGACAGTGCAGCTGTTGCTGAAAAAAATGTATCTTATGGCCTCTGACAGTGCCTTTCCATACTAGACAGAATCTCAGAATGTCTTTGTGTTTGCTATGTGACTGCATCACTGAGCTTGACACAGATCTCCACATTTGCAGAACACCACAGAAGACCTCTTTCCAAAACAAATGCTGGTGTTTAAGTCCACTTAATATCAAAGCTGGGTGATAATCACAGAAATGTGTTAGAAAGGTGTTAATAATTATGAACAAGTCTGGCAGGAAGATATGTGATGATCCAAACATCTGTAAAGAATCTGACCTTGCTCTTGTAGGGTGAAATTCTGAGGTTCTTCCTGTTCCCCAGGCAGTGACCTTGCCCAAGTTGTGCTGAGCTCAAGAGGAGCTTGTGTATTTGATTTAAACGCTTCTGCTCCCTTGTGTTTATCTTTCACTTTTAAGAAACTTCTAATTTTCTCAGGTTTTCATGGTAGTAGCTGCATTTACTCCTGAATGTTTCTTCTCAGAGCTGCACTTGAGCTCAAGAGTCCTTGTCTGACAGCTACCTTCATAGCCCTGATTCCTCCTCATGGTTCTGCAGGCTTTGAGTTTCTCATGGTCACCTTGGTCTTTGTGCTTACCTGCCTCCTCAGATCATCCAACAAGGGACTGTCACCAAGAGAACCTTGGAAGCACCATCTAGCCTTCAAAACACCTTCATGGGCTGTGAATTGGAGGCATTCTGCTGTGTCTTAAATTTGTGCTGCTGTGTTTTGATTTAGTTAACATTCTAATAGTGCAAGCACAGATAGACTGGGTTCTACACCTTACTGCAAAATTGTGCGTTTGTGTGGAAATCTGCTTATCTGCAATGGAAGATGAGGACGTGGAAAAACTATATTAAAAAGTGTGTTTCAATTCTAGAGTTATGGGTACTACAGATGGAGTGATAAAAGGAAAATTGATTTTTCTAATTGGAACTATGAAGAACCAAAAGAGAAAATAGCATGTGTCTTCCTAGATCTCAGTGGGGAATGGAAAACAGCACCTTGTAATGAAAAACACTTTTCTGCCTGCAAAAAATCAGAGGGTAAGTTTGATGCTATTTGGTTTTAAGGCAGAAACCTTCCTGAATCTGCCTTGACTTACCTACATATTTCTAAGTATATATTAAGGAATAATACCTTTGTTCTGCAAGAAAAATATTTTATTTTGATGAACTCATCATTCAGCAGGAGAATGCTACAAATTAAAATGCTTCTGTCATACTGTGGGGCGGGATCAAACTTTCTGTTTTCTCACTTGTCCCACTTGTCCTAGATCAAGTGATGTTAGCCCTAGTGATGTTAGCTCTAAAGCAGCGTTAATGGAAATTGAGTTTCTTCTGAGCTGTTTTTCTGTAGTGTGGCTATGATTTCTTTTCTATGCCAAACATTTTCAATTTTCTTTTTAATTAAAAATGTACGTATTAACTGAAAATGTCACTGTTTCACTCTATAATATTATTGCCTGTGGGAAAATGGGGGCAACTACACAAAAATTCAGTGAGTTTCTGATCATTCCATGCATTGTCTGCAGTAAAACTATGTAAGAATTATCATATCAAGGAAAACATTAGATTAAAAACTTCAGTTGTAACTTACAGTTTAGTAGGCGTCTCATTTAAAATCAAATGGTTAGGTTTTCTACCTTATGTTTTTTTTAATCCGCTTTTTACTGTATCTCTTATTTGTATGAAGCTGACACTCATAACAAGTAACTGGAATTTTAAAAAGCCCTGAACACACAGATATCCTTTGAGCATTCAGCTGGTAACGCTGAAGGTTGCAGGTGCACTGTTTAGCTGTGACTGTTCAGTTCTGCTTCTCACTGTCACTTTCAGCGTAGTCACTGGGAATTCTAGCAGCGTGTACTGAAGTAGATTGTCACTACTTTTATGAATTTTTTTAAATTTTTTTTTTAATCTTAATTTTTTTTTTTTCCATATCCAAAGAACTGCAATATCTAATCAGTGAAAGCATCCATAATGTTTCATTTCTTTCAGATATAGTTTCTTCTGATCCTCCACAGGATATTGGAAGATGTCCTCAGTCAGGTCACATAGCTTGGATTCCTTTCCGTAGCTACTGCTACTACTTTAATGCCAATGAAATGAGCTGGGTTCAGGCTGTGACTCGATGCATTCAGTCAGGTAGTAATTGCTTTCATTTGAAGTTGGGATCTCAATATTGACATTAAAAAAAAAAATGAAGATAAAAAAAAAAAAAAAAAAAATTCACTTTTGAAAAATCTTGACAATGTTGCAAAATCTGTGTATATTAAAAAAAAAAAAAGACATTAATGTCATGGTTCATCATTGATGCCGTTCACTTATCACTTATGTTGAAATTAAGGTGATTAGTTGCCTTTGGTTTATTGGTTATTTATTTTTCTTACCAGCTGTGCTTATTCCTGACTCTGGCTTTTTTAGTCCATTCACAGAACTTCTATTTTTAGTGAGGTGTAGAAATGGATTAACTTATCTCTATCCCTATCTCTACTTTTTCTGTATCTCTCCCTACACAAGAGTAGAAGCAAATACTATAATAGCAATTACTTATTTCTAAGATGTGTAATCTGAAGGGGATTGCAAGAACTGCTTGAGAGCCCTCACTTCACAGATGGGTTTCCTGGCAGTTTGTAGAGCCAGGTTAGGGCAAATGTCTCCCTCCATCCTTTTGGGGGGGAGTTTGGCCCTGGCCAAGACCATGAACTGCTGCTTGGCCATGTGCCGCCTGCAGTGCTGAACTGCTTTATACCCAGGTACCTCATCCTTACTTCAGGCAGCTGTGAAGGAGAGAGGGAAGCACTGTTCTGCCCAAAATAACAGGTCCTTTGGTTTCACATCCTATTAGATCCTCTTAGTTTTCTCCTCCTCCACTTACAGTTTGCCTCCTCTGCCAAAAAATTAATCTTGCAGTTTGAATTGCAAATTTGTTTGCTGAGTATTTTTATCTGCTATGTATCAGCCTGTCAAATCCATTAAGAATAAATAATCACTCATAATATCTATGAAAAATATTATCCAAACACTTGAAAAATATTATGTTGTTTTTTTGCCTGATGTTTCGAATTCATCATCCTTTTGTCCTCACCCATCATGCTTTTCATATCTTTCATTTCAAACAATATTTCTGCTAGCCTGTGCTGTTCACCTGTACTACTTTCTAGTCTCTACATTAACCCTTCCTTACTCCCTGCCTTCAGGGAGGGGATTTACTATTCAAGTTGGCCTATATCTGAGCCTCCAATTTTCGCTGACTTCTATCTTAGGGAATACCTCCAACTGTCTTCTCCTTTCTTTCTTATAAGTGATAGGTGGAATGCTGACTTCTGTAGAAGACTTGGCTGAATCCAACTTCCTGTCAGAACATGCAGACTTATACACAAGCAAGACAAGTGGCTTTTGGATAGGATTATACAGAAATATAAGTGGTAACTATTCTAATTTCTACATATGGTCATAAATAGTATTCATTAAGTACAGTAAATGGAAGTATGATTTGGATATATTTTTGCTTTCAGTGAACTAATTCTAGGTAAAGACAAAAAATATATTTAAAAATTACTGGTAGTTTGTTATTTTAAACAATATCTGTGACAGTCTGTAGGAAAAAAAAAAAAGTTTGCTTGGCTCCAGTGAAGGATCTTGGCTATTGCCTGGACAAAGGGTATATGCCTTCCTGCCAGCACAGCGCTGCCAGGTCTATTGGAAGGAATATTCTCACCGGCTTTCTTTGTGTCTGGTTGGGAATGTCCTCCACACTCCAGCCTGCTCTTGACTGGGCAGTGCCTGCACTGCTGGTGTCTGGCTGGAGTTCTGTCAGGCTTCACGAGTAGAGAAAATTAAATAATTATACTGAAAAGCAATTATGCTGTTTTTAAGGAGAATAAGAAAAAATACATTATAAAATAGCCACAAAATGGTGGAAGTGGTATCACTTTATTAGGCTGAGTAAATTAATTAATAGAGAAAAAATAAACATAAGTGAAGATCTTTGATATGTAATGCCTGGTACTGCTAAAATATCTGCAACACCAGGGCAGCTGCTCTGGCAAGACAACAGTGCATTGGACTTTGTCAACTGGGGTGAAGCAGAGCCCTTGGAAGAGCAGCGTGAGAACGAGTACTGTGTGCAGCTCTCTGCCTCCTCTGGGTCCAGGAATAGCATCCCTTGCTCCTCCAGAAAGGGTTTTATCTGTAAGACACCAAAGAGTAAGTAACTGATTCAATATATGCTTTTGATGTTATGGCATTCTGTTAGCAGTAGCAACGCGCAATATCTTTATTATAAAAAGCACACGAAAAATCCCATAAAATGGTTTATGGACTTTTCTCTATTGCTTATTTCAACATTCAGAAAAAAAGTGTTACAAACAAATAGACACCTCATCATGTTTTATTGCATTGTAACTTCAGATTTTCTCACATTCTGTAATGAGTTTTCAGTTCCCAACTAAAGAGGTTCAGTGTTTCCTGTAAAATTGTTAAACTCTTTGTGGCTTTGCTCCCCTCTGATAAACACACATTTCTTCCTTCTAACATCAAACCTTTGCTACAGAACAAGACTTGTATCAATAATTTGCTTTTCTTCCTCTTTCTGTACTGTTACACGCTGTTCCAGCAACAGATAGATGAAGCAATTCCATTTCAATAATAACAGAACGGAAGCAAAATCCAGAAGATGTATAGTGACCTTTAAAAATAGTAGAAGTGTTTTGGTTAGCATTTACTTTTTAATGTTGTGTTTCTATGTAATTGAGCACCATCTGTTTTGGTCAGGAAGCAGAAATATCAGAATACAGTGAGCCAAGAGCCATGTGGTATTTTTGACTTTAACTGCTAATTCCACAGGATAAAAAAAAAAAAAAGAAAAAGAAGAAGAAAAAACAACAGTATTATTTCCTGCTCTGTTTTGCAAACCGAGGGTTTGGGGTGTTTCCGAGGTTCTGCCCTTTCTCCTAGCAGAGCAGAGCTGCATCTGGTGAGGAAGGCAGCTGTACACACTGGTAGTGATGGCAGAGCATTTTCAGAAAAGGAAAATTCCTCTTTTGAGGCAACTCCTTGTATTCTTTGAGCAACTAGAGGAAAAGTCACTTCAGAAAGTTAATTCCTAGTTACCAGCCGTGGCAGAAAACACACACTCAGCACCTACACTTATTCTGTTGTCTGGGTTTGTTAGTGAATGGCCCTTAAGTGCAATACCAAAACAATGCCAGCACATATCCCTGCTGCCAGGCTCTCCAGCAGAGTGGTTTATCAGAACAAGGCAAATATTCCACTACAGAGAGCTCAGCATCCTTCCAAGAGATGATTTAACAATTGCTTTTCTCCTGCCTGCCAACAGCCTGGAGCTCAACGTGCACAGTGCTCAGCTCCTCATGCCTTTTGCACTGACACCACCCCGCTACCACTGGCATCTCTTTCCCATGGTGCCCTCTTAGCACAGCTGGGAACAACTGCACAGGAAAGCCTGAGCTGATAAATGTGGCTGCAGATGCAAATGAGTTGTGGTACATCAGAATGTGCAGGGTCTCATAGGAACTGCTTGCTGTCTGGGAGAGTTTTCGAATATCAATGATCAAGCTGTTTTTTGGCCTGCTGGCATGCAGACCTAGTAAAGAGGACAAGATGGATCGACCAAAGGAGAGCCTGCCTGACAGTCAGAAGGTACCTGCGGATATTGAAAAAGAGGCAGGAAGGCTTATAATGCAAAACATTGTAGTTTCATTACAGTGTATATCAGGTTAAAATCATTCATGCGCTTTCATCTTCATTTAGCAAACGTGGAGAAGTAGTGAACTGCTGAGCTTGGAATTGTCTGGATAGAAATGTGCTTTTGACTAAACATCTGTCTTTCTCTTTGACAGCTGCTCCTGAAGCAGTTGCAAATGTGAAAGGTAGGCCGTATTTTTCCTTCCCAATAGTTTCAAGGAGATGTAAAAATAAATACTTGCTTTTTAATGAATGGGCACGTATAATTTACTTGACTTCTGTATCTTTATTTATGTGGGCTTAATTTACTGTTGCCATTGAATTCACTACTAGCAACACTTAGCAGTACCTGGGAGACATACAGTATCTCAGGAAAAATAAATGCTTATGTAAAATGATCTTCCTCTGTTTTGTCCTTCTTTTGTATGCTAAAGTAACTGACGCAGTAACACTACACTGGATTTTCTAATGTAATTGTTATCATGAAAAAGCATACAATAGTATTTACATTGTAATGACCAAAGCTTCTTTACCTAAGAGAACAGTGGAAGTAGGCCACGGATGTTGAAATTAACTTCTACTTTCTTCATAAGCTTGGGTTCCTAATTAACACCACAGTTAACACCACGGGAAAAATTAGACCTGTATTTTTTTAGAAGTTTACATATTTATTTATGCATGTAAGTAGACCTACTTCTACTTGCTTTACATTTATTTACAGGTGGCCAAAAGGACAAGGATCAGAGCACTGTTTGGATACTCCTTATTCTGGTTCTCGTAATTTTAGTAGGCATGGGCATCATGGTTTATTTCTTCTTCAAGATCAAAATCCAGAGTGAGGCTGAACGAGCAGTGGGGCAGCACAGCATGCTGGTGGAGTACAGCAGTGCCCTGGCCAGAGAGAACAACGAAAATGATTCTGCCAGCAGCGAAGGAGGAAGTGAACGCAGTGCTGTGTAATGTGATAACAGCTACTCTATAAATCCAAGCTTTAAAAGTAATCTAGCTAGAACAAATAAATCTTAGTAAAAGTTACATGTACCAACATGCAACTTGAACTAAAGCGGCAATTATTCCTTTGGTATGGGTTAGGCACTATAGAGCATCTGTGAGTGAGATATCTGTCCTTCATTCATGGCTTCAACTTAGATTAGACATACCCTGCAACTTTGAATATTTTGCATTAACTATGAGACTGTAAAGGATCTGTCTATCTGTAAATAAAAGATCTATATCTTATGTAATGGTACTTAAGTGTTGTCGAATTAGCACATGGAGATGTTATATGATTGGTGATTCAGTGTGTCATTAACCTTGAGAGGCTAACAGGAAGAAACATGAAAGCAAGTCATATAACTAAGAAGAAATATAAGTAAGCCGTAAAATAACATAAGTGACAAATAAAGCTGGTAGAATATATTCCTGTTTTTACTTCACTTTGGCAGCTCATTTTTGGATGTCTTCTCTTATTATCCTCCAGCTCCCTGAGTGAGCTGAAGACAGGACACTGTGTCCATGCCTCTCCTGAGAAAACAGTCCAGCAAGGAGCAGAGCATAGAGCATAAACATGCTGCCTTACAGCATTACTGTGCTGTTTGTTTTCTCTAAATTCTATGTGTGTGGCTAACTGCAAAATGAAACAAAAAAGATTTCAAGGATTTCAGGGGAAAACAGACCCTTGAAAAGTTCGTAAGAACTGTACAAGAGAAGTCAGTGGGAAGGAATGTCCATGCATACCCATGACATTAGACTCATCGCTGGCAGATATTGCTGTCAAACAAAAAATATTGCAGAGGTCAGGGAATGAAGGGTGTTCTGTGTTTGAGATATTTTTACTGAGTCCCCTTCATCTTGCACATTTTTTTTCTTTGTATAAATTACGATGTACCCATGTTTATCTTTTTTTAAGTACTGACACTGATTTCAGTCAAGTGCTGCTTGATGGCCACTGATATACCATAAGCAAACAATAAGAGTAAGCAAATGAATAAAACCCCCATAGATATAACAAATAATGTCATTATAATTGTCATATTTTTATAGCTGATATTGGTAGACTATATCTCTGTAACTGGTTTTCTTCTCATACATTAAGTGACACTTTAGCTTTGCGGAATATATTGTGAATTTGTCTTAATAACAAAGCTGCAAAAAGTATGAGAAATTCTGAAGGCAATTTCTGCTGAATATTTTTCCTTCAAAACAAAGGATTTTATTTTTCCTTACACCATGGCTAAATTTCATTTCCTCTTAATAAAGGGTTACAGCTCATTTCTTTGAGATTATTTCTCTTTGTCTCACACTTGGTGCAAGAAACAAATTATTTAGAGTTAAAATGCATTCATACTTTATGTATTAAATACTTTTGAAAGATTGCTTCCTGTATGGGAACTGTTGAGTCGTGGCCTGAACCACTGATTGATCCCCTGAGGCAAGCACTGAGTAAGTCATGGGAGCACAGGTGAAGGCAATTCAGCTGCATGACTGGAAAGGGTGGAGCCTGGCTGCACCTCTCTTAGATCCCATTTAAGGGCTGACTGCCACTGGGGAAGGATCTCTTTCTGGAGAGACTCCTTTTGGAGTTTTCTACTGCTGGCCTCAGATGTGGGTGAGCGTTTCGTTTTTGATGTGTCTTTCCAGCATGATAAACCTATGATATACTATTCTAACCATGCTACTCTTCTAACTGTACATTTGTGTTCTGTACATTTTCAAACTATTTTGTTGTTAAAATCTCTAGTTAACAGAAAGATTTGTAAAGATTTGTCTAATTTCTATTGGTTCTCCTGAGTCAAATTTGCGTGAAATTATGGCTCTGTATTTTTACCTGTTTGTCACTGAAAATGAAGTTTCAGATGCAAATCTGAATTCTGTGATTATTTATATATTTCAAAAATATCACATGTGACAGGATGTTTCCTTATTTAGCGTCAAGTTTTCTCTGTCAAACAAAATTCTCCAAAGCTGAGGAGGACCCAGCACCAATTATTCCTTTAAGATTTCTACTGCAGCAATTAAGCTTATCTCTTTGTGATTAAGAAGAAAGTAATGAAATACTTGACTTCTGCAATCTTAATTTTCTTCTCTTTTGTTACTACTGCTTTTCTGGCACTTGGTGAGTACTTGTCTTCTATCTCCTGCAAAAATAGATGTGAAAGTGAGAGTTTTTGTTCTCTTGCTCTTTTCTCAAGTTCTTAAAGATTTTCTTATACAGCTATTCTGCATGTCACATTCATCCTAACTGGAGTGGTTCTCAAAAGTTTAAGAAATATGCAGTTAAAGACATTGGTTCATTTTTAAGATGTAAAGAAGATCAGAATAGGGCAAAGTTGGAAGTTAGGAGTCAGGACAATGGGGGCAATAGCTGAAATTAAGTACACTATGCTATGCTCTGTAGTAGTTAGATGTAATAATTAAAAGATTTAATCCAACTTACAGCTTTCTGCTTAAATGGATAAGGTAAGAACTATGTCTTAGTTCTTAATTTAGATTTGAATAAGTGAAACTTCAATAAACTACTAAACTGTTATAAGTTACACTGGACCTTAGGAGAGCTAGAGCATTAAATGCAAATATAATAATAATAAAAAAATCATCAAAAGTTCATGAATCAGAAGTTCTTAAGACACTTTCTGTTCTATTCTCTACTCAATACCAACAGTATTCTAATATCTTTTCCCATCTTAGGAATTTGCTTTTGTTCCCTATGCAGTTACTGTCTTGGACAAATAGCAGAGGGATGTTACATCTCTCTTCAGGAATTAAAGATGTGAAGTACTGAAGGGCAAACCTTTGCCCTCCTGTCCCATAAGTCCTAGGGCTGTCCCTGTAGATGAAACTTATCTCCCTTGTGAACCAAAACTAGTGAGAGTTATATGAAATCATGAAAAGCAGTTGTGCACAGAATGATGGCAAACTTCTGAATCTTCCATGAGGTTTCTTTTGGAAATCACAACAGGCATATATATTTCATATATATTTCAGGATGCATATGGAAAAATAAAATCTATTATACTTATGAAAATTCCATTATACTGATGACATTTTGGAAACAATGTCATGATATAATTTAATTTCTCTTGTTCCCATGTACTGTATTTACATGAGTTGCATGCATTTTTCTCTCTTGGAAGAAAACCTCTTGAGAACGCTGTGTGACTTTTGTGAAAGTGATTCAGAACTCCAAGTCATATGACATGAGTCAGGCGACCAGTGTAGAAACAGCAGCAGAACATGCCCCTTTCCTCATAATCTCCCCTTGCTATTTCTGTACACATTAATTCTTATTATTTTCTTTTACAGACAATGAAATATTTTTAATGTATAATGAGGATAGTAAACTGTGCCTAATTGCTCAGAGTTCTCATGCAGTCACAATAGCTGCTTGCAAAAAAACCAGTGAATTACAGAAATTCAGGTGGGTGTCCGACCACCAGGTGATGAGTGTGGCATTTGCACAATGTTTGGGAGTGCGCTACAAGCAAGATCAGGCTAAAATTTCTTTGTATCCCTGCAACGAAGAAAGTGAATTCCAAAAATGGGGCTGCAGAAACTCAACCTTGGTAATCCATGGAGAGAACTTATTTCTCAGTGTTGGTAAAAGAAAGAAAGATAATATTGTACTGGACTCAGGATCAGATACAATGAACAAATGGAAGATCTATGGAACCATGGATGACTTGTGTTCTCAAGGCCATGAAGGTAAATTTTGAAGATTAATCCTAACAGTGACTTGTGCTCATTTGCCATAGCAGGTAGTGCCCTTTTATTTCTGCTCCTGGTAATCTAACAGCAGCTGCTCCCCTTGAAGCAATGGTGGGCTGGAAGACAATCAGTTCACACAAGTCACATTCCTCCATCCTGAGATATAACGATACTTGGCTTCAGACGGAAGACAGTATATGTGCAAAAAATTGCAGTTTTTTATTTACTTTCAAAACAAATCAATCTAGTATCTAGCATATGTTTTGTTATTAGCTCTAAACTAAGCATTTCAGTTTATTTAATTGGCTGGTACTAAAATACTAGTTTAGGTGTTGTTGTTGTTGTTTTTTCCAATACTAGTAAAATATTATTAACAATGTTGGATAAAAGACAAAAAACTTTTTAAGATTAATTCTCCAATAGTAAGTGCAAATAAATAATCCCATACACACTACCATTCTGTTCTTCCACAAGGTTTCAGATGATTGGTTTTTTTTTTTGTTTTGTTTCGTTTTTTTAAATACATGACTAATTTATATGGGATGGCAGGAAATTAACATACTTGAAGAAAGAAATAATTTTCTAAAAATAGCATTTTATGTGACAAAATTTTATAGTACAAAATTTTTATAGTACAAAATTGTCTCATTTCCAGTTGTTACAGCTGGTGATTTCACGAGATGATGGTAAATTGCAAGATCTATGCAGAGGTTTTGTGAAAGACTGCTGATAGCAGTAGGTGTCCAGTTACACTAACATAACATGTGGAATACTTCCTCTGCAAAATTTTTAGGGAGTAGTGATGGGTAGAGATTCTCTCACTCATACTATCATTTGTTTTATCCCTGTAGATCTATTTACACTGCTAGGAAACTCCCATGGAGCTCCGTGCACCTTTCCTTTTCAGCTGAATGGGAAGTGGTACGCAGGGTGCACAGATGCTGGCCGGTTGGACGGCTTGCTGTGGTGTGCAACGACCCCCAACTTTGACATCGATCACTTGTATGGGTTCTGTCCCATTGGCAGTAAGTCCTAAATGCTGATGTAGGTGCTGTAATGCAACACCATTAGGTAAATATAACAATATGGGGGTAATGTTACTAACATGGAAGGGAAAACTATGGTAGTTGCATTATTTTACTAAGAAATGTCTATGCCATATCATAATCTTCCTTACAGGGGAAAAAAAAAGTCACGCTGGAATTGCTGGGGTATGTCACTAAGTAGCTAACAGCTGGGAGAAGGCCAGTAGGCTTTAGATGTGGCTGTATTTAGCTAAAGCATTTGAAAATTGAGAAGCTGTTCAGAGTGTAATTATCCTAGTGTCATTGCTACTTGTGATATCATCATTCCTGTTCTGCGTCACAAAATTGATAAACAGTTCACGGGAAGAGGCAGGTTTTTTTCTAAAAAGCAAAAAGGAAGAACTGTCTCACAGATCTTCCTAGAATGGCCATTGACAGCTTTCTCCTGTCATGCTTCCTAACTGGCGACATCTCCGGGTTCTACCTCGTGATCTACTGGAAGCCGTAAGTAAATGTACGTGCATCTGAGAGCAGAATGAAGGGCATTAAAATATGTAGTTACTGAAAGTGCTGCCTCATTTTGCAGTGCTCTACCATAGACCCACGTTTGCCATTTGGTAGATGGGAAAAATCCAATTCTATTCATTATCAACTGCCAACCACCACCGTGTTTTTCCCTGACAGTACTGAAAATAATTTCCTGTTGCAATTTTGCATGCAGTTTCCGTAGTTGGAAATACTTTCATTTCAGTCACATTTTAACCAATAATTCGTTCAGATATAGCTTATGAGCTGCTGAAAAGTTTTTAAGAGCAGATAATGACCAAGCCAGTTTTGTTGTGTTTTTTTTTTTTTTTTTTTTTTTTTTAATTGAGGTTTATTTACCCAAAATGTTCAAATTTCATGAGAAATCTTGTAGTTAAATGTTATTATAACATTTTGTAAGATGTTTTTAACAAGCTGCAGTATTAAGTCGTCTTTTTCTCACATAGGCAGTGACAATGACAAATTTTGGAGTACAGATCCCCTGACAGGAACCTTCTACCAGATAAACTTCCAGTCAGCTCTCAAGTGGCACCAAGCAAGGCAGAGCTGCAAGCAGCAGAACGCAGAGTTATTAAGTGTCACAGAGATGCATGAACAGACGTATCTGAGAGGTGAATAAAAGAACAGTAAAAAGAGCATCAAATAGTAGAAAGAGTTTTAAGACTTCTTGATTAATTGCAAATATTTTGGTGCTTTGGGCACATTACAATGAGTAGATAATGTAACATTAGTATCTCTACTGGCAGAGAAGTATCAAAATTACTGTAAATTATGTTTTTAAAAAGTGAGACTTACAAAAGGTGTGGAATTCTTGTTTTAAATTATTTCCACTTTTTTATAACAAGTTAAGAATTTTCATTTAGTTAAGTAAGACTTGGATCAAGCTCAGAAAACTTTTTAATGTAGCAGTTTGAGAGAAGGGCCTTACAAAAGGATAGTTATTATAGTGAGCAATAAGTATATGGTTTTTGTGTTAAGAAATCAGTATTCTTCATGAAGACCTAATGGAATAGATTTTTTTAAAATTACACACGAATTTTATACAAAACATTAATGAAAAACTAAAGACTGTTTCTTCATGCACAGACTGTGGAGGAAGAAGGCTCTGTATTAATTGCTCTGTATTAATTGCACTGAACTTAAATGAACTTGTGAAGTAAATATGAACAACTGCAGTTAAATCTTCTAGTTTTTAAAGATTACTGTTTATGCATAACAGTGGAATAGCATTAAATTCAGATAAAGTAATATGCAACCTAGCCTTTTGCGTGTCAACTGCAGAATGGAGTCTCTGAATGTATTACTTTTAAGCACAAATTCTGCACTGAACTTTGAAACTTCTAAGCATGTATTTATTGTCCTCCTGCACAATTTGACACTGCAGAACATTTAATAATGAATGTCATTAGAATTCCAGTTCTTTTTGTTCCCTAGATCTGATTGATAGCAACAGATCACCACTCTGGATTGGATTGAACAGTCTGAATCTCCACAGTGGGTGGCAATGGAGTGGTGGTAGTCCTTTCAGATACATTAACTGGGCACCAGGTAGTAATCACTTGTTTGGTTGTTCTGTTGGTTTTTTTCCAATTAGTTTTTAGAATTAATCTTTCCTGAAAGAATGTTGAATGTATATTAATTACAGTCCTTTCACATGTAGTGAAAGTCTAGGAAAGCACTAGCTGTGTGGAAGCTGTAGGGGAACCATTAGGTCACTGCCTGAACCAGTGATAGAGCACCTGGTGAAGGGACGTTGCCAGCCCTGGGAACATAGGTGGAAGCAATTCACCCTAGGTCCTCCCCTCCCTGACTTCATTTAAGGGCTGGCAGCCACAAGAGATGCATCTCTATTCTGAGATTGCTTTTTCTGCAGTGTTTGGTGAGTCCTGATCCTTGGAAAAGGGTAGGCAATTCCTATTTTATTGCTGGATTGTGACCATTGTCTGTGTTGTGCAATCCAAGATAACTTTAAAGCAGTTATATCTTCTATTTCCTGTCCTCACAGTAGCATACCAGGACTGCCTTCAAGTCAGCTGAAATCTGCATTTCCAGCTCTTGTAGGGCACTTAGTTCCTGTATCAGGCACTTAGCCTGCAAGGACTCAGCTGTCAGTGAGGTCAGTCCTCAACTTCTACACTTGTTCTGCTTTCTTCTCTCCACTTTAAAATTTGAGAGAGACTGTAAATAGAGTTCACAGCATTGGCAGTTCATCTTGGAAGATCTCCTAATGATTGTCATGGTAACATTTGAAGCAAATGCTGAATAAATGTGCATATATTCTAATTCTAGCCTTTCAAAGGTTCCTTGTATCTTCTAGTTTTGTCTGGCACGGCAGATGTGAGGAAAGCCCAGCATTAAGTCTAGTAGAGGGCCTTCTGCTCAGCTAGTGCAATGCTTCAAGCCTTGCAGAGAAGAGGAACAGTTGGCTCTCGAGCCAAGCATCCCACGCTTCTGGAGTTCTTATATTCTCTCTATACATCTACAACATTCATTACCGGATATCTTTTCTTAAAAGATACTGGCATACTGTGTTTCTGCTCCAAAAAATTAGCTCAGAATTTGCTCTCTGATTTCATGAATGTATCTGAGGTCTTTAAGCTTGTTACCATGTAGTCCTGTTAATGTAACTGTGTCTTTACTTCAAACTGGGTACAAAACAGAGTATCAGAGCTCCCAGTGTTTCATAGGTTGTGAAACTATGATCTGTGTACAGCATCACTACTGCAGCAGGTCAGATATCACTTCAGTCACAGACTTGCAGAATGGCTTGCATGGGGGGGGGGGGGGGGGGCGGACGGACGGACTTCTGAGCTTTCCCAGTCCCAACCTCCTGCTGTGGGCAGGGCTGACACTATCAGATCAGGCTGCCTGGGGCCTGACCATCCCAGCATTGAGCACCTCTGGGGATGGGATGGGGTGATCACAGCTTTCTGGATGAGCCAGAGTCTTATCACGCTCTACGTAAAAAATATCTTCCTAATATCTAAGCTAAATCTCACATCTTTTAGTTTAAAGCCACTCTCCCTTGTGCTGTTGGTATCAAACCATGTGAAGAGTCTCCTTCCTGCTTGCAAGCTCCTTTCAAATACTGGGAGGTTGCAATGAGGTTTCCCCAGACCTTTTCCAAGGCCAGCTCACTCAAGCTTTTCTCATAGGCTCCAGCCCTCTGATCATCTTCATAGCCCCCTCTGGATCTGTGCCAAAAGCTCCACATCTTTTTTTATACCAGGGGTCCCAGGCCTGGATGTAATGCTCCAGATGGGGGCCTTATAGGGACAGAATAGGGGGAAATTACCACCTTTCTCACTCTGCTGGCCACCGCTCAGTGTCAAGAATCTTCTGCCCACTGTTTACTGACTGCACAAGAACATCAGTTGTGCTGCAGCTGGTTGTAAGCAGTGTATTTCTTAACAGATATATGACTGACACCTTTGAACAGGCTGATAGAACAGTTGGGGTGAAAGGAGAGGGAGGACTAGCTGCAAATTTTCCATCAGTTGGGATATCCTGTCTCTTATATGTAAGTTGACCACTCTCACAAAACTCATGGGACTGCCTTACTTCTGAGGCTGTAGTTCTGCAACAAAATATGGCAAAAAATGCGAATCATGCAACAAACATAAAAAGAAATGTTTTGATAGGTTATTTTAAATGACATTTCCTTATCTGCGGTAGGAAAATAGTTGTAATGAAATCATGCACCCGTAATTGACACATGAAAAAGCTGAAGGTAAGTTGTTCTTTCAGCTGCTGGTGTAAAAACTGTGATATGTAAAAGTAATTTGTTTTCAATTTTATGAAGGAAACCCTTCTCCTGAACCTGAGAAACTCTGTGCAGTACTAAATCCCAGAATACATGCTAAATGGGAAAACTGGCCGTGTGAGCAGAAAGCTGGCTATATCTGTAAAAAGGAAAACTCCACACTGGGTCCTTCCAGTCTTCAATTAGGTATGTCAAGCAACCAAAAACAAATTTGATAAAGGTATAATTTTGTTGAGTAGATGGGTTAAACATGTTTTATATCTTAAATCAAATATATTTAAATATTGGAGATGTTCCTGGAACTTAGCAACCACATAAACATTTTTTAATTAATGTTAATATTCATTATTCCAGAGGACCATTATTATTGAAGTCTGTGATACTACAGCAGTAGGCTCATGCCATCTTCTTAGTGGGATTGCACATGACCTATAAAAATGACGAACATCGACTTCTTACGGACCACTTTTCTACCATGCTTTTCCCCCTACATTTTTCTCCTCTGGTGATTTATTTAATGAGGCTTATTACAGAAAATTACGTGCAGGTAAAATTATTGTGCTGCGGTAGTAATACTTCTGAGAAATGTGTAAAGCATCTTAGGATGTGTGTGAAAACGTGTGCTTTTTCAAAATGATTCCCTGCCTACAAGTGAACATTTCACACAAATGAAGTCCAGTTGTCACTGTCTCACTTACTGTCTTCTTTTATTTAAATAGAGGATATTTTCTTTAAAAGCACAGTGTGCTGTCTAAAATGCTTTATACACTAAAAGAATGAATAGAAAGAGTGTTTATTTATAATCAACAAGTTTTCATCCTAATTAATTAGTTGATTTAAAATGTCTTTGTGGCTATCTTACATCATTTAAAAATATGAAATGTGTTTTTCTTTGGAGAGGATGCAGAACCTGTTAAATGCCCAGAAGGATGGTTGCCCTATGCAGGTCGTTGTTACGTGATTCATAGAGAGCCCAAGGCATGGAAAGATGCCTTAATGTCCTGCAATGAGAGCAAGGGCAATCTGGCCAGTATCCACAACCCTGAAGAGCATGCCTTCATACTGTCTCAGCTTGGTTACAGTGAGTATTTCTATGGGATGATGCTTGGGAGAAATGGAAAACTATATAATAGATTTTACAAAGTTTCTTATCTGTTTTATATGAATATTTACACAGAAACTCACAGTTTAGAGCTAAGAAAAAAACCCAAACCACAACAACAAACCCACAGAAACAAGAGGAATCTTTAGCACTTTTATTTTTCGTTGTTTTCAGTTTGATTTGCATTTGTTTTTCACAGCATGAAGACACTTGAAGGAAACAACATCTCTAGCTCCTGCAGTATTTGCACTGATTGTCTGCCTCAGACACAGTGTAGCTACAGATAGCTTTATCATTAAAAGCCCATTATACTCCAAGGGATCTCATTTCCTGCTGGTATCTCACATTTTGGCTTCTTGGGCGAAGAATGTGCATTAGGTCTTAAAATAAATTCCATTGTTGTTTAATCTAGATGAACTCATATTTCAGCTCATCTCCATAAAACCTCTCCTATAAGACTGTCACGCTCACGCAGGTGGATTTCTGTTTTTAGAAGCCATAGATGAGCTCTGGCTTGGAATGAATGACTTCAGCACTCAGATGTATTTTGAGTGGAGTGATGAGACTCCTGTGACATATACCAAATGGTTGCCTGGAGAACCAACCCATGCAGTCAATGGGCAAGAAGATTGTGTTGCCATGGCAGGGGAGGTAAAATCATCACACCTGTACTGCCTAATTTTTATTTCTAATCACTTTATGAATGCATTAGATCAGGGAATGGTCAGGGATGTCTGTTCTAAATTGAATTTAAAGTCAAATTTGCGATAATGGGGTGAAGAGTGGGGATAAATGTTGGTATCTGGTTGAGGTTGGGCATTAGATGCTACGTGAACCTTAACAGCCTGACAGTGACATTTGACATAACCTCAAATTTAAGCAAGAACTTGAAATTCATTCAGAGAACACAGATTCTTGTTTTCCCTTTGCAGCAATACTGTAAAAAAAAAAAAAAAAAAAAAAAAAACTGATTCTGCCTGACCATGTTTCACTTCTTCTCAAACTGCATATAGGATGGATATTGGGCGGACAGTGCCTGTGATAGGAAGTTAGGCTACATCTGCAGAAGAGGGCCACTACAGGGAGTTTCAGGAGCAATGAAGACTGATCCTGCTTGTACAAAGGTAAGACGAAAACAGAAGCAACATCTGCTTAACAAAAATCCATTCTCTTCACATGCTCCATTTGATGCTAAGGTTCCTGCTGAAGTGTGATTGTAAATCAAGATTGTAAATTTTCACTATGTTGCTTTATTTTTAACAAAGTTATTTTGACATGTGTGTTAATGAGTCAACCCTGTTATCTGTAAAAACTTCCCATGAAGGAGTCAAGTCATTTTTGTGGTTCTGTGCATACTTTTTATTTTGTTCTACCATCTGTGGTTATCAAATACATAATAGAGACTGGAAAACGTTTCTCCACGTGATGTAGACCATATTAATGAAGCCAAATCAGCACAATGAACTTTTATGAACTGATTTTAATTTTAGGATATGTTTTTCATCATACTGCTTTCCTCTCTTTCTTTTATTTCTCCAGTTTACTACTGCTCAATATTTGGTAGCATTTCCCATCACCCTACACAGGGAAGAGCTGATGTTCATTGCTGGAACAAGGCAGATGCCAAACATTGAGCACAGATATTATTATTACTATTTTTAACTTTTCTTGGGTGAAGCAAGCACACCTTCATTCACACACCATAATTCAGCTGTAATTTTGAATATTTTATCTTCCAGTAATTTTTCTGCTGCCTCTTCAGTCAGACTTTTTTAGGTGAACTGTTGAGTGAAATTAGTAAATTAGTTTAGTTGCAGATCTTTTAGCCTAGAAACATAAGGAATTTTGAGTGTTTCATTACAAAAGGCTATTCTCTTTGATTCTCAGTAAGGAATATTTTGTTCAACTGTTTCTGAATACTTATTCTCTGCCTCTGACTTTCCCATGAGTTAGAAATAATGATTTACTAGTTGATAAAGAGAGGAATTTATATGCATTAAATCTTTCTGCATGCTCACTAAGCTCCAATTATTAAGAGCCTACTGGGTTTCAAATGATATATTATTGCATTATTTTATATTAAAATACTTAGATTTAGAGCAGACAGTACAATTCAAGCACTAAAACACATGTTTTTTGCAAGCGTACTATTACACATTCTTCTTCACAGGGCTGGACAAGACATGGTTCTTATTGCTATCTAGTTGGACATGCACCTGTAACATTTTCAGAAGCAGTGAAAACCTGTGAAAGGATTGGTAGCTATTTAACAACTGTAGAAGACAGGTATGAAAGATTCTAAAAACTATAGTTGTGATGGAATAATCTTGGCATTCTATAAAATAGTTGAGAACCCTTTTGAGGAGAAAAAAAAAAAAAAAAAAGTGAAACCAGAAGAAAAGAATGTCCATCTTGGAGAGAAGTACTCAATAAATACAGTATGTCTTTTCTGTTGAAATATGTTATCTTTTCATGCTTTCCAGTACTCTGGAAGAAAAGACCATAGTTGCTTCTGTCCCACAAAGAGCAGCTTTTCAATGTAGCTCAGCCTCCAATGTTTTCAGAGCTAATACCTCTGATATTCAATCCAATATTTCCTTGAAAGATTAAACCTAAAGGAGTCTTTATTCTTTCCAGTCTTGTGTAGTTTAGGATTCTGAAAAAGTGCTAAGGGAGATTTAATCTTCATCTAACTCATTTCAGGTATGAGCAAGCCTACCTGACCAGCTTTGTTGGTCTGAGCTCTGAGAAGTGCTTCTGGATTGGTCTCTCCAACACAGAAGAGCAAGAAATCTTCAAGTGGGAGACTGGTGAAGGCGTTTTCTACACAAATTGGAACTCAGCAATGCCTGGTACTCCTTCATATGTGCAGTCTCTGTAGTTTGTGTTTAAAAGTTGGATCTTAAAAGCCCCAGGCTAAGGAAGAGATATGTACAGCAATTCTTACGCTTTCAAATGCCATCATGGTTAGGCATTCAGTTATACCTTTGCATTCCTGTTCCCAAGATGTCATGCTGTATGTATTTGCAAGTTTGGAATGGATCTTCCCAGTTTTTCTGTTGCCTTGCCATGTATGCTGGCACCTGGCTGTGCTTCCTTCTCTCAGCATCTACAGTCACTCAGGCATGTTTCATCTCAGAGTGAGAGATATAAAGGAAAAGAATGTGTATACCTTTTCCCTTCACATTGGCTTTTCAGCAAAGAGATGTAGGTGCTTCAGACATTCACTGAGACCCCAGATCTTATTCTGGTCTTGATAGTATCTATTCCCCACTGACAACCCTTACTATCACCCTGCAGCGTTTCCTTTCTGTGATGCTGCGTTTAGCTCTCTCTGGCCTTTAGGGTTGTGAAACTAACTGCAAGTGGCCAGGTTTTGGGTTTTCCTCCTGATACTCCAGATATCTGTCTGACTTAGTCTAGCAAATGAAAATATTTCGGTAGTTGATTCAACAGAGTCATAAATTACAGTAAGATCATTAGAAATATGCTCCAGCTGGTGTCATTTCCAGCTCTGGGATTACTTCTGGGCTCCCCAGGGCTGCTTCCTGGTGACAGGAGTTTAGTCTGCTATGGCAGGGCCTGGAGGCAGCTGGAGCTTGGTGGTGTTCTGCCAGCACCTCTGCGTAAGCACTTCTAGCACCACAGGGTTAGTTTCCTTGTTTCCTTTTAATCATTGCAGCTAGTTCTACTTAATGTGCACTATAAGAACCGATTTTAAAAACAAAATGCAGAATAAGCAGGGCAGCTTGGCAGCCAGACATCCTCCTTCTCCCCATGCACAAGCAAGCAGCTTGCTTCTCTCTGACTCTGAATTCAGCACTGTAAGGACTTTCTCAATTGCAACTAATTCTATGCTACCAGCTCCCTAAAAAGCTCTTTGTTTTTATAACACCTAAACAAATGGCTAATACGTCTGTTTCACTGTTGACATGGCAGACTTGAGCAGCTGCTGACTCTGAGGTCTACCTGCCCCTTTCTCTACCTCCCAACCCATTGAACTCCCTGCTGCAAGTGGCCAGTCTATATATGACGGAACAATTTCCTCTGCATTTCAGCAGCCTTACACAAATTTCTGCGCAGAAGCCAGCATGTAGTAATCAGGCAGCTTTCTTCCCTTCCACCTGGGCATCACAGAGGTGATGCCATCTTTTTTACCTACTGTTCCAACATTGAGACCATCAGAACTCAGTATCTTAAATGCTCTCCCAGTGTTATTGAGCAAGTAATGCAAATCACTAGGACTTCCTGCCAATTATATTTTCCACAATTTACTCTGATGGCAAGTGAATATTGAATACTCAGTTTCTGATGTGGCAGAATTTCACACCTGTTTCTCATAAATAGGAAGAAAAATGCTCTTTTGAATCACTTGCTGTGGTTGTCAGAGTGACTCTTCACAAGTCTTTATAGGGCTATTTTCTGAAATGATTTGTGCTACTGAGGAAATTTGTGTTGTAATACTAAACTCTTTCCCAATTAGCCATTATTTTTAAAACACATCTAGGATGACATATATGAACATTCTGCCTTTGAAATACTAACTAGAAGTGTCTATGGAATATGACACTGTAGAAATAGTTATTTCCTGGCTCCTCATTGCTTACAAGAGCAAAATCAAACTGAGTGTAAAAGATTAAAATGATAGAATTGAGGGAAAAAAACACATAAGAAACAATACAGTAAGAGTTTTTAGACTCTAAGGTTTTCAGCCTCAGGTTGCAAAGAGCTTTTTGCCACTCCAATGTAACCTCTATTTTTTTCCTTCTATTTTTTAAAACTTGTCTTCATTGTTAACTGAGGAGGAGTTGATACTGTGCAGTGCAGCACTATGCTGGAAGTACCTGAGTTAGCTCCCTGGGAGCCATTGGGGTTGCAGTGTAGCATCACACTTAGATAAAGTGCCTGGGTCTTGACAGTGAAGGACTGTGTAAATGAAATGCAAAGCTCAGACTCGTTTGGTCCTTTCAGCTTTGTACTGGCACAGCTGTGCTACTTATGCTACAGAAGGCAATTCCTTTAGAATTGCTCAGAAATCTCTGCAGTTTTTCAGTTCACAGTTTAGGCATATCCTTAAAGACTTAGGATGGGATTTGTCTTATTAAAGTTAAGCTAAAAAGAAGTTTAATATCTTCTTTATAACAGTGGTCAAGACTACACAAAGAAAAAAAAATAGACAGCCAGAACAAAACTTCAACAAAACAGTGGGATGAGTTCTCAGAATGTGAACACTTGGGTACCTCGCAGGCAGGGAATCTAGAATTTTGGCTAGGCTAAAAGCTTAGAAGCTAAGATTGCCTTTAAGTAATAGACAGAAGTTGCTTTTGATAGAGTCATAGACCATTGTCCCACTGGTTTCAGAAGCAGAGAATGAGGTGTTGAAGATTGCATTTCAAAAGGATGCACGTTCCTTGGTGCTCCTCATCTCTCCTGGGTGACAGGCTGCTAAATGCTTGCTGTGAGTGGTGTAGGAAAGAGCTAGCTAGGTGTGGGGAGGTTAATGCACTTAAGCTATAATGCTTTTCAAAGGGGAAAAGCAGTGCTCTTTGTTTTCCTCTTTTTAGAAAGCTTCTCCACTGAGCAGACACTACAGATAATATTTCAAACAGTCTTTTGTAAATGAATTGCATGAACAATTCATTTACAAAAAAAAAAAAAAAAAAAAAAAAAAAAAAAGGAAAAAGCAGGGGAACTACTTGAAAACATTTTAATTTTCTTTTATATTTCACAAAGGGAAAGAAGTAGGTTGTGTTGCCCTGAGGACTGGAAGTGCAGCTGGACTATGGGATGTTCAGAACTGTGAACTAAAGGCAAAATTTCTCTGCAAAAAAACAGCTGAAAAAATAACTCGTCCACTTGCTCCTGGAAAAAATTCCAATTTCAAATGTCCTTTGGGTTGGAATACAAGTAATAGCACTAATTCTTGCTTCAGAGTAAGTGTTATTTTTTTCCTATAATACTTCTCATGAGACAAAAGAGTTTCTAACTGATAAAAAGTCTAAGCTTCAGAGAATGACACCTCATTGTATGAATGTAATGAGCTTTTGTTCAGACTGCCCAAGGGAATCACAGCAATGATCTCTGTATCAGTGATACTTAGAGTTATCCGAGTAGTGTGTTCTTTAATCTGTGTTATACATGATAATCTTAATGTAATGTTTTCCTATTTTGATTGTACAAGGCAGTCAGTGGACTTATTTTTATACTTAAAACACAGTTTTCTACTTTAAAATTTATTTACAGACCTTTGTGAGAGAAAAAAACCATAAGAAAACATGGTTTGAAGCCAGAGATTTCTGCAGAGAAATAGGAGGAGATCTCGCTGCTATTAATAGTGAAGAAGAGCAAAGAGTGATAGAAAACTTAATAACGTAAGTAAAATAAACATTTAATAACCATTTAGTCTTTGAATCCTCTGAAGCACTTATACCTACCTCACTATTACAGACCAAGTACCTCCTAGCCCGTCCTTGCAGCTGTTACATACACTTACATCATTGGTTTCAAAGCATTGGGTAGTCCTCAAATCCTTCAGTAAGTGTGAGAGCGACAGTTCCATGTGAACTACGTAACTAAACACAGCTAATGTGTCCTTTTCTTCACAACATATCTTTTCATGTTCTAGGAAGAAACTGCCATCATCTCAGCTTTTCTGGATAGGTTTGCAGCGTTTGGATCCTGATGGTGGGCTGTCCTGGAGTGACAGATCCCCGGTGAGAACTCAACATTCCTAGTTTATTTCAGTTCTGACTCTTTCACTGTTAAAGTTATTTTCATGACTGGCACTGATGAAAGTTGTATTGAGAATTACCAGGAATCATTGCCTTACCATTGGGTAACCCTAAATCAGTGTTCTTCGTACTCATTTGAAAAGAAAAAGGTTATAAACCACGAAATTAAACCATCAAAGCAGTGATAACATGAAGTTTCAGAAAGGAGATAAATAGGTGGTAAGTAGATGAGAATCATCTCTCCTAATTTTGTGTGGTTGTGGTGATATATTGCCGCATTCCTTTCCCTGCTATTGATTTATAACTTCATTTGATTCCAAACCAGAGCAAAAAGGTTTAATGTGACTGCTGGAGTCCGCTGAATGCTGTGTAAGATGAGAGCTTTTTTTTTTTCCTTACAAAATGCTATATTGCTTTGACAGCCCACATGGACTGTGCAACCACACAAAGAAAATGAGAGGTTTGCAACTTTGGAGCTACCTCTCTTTTCTTCCAGAGTTCAGCTATTTTCCCTGTTATTGCTATGATTTTTATTCATATCTGTTTCTACTGTAGGTGAGTTACATGAAAGCAATTTCTTTTTACGACGCTCCATTAGAAAATTGCGGAGCAATCAACAAAGAGCATTCCATCTCCTGGATTAACATGCACTGTGAATACAGTCAGGACTGGATTTGTGAAATAAAGGAAGGTAAGATAAATTTTACTCCAAGATCCCTCTAGAAAACCATTTCTGTTGCAGATTTTCATATTTTAGGATAGTGTTATGCAAGTTACGTGCTCAAAGAAAATCTGGTTGATTTATAGGATGTCTGTATGTGGAACAATAGGTCAAAACATATTCATTCAGAATGCAATGCTTCAACTGAAAATTATCAATCTTGTTTTGCCTTATTTTTAAAACTTTATGTTGTATGATAATTTTTGTTTGTTTGTTTTCCAAAATGTAACTACTGCAACTACAGAGAAATAAGAGAAGAATCTGTTATGGCTTTCTACTGAGTTGCACATTTCAGAACATTTACTTTGGTGGCTGTCTTTAGGCTCCTTCACGCAATGTGTGAGAAGCAGTGTTCAAAGTGATACCTCTCCATTGCAGACTATTTTTGTGCTTGTTAATTTTTCAAAATAATCTGATTCCCATTTATTCATTCTGTCTCATCTTCTCATGCTTAAAAAGTAGCAGCCATGGATATCTATCTGAAAGAGATGCTGTGCAGATGTCTTTGCTAGTTACTTTGCAATTCTTCAACTGAATTATCAGTACAACTATCTCTAAAAGCGTCAATGGTAGTTGTCTATTTTATTAGTTACTATCAGTGTATGAATGGCACCAGTTACAGTCCGAAGAAATCATCATCATTAGTCAGTAGTACATAATGTCACAATGAAGCAGTCCTAATGTTTTGTGCTTGCAGAACTTATGTAATTTTTTATCTTTTACATCTTTCAACCAAACATGGAAGTAATTATTTTTTTAAAAGATGGCAAACTTTTTTTGTTTTTTTTTAACAAAGCTTATATGTTGCACAATTTATTTAATGCAATTATACAGAAATACAAATATTATGTTGAACTCCTGTGGGGGAAAAAAAAAATAAAGATGGCACTTGTCTTGTATTTTTATAGCTTGGTCTTGCAAATTTAGATACATTATTCCGATTTTCCACTTAGTGTTACATCTTTTTTTCTTTATTTAAATTTTCTTGATAGTTGGTGGCCTTTCAGTTAAATGTGATTCTTCACAAGGTAATGTCACAGAAAAAATTTACCCAATAAATGAATAGTAAATATATATGCTGTTTTAAGAAGAAATTTATTTATAATCTGAATTTCTTGCTCAGATTGGACAACGTCTGTATAATCTCTTATTACTGTGCAAAGTATATCAACATCCAAGTATAGTATTTTCATTCTTTCAATTTATTGCAGAAAAATTATGGAACTTTGATTGTCACTAAGATCATTTCTGCTAACTGAACACCTACATTGGTTCAACAATTGGAGAATATTTTACATCTTTTTTTCTTCATTTCATTACAGGAACACTCTTGAAGCCAGAACCTGTCAGCCCTTCTGCCAGTAAGCTCCTGTTTATCTCCTCACACTCAAAGGATGCTGTCATGTAACAACAGCAGTTTTCACAGGGTCTGTGCAGAATGCAGACTCCTCTCCTGTGTTGCAGTGTATGAAGTCACAGAAGATGGCTGGATTATAAAAGAGGACAAACAGTATTTTTTCAGCACAGAAAGTACATCTATGGAAAAAGCCAGAATGTTCTGCAGAAACCACCGTGGAGATCTTGCTATTATTGGAGATAATAATAAAAGAATTTTTCTGTGGAAATATGTAAGAGGAAATTTGATTACAATTTACTACATACAGCATATATATTCTGCTGCATATGCTTGTGAAGTAGAGGAAGGCATGCTTGTTGCATAGTATTGATACATTTTATCAGCAGTAATTTCAATATTCAATGAAAAAAATATATAACTAAATGTACAGGGAGCAATGAACAGAAATCTACTTTTTAGCCATGTTTTACATGGTGGTGTTGTACAAAGATTTGAGGCTACTGCAAGGGTAGCTCTGACACACCACATCATGGTGCTTGCTGCCCTAAACAACTTTTCAAAGAGAGGTTTAGCCTGTTCCAGGTCAGGGATTAAAGAACAATCAAGACCTTCATGAATTAATTTTGCTGCAAAACGTCTCAAAACTAGCCATGTATTTCAAAAGTACTGCTCAGACATCTCCTGGTGAGTAAATGCCCATGCTAGGGGCACGCCTACTGTTAAATAGCATGGATGTTGGCTCAGACCTCTGCCATAACACTATTTGTTTTATTAATGTTAAAGCTGCCATGCAGCCTACTGTCTGTGTTACAGTATTTTAGATGTTTGCTTTTGTGTGGAAAAGGATATGAAAGGAATAGTGAACAGACAGCTTGAGATACAGAAATCACACTGCAGCTTAAGAAGAAAATAAAGATTTATTTACTGAGTAGAACTAAAATATTTTGTTATTTTCATTTCACAACTCTTGTATCTTTCAAAATCAACTTTGACAGCTTTCTTTATACCAGTAAGGCAGTCTAATGTAGTGAAGCAGCAATAAAGTTACAAAACAGAATTGTGTGATTTCTGCTATTTAGTTCAAGAGGAGTTCTGTCTGGTGCCTATGCACGATCATTCAAACAATATGTATTCGTCTCGTTGCATCAATAGCACAAAAATACACTTTTTTTCTTTTAGAAAACTAGTAAGTAACAGAAAGCATTAACTGAAAGTTTTTTTGTTTTGTTTTGTTTTTTTTTTAAATGTGTTTAGATCTTAAAAAATGGCAAACTGCATTCATATCTCATAGGATTAATCCTGAATGCTGACCAACAGTTTAGGTAGGTAAATGTGCTATATGATCCATTTAAAAAAACAGAGCAGAAGTTTTGCACAGCCAGAGTTCCTTCTGGATGTATCCTGCAAGGACCTCATAAGCAATATTGGAGTTATGTTGAAATGTATGCTCCTGCTGGTTTAACTACAGTGCAAAATCACTGGTTTAAATTATGTTTTAATGCTTCCAATACATAGGTAGCATCTATTAAAAATGAAGGTTTTTTTTCTTTTTGATTTGTTATGCATCTCATTATCTAAAATCTTTTAATCTTTTTTAAGTCTAATTACAGACAGACTCAGCTGTAAATACATAAAAATATATATTTTTAGCATAGTTTTTTTTTTTTTTTCTGAACTGTTGAATGAACACAGTCTGTTTAACAGCTGCTATATTACTTTCATGTTTTTCAGATGGATAGATGGAAGTACTTTACGCTGTGCACCTTGGGCAGAGGGGGAACCCAACTTTGCTTCTGCTCAAGAACATTGTGTGGTCTTAGATAAAAAATATGGTGAGTTGCGCTTTTTAAGAAAAATATTTTTTTTAGTTATTACTCTTCCCCCATTTATTAAATCTTGCTAACTGTAAATCTTTTTTTTCTTTTTTGCCAGTAATCTGGGGGAAAACATATGTAAAACATATGGTCTTTATATCTGATGTTAGTTAAGGGACAGTGTTAGCTATAAGAGTGGAATATATGAAATTGACTTTGTTAGAGAATGCAGGGACAAATGGGTCATTAATTTTTCATCTGTGTGGGCAGTATGTTCCATTCAAGCAAAGGGAGAATTGTTCTTTCAAAAAATAATCAGGAAATAGTGAGTAAAGGAATAATATAAATAACCAAGGGCCTAATGAGCATATGAAGTATCATATTCAATTGTTCTTTCACTGAAAAAGTGTTACTTTACATTTGCAGGCTTGAGTATAACAATGCTGTTAGTGGGCTTTACTCAGAGGCAAGGGAGTTGTCATGTCTGCCACATCATGTGGGCAGTAATCCCACAGTCACAGCAGGACTAAAGCCCTCCTGCAAGTGGTGATAGGATGTAGTGTCCAGCTGAAATACACTCTGACATTCCTCAGCAGAGTGTTTTCAAAACTACAATTATATAGAAATACAAAGGTACTTTTCCTCAAATTTTAGTCTTTTATGTAATGTCTTATTATCTGCGTTTAAACTTCAGGTTTGTGGAATGATGTTAGCTGTGGTCATTCACATGGCTTTATCTGTGAGAGGCATGGGAGTTTTGTGAATGCCACACTTTCTCCAGCAGCAACTTCACCTCCAGGAGGATGTCCTGAAGACTGGCTTTTATTTAAAAATCAGGTTTGGTAGTGTGCATCTATACACAGTGATACCAGACCTTGGGGAATGTACCTATAGCCATACAGTGGGACCTTTTATCTCTTGACAGTGATTTTTCTGAAGTCATGTTTACAATTTAACCAGTTAGCTAACTCTTAAAAATAATGATATTTGTAGTCATATATATTTTTATTATTTTTCAGAAAAGTGGTAATCTAAACTACCATGGAACAAATCTTAATAGTATGTACTTAAAAAAGATAGAACTTAATTCAACTGACAGTCAACATTAGTGTACAGTCAGTCATTTGAGTAGGAGAGAATCAGAAATAATGCTCAATTAGAACATCTTATATGTCTAAAATATTTCTCAAAAAGTGCACGTGATTTCAAATGGAATCCTGGGCTTGGCTTTTTATGTATTTATTGGTAGCACTTCTTTGTCTGATGATGGAGTGTGGCTTTTCCAGCACAGCTAGTTGACACATTAGGTTTTGTGAATTATAAATGTGAGTTATAAATGAAAAGATTTTCTTCTGCCATTCACAGTTCCTTCCAGAACGTTAGGGAATACATTTTAAAGACATGAAAAGTTCTGCCTTGGCTCTAGCGCTGAGTCCCTGCCAGCTCTTTTCTGGTCTGATGGGGTTATTTTCTGCTTTATCAGGTGTCATACATGCCTAAATTCCTTTTGCTGTCAATCTCTGATAACCTAGCTTATTTTTCCCCAGTGTTACAAATTTTTTGGTTCTCAATTTCAATATTGGTATACTGCAAATACAGACTGTATCAGCCTTGGAGGACATCTGGCTACCATACAAAATGAACAAGTACAAGGTATAGTACAATGGCCCTTTAGATAATAGCACTTATTCTGTAAACATTGTTCATTTCCAGAAAAGAAGCACGGCAAGAAGAGAGACAGTATGTCGATATATTTATTTCACAATACATATACTCAGTATGGGTTATATGGTCATGGCATCAAACATTTCTGGAAAAACTGGAGCTGTTTCATGCTGGTCATACTAAGGCTTGCTTGCTCTTTCATTCCATGCAAGCTACTTTACATTATTCATAGAATTTGAATTGGCATAGAATAGTAAATTCCAACCTGGTGCTTGTAGAATTTGACAGAGGGAATGAAGAACCACCCATGGTCTACTTTTGCCATAAATATAAATGACTATGTTATTAGACCTCTCAAATGACTGTCTAAATTCTGCAAAGTAATTTAGGAATACATTGTTAAATACACATTTCCATCTGGACTATATTTTTAGGCTTCCATTTATAGATCCATCAATCAACTCATCCTGAAGTTTGAAATAAATGAATTCTTATGACAAATGGTCAAGTGGCTTTTTTCTGTACTACCTTATTTCTAATCTATCCTTATAGTTCTAAGTGCTTTCGTTCATTGAGATGTTTCGTAATCAAAGGCTTGGTAAAATTCTGACATAATAAACTTAACAGAATCAAACTGGGTACATTCCTGATTAAAATATATTTTCAAGATTTTAATAAAGCAAGCAAAATAATTACAGAACTTGTTTATTACCTGATGTCTTGATTGGTGTTTTGACTGATTACGTGACGTGTTCAGTTTCTTTTCTATTGTGTTTTTTTTTTTTTTCCCCCTAGCTTTTCTCACTTACCATTTGAAGAATGTTTTATACAATCCCTGGATTGGCTTGAATGACATAATCAGTGAACTCAACTTTGTTTGGGCTGATGGAAGTGCTGTTTCCTATACAAACTGGGCTCCAGATTCCCCAAAACTTTATGAACCTATTTTATTTGACAGCCTCCGTCCAGAAGATGATGGCAATCGGATGCAGGTAAATATTGCTCAGAGTTTACTGTAAGATGAAATATGGAGAGCAGCACTTCAATTAAACATCTCAGTTTTCCTCAGCTTTTCTCCAACTTACTCATCTATAAACTGGGATGACCATTACAATGCCTTAATGTTGAAATATACTGATACCTAGCACAAGAGAATGTTATTGCTGCAAATTTGCCTAAGAATTTGGGAATATTCTGGGACAAATTGACTAAACGAAGTTTTCTTTTTCAAACTAGTTTGCTCTCTATTTTGGAGAAAATGCAGATACAGCATTCAAATTTTAGAAACTAGCACATGGGAAACACTTTCACGTGTTTGGTAAATTAAATCATGTTGGAAAATGAAGGAAGAGACCATGCAACAGTTGAATTTTTTTCTATTTCTTCCATATTTAAAATTATAGCTAAACTACTAAGGGCTGACAGATGCCAACTGCTTTCTAAACCAACAAAACACTCTTACTAGGTCTGAAATAAAATGCCATGATGTTGTAAATACAATAGCCTTCCACGTACGCAAACCACCTTCTCCCATTTATTTCCCTATCTTCTTTTCAGAACTTACCCTTCATTTTCAGTGTGACTACTTTACTTGTGTCCAACCTCCCCTCATTTTATATCTCGCTCCCCCAAAGAATCCAGAGAGCTTAATCTTCACCTCAGCTAATTCACTGTGCTTTTGCCCATTTTGCTCTGGTCCCTGTCTGAGGTGTGTAGGAAGACAAACAGGATGCAGCACAACACGTGTCTCAATTTCACTACAGTTCTGATAATGCTTCAGGGAAACATCCTGAAACAAACAAAACAAAAACCAGAAGGCAGAAAGGTACATTCTAATTCTCTCCTTCACCTTGAACATACTGTTACTCTCTGAGTATCCTTTCCTTCAACTCCCCAGGACAGTGGTCACAGCCCCAAACCTGTCTTGAAGAAACATTTGGACAACACTCTCATAGCTACGGTTAGAATTTGGAGTGCTCCTGTGTGGAACCAGAATTAGCATGATCCTTCTGGTTCAATTCCAGGGTCTCTTCTCAGGATATTCTATTATTCCATGATTTTCAAAGGAGTGAAATATCACTGAAAAATTGCTGTACTATTGGAAGCAATTGCCCATCTGCCCTACTCCTATATCATTATCATCTTCTGCTTCTTCAGAGTAAGCTCTGTGGAGCTACCACCACAGAGAAGGCCTGAGATGACAGAAAAAGAAAAGAGAAAGGTGTTTCTTCAGTTGTAATGCGAGCCCCAGAACTAAAACAAAGAAAGAAGGCATGAAACTTCCCATAGCTGCTTTACTTAGTTTTATAACTTCTAATACTAAACTAATATTAACGTGCTGACTGTCATATTCCTTCCCTTTCTCCAACAGTATGACTGTGTTTCTCTGAAGAGAGATTATACTGATATAGGAAAATGGAGTGATGAGCCATGTTATAAATCCAGTGGGTATATATGCCAGAAGAACAGTGGTGAGTTCTGTATCACTAATCCTGGAATTCATAATGACAACATTAAAATCACTTTTCTTTTTAACACAATTTAGATCACACTTATCATCTTATAGTTGGTTAGTTATAGATAAAATATCAATAAAGCTTAAGAGACCATCTTGCATTACGTTGTTACTTGGAAATGTTTTGAAGTAAAGAATTTATAAAAGCAAAATGTTTTTATTTAAAATCATTTAATAGCTAAAAATCTTAAGCATTTTTTTTACAGAAGTTCATAATAATCTAGAAATTACTGTAATTGGTAAGTGAATTTTACATGTATCCAAATAAACTTGACAGAGTTGTGAAGATACTAAGCCACAAAGAGAATATTGAAAATGTACAGAGTATGTGTGCTATTTTTGACTCCCTGCTATGTAAAATTCAGTGAATTTACAGATTTGAAGTCCCTAGTGGCTGTAAGTGTATTTATTTAATCTGAAAATTGCACTGTTATTTTGAAGTTATCTGTTACTTATTAAAAAATGAATGAGAACATATTCCATTTAAATTATCACAGAATTACAGAATGGCCAGGGTTGGAAGGGACCTCAAGGATCATGAATCTCCAACCTCCTTGCTACATGCAGGGCCATCAACCTCCACGTTTAATACTAGACCAGGCTGCCTAAAGCCCCATACAATCTGATCTTGAACACCTCTAGGGATGGGGCATCCACAACCTCTCTGGGCAGCCTGTTCCAGCACCTCACCACTCTCACAGTAAAGAACTTCCTCCTGACACATTCAACCTAAATCTCCCCTCCCTCAACTTAAAACCATTTCCCCTTGTCCTCAGTTATCAACCCTTTCAAAGAGTTGATTCCCCTCCTGTTTTTAGGCTCCCTTTAGATAACTGAAAGGCTGCAATGAGGTCACCCTGCAGCCTTCTTTTCTCTAGGCTGAACAAGCCCACCTCCCTCAGCCTGTCTTATTAGCAATTAAAAAAGAATTCAAAAAAAAAAAAAAAACAAACAAAAAACAAACAAAAAAAAAACACTAGCAATTTTCTAGTACGTCTGTAAATAATAGTGATGTCATTCAGTTGCTCAAGCCAAATGTGTGTCCTCCAGATTTGTGTTCTTCTGTTTGGCATTGTTATTTTTATTCCCACAGACCCTAAACTCTATAGGTCATCGGCAACAGTGTTGGAATTTGCTTTTGACCATTCTGATGGCATTAGCTACTCTGTCACCCATTCCAAAATGAATTGGGAAGAAGCACAACAATCCTGCAAGAGCAATTCCTCAGAACTTGCTAGCATTTTAGACCCATATAGCCAGTCACTACTGTTCTTAATTGCACAGGAATATGGGCAGCCTATGTGGATTGGTCTTAACAGCTACATGGTAAGAGCATGTGCATTATAGACAGTTAAGCTTGCATGCACAGGTCTTACTGAATGCTCTCAGCTTGAAATCTGTCAGCAATTTCTGACAGCATATTTCTTAAAGCAGCATGTTATGTCAGTGCATTACCTGTCTATTATGATGTTCATCAAAAAGGACTCAGAGGAGATTCTAATGAACTATGAAATCTTGAAGGTGCTTTAGCACAAGGAAATACTCCTGCAAGCCAGTACCTAACAAAGTTGTGTATGGAGTCATTAAAATGTCTAAGTGATAAACTGTGAAATCTCCCCCATCATAAACTTATTTTAATCTAATAGGCATACCAGAAATGATATGCAGGGGTACACCCTGCCCTCCTCTCGTGTTTTTATCTATCTCAGACATTTGTGACGTGGTATCTCTAGTTGTATATCAGAAATCTATGAATGATGATTTTTTTTTTTAATGTATGTGTTTATGTTCACAAATAATTATCTTAGACGATAACTATTTGTGGTTAGCAGTAAAAAAATTCAATCCTGAAAAGAATGAAGGGCAAAAATTGTAGAAAGGAATCTGTAGCCCGTATAATATGGTATAGCCCGTATAATTGCACATACTGAGCAATGAAAGTATTCTTCCTGGTGTAATTTTTCTCATTAAAAATTTAGAATATTATAGGGAAAAAAACTAATCTCTGTCTTTGAGATGTATGTGCCAACTATATGACGTAGGAGGGTGAACATTTGGAGGTAGGTGCATTTTGACATGGTGCACTCTTCTACATGAATCACAGTCACGATACCACAACCAAAGTGATAGCAATCAGCATTGCTTATTAAGAACACATCCACCCACAACATGCAGATGTTTTGGGTGGAGATACCAACTTTATGTCTTATGTAATTCTCAGTTTTTCTGTCTTCACTCATGTTTCCCTTCCTTTTTTTTTCATTCCATATCTCCATACTCAAAAAAATATTCTGAATTAATGTTAGATACTTTTTGGATGACTGTGTCATGGTTCTATGTTTTTGTTTTTTGTTTTTTGTTTTTTTTTGGTTTCAGTATTCCACATCAAAACATCATGTAGTGTACGGGGCATTAAAGTGTCACTGCCCCAATTCCAAGTACCTATCCCTGTACATTACAGCAGTCACGGGATCTGGCCCTTCCGGGTGGGGGGGGTGCTCTCTTGCTGCCTTGCAGTGGGTGCTGGAGGGTGCTTTCCTAGCCGTTCCAAGCTTTTCAGGTTTGAATCAGTCCCGGGAACTCTCTCTCTCATCTTGTCTGATTTATTAATCCCAATTTCAATTAAATTGTATATATTGTGTTATCTTGTATTCCAATATTATAGTAAAATAAGTTTTCCTCCATAGATTGTTGCCGCTGCTCTTTTCCTCCCTTCCTTCCTTCCCATTTTTTTTGTGGGACCGGGGTGGGGGGGGAGGGCAGAGGCCTGCCGCCCCTGTCACGGACATAGATTGATCTGATCAACTCCGTGACAGACTGAAAGAAAATTACCCTGCAATCATGTCTGTGTGTAACAGATACTGCACATCTTGTTGCAGTTAGCAAGAACAAAAAAGTGGTAATTGTAAGCATTTGAATCCATACTGGTTACATGAGAGTCCTCTATGGACTCTGTGTAGTAGGTTTATGAGTCTCAGTATCCTTGAAATTACTGCATGCATTTTGCTTCCAGACAGAGGGCAAGTATCATTGGATTGACAGATGGAGATTAGTTTACAGCAAGTGGTCCAGCAGGGAACCAAAACAGACATTAGCATGTGTCTACTTAGATACTGATGGAACCTGGAAGACAGCTTCATGTGAGGAGAAACACTTTTCCATCTGTAAGAAGTCAGATGGTGAGTGATTTAATATGTTTTAGCTAGAGGGTGTGAGGATCTACCAACTGTGCTAATATAACAAACCACCTTGTTTTATGCACTTGTATATCAGAATACATAAGCAGCTAACTAACACACTGTGGTGGAAATACTGAGTCATGTTCTGAAACAGTGATTGAGCACCTGGTGGGAAGGCAGGGCCAGCCCAGAGGAGCTCAGGTGTATGCAATGCACCTGAGTGATTGGAAAGGGTGCAGCCAGGATCCACCCCCTCCCCAGACCTCATTTAAGGGTTGGCAGTAGAGGTGAGGGCATCTCTTGCCAGAAATCCCTACCTGAGGCCTTCCAATGGTAAGCAGCTCTTTTTTCCCTTCATTTCTGTATCTCCGGGTGGTGCGTTTGGGCTCATTACTGTTTATTGTAGCCGAAGAATTTGCCATCCTGCTATTATCATCCCATTATAGTATTACACACATTAAGTGTTGTTGGGAATTCTTTCCAGAAATAAATAAATTCATAATAGTCATTACCAGAACCCTAAGAGTACTCATTGATTTCTTAGCCACTCAGAAGCTTCATTCATGAAGTTCTGTACACAGTTTGGGGCATCAGAGATTGAAAACGCTGCTGTTCAAATAGGATATTCAGATTACCAGAAAACAAGAATTAATAAAGGAAGATTATAATTGAGGTTCTGCAAATGACTAAAACAAAATGCTAAGAGAAATGCATTAATTAATTAAAAAATGGTGGGAATAATTTATCTAAATGGATGATCAAATTTAAATATTGAAAACCAACCCTAAAGAAACTGAATTTAATTATTCTTATATATGATGTGAGTTGGAAAAGGAGTAACAGAAATACAGGAAGAAAAACTTGATTTTAACAAATACAAAGCCTTTACCAAACACAGGATAAAATACAGAAAACACAAATTAAAAATGGGTCAGAGAATTTCTATCACTGGAAATGCCTAGGAATAGCAATGACAAACATCTGTTCTAAGTGAGATGTAATTATATATCAACTTGTCAGCTGTGAGCATACGGACAAAGTACATAACTCACTGAAGAAACTTCTAATTTTATGGTTCAGCTAAATATTCTTGTTTTCTTCAATATTACGGAAGATATTGAAGTATTAGAAAATGAAAAATTGCATGCCAAATCACATCTCCTGATGCTGTAATTTGACCAAAAAAAAACAAACAAACAAAAAAAAAATCCTTGAAGTTTATATATAATATCCCTTTTCACTTCAATGCTATGGAAATCTAATTTGAGAGTTGAATGTTCCTTAACAAGGGGAGAAGTAGACTGTGGAAGACTCACAGGAAGAAAATGTGATTTGGCAGAGCATTTAATTTTCTTTCCATGTGAATTTATCTTCTCATCCAAAATCTTCCTAATGTATTGATCACTATGGAATTTATTTAGTATGCAGTTTAATAAAAAACTCTGCAAGCTGTGTTAAGTTATAACCCTTTCATTCACAACTACAATTTCTAGTAGAAGGTTTTGATCCTGTCAAGAGCTGAGGAAGTCAGAAACTATTTTTAAAATAACAGTTTTAACTAATCAGGCAGACATTTATGCCAGAAAACCAGTTGGATATTTATTGACTTATTCACAACAAAAATGTTAATTACAGATAATTCATGCTGCTTATACTGTATCTTCTTCATCACCTTGACAAATAAAAGAAGTCAAGTAAGCTCTCAAACAAAGCCATACTCAAGCTCTTATTAGAACATGCTTCAGTTCTCTGATGACAAACCTAATATAGGATTTTTAAAAAATATTTTCTTACTTGTGCAACGGGGAAAAAAAAATAACAACTTCCAGTACCCATCTCTTACTAGTAACGGCCCCTACTGAGCCCCCTCAGCTTCCTGGAAAATGCCCTGAATCAAAAGGACACAAATCTTGGATACCTTTCCATGGTCACTGCTACTACTTTGAGGCTGTCAGGAAAAAAAGCTGGTCTCAAGCTCGTCGGGAATGTGCCCAACTAGGTGAGTGTTGTGTTTTAGAAAGAATGAAGATGCAGTGAAATTCATAGAATAATGGGTGATAATGATATGAATGCCTTACATTACTTCAAAACTTCAAGTGATCATTTTAGATTGCTTTTTGAAGAAAACAAGATTCGTGACATTTCATAATATAATTGATATCTCAATTACCAGGAGAAACATTCTTATCTCCAAAAAAAAAAAAAAGTTCCTACTAGTTTTATGGAAATCAGTAATTGAGGAAAATAGAAAAACACTTTTAGTTCACAACATGAACTAGGACACTTATAGGGAAGGTGTTTTCATTTGTTTGTTTTTGATGTTATTGTTAGTGCCATGGCACTGTTTAATAGTTTAATTTGAATGTCTGCACAATAAATGAGATTGAGGAGTCACCTGGATTCGTGAGTCAGTAAAACATACTCACTGTGTCCTGCTCTGCAAGTACTCCATGCTGACAGCTGTAGCGTGGGGAAAAGAGCTCTGTGTGGAGTAGCGTCAATGTTTTATTCCACATCTCAGATTTCTTTTCACTTTTAACTGAGCATTGTTGTGAAACAGCTTACATTTCAGTGTAAGTAAGAATAGGAGACATCGTGCATTGACATCGTATTTCTGAGTGGTATTCTTTTTAATTGCAAGTTGCCTAGTAGCCAGAAGGAAAAATTGCATTGAACATTTGTGCATACTGTAGGTTCCTACACTTCTGCAGCACATACTACCCATGGCAAAGTCAGGTAGGTGATTTCCTGGTGAGCATAACACACATGTCTGAATTAGTACTGCTAGGGGCTTTGTAACAACTTCTGGACGCAGAATCATACAATCATCAAGATTTGAAAAGACCTCCAAGATCATCTAGTCCAACTGAACACCTTCACAATTCAAGTACTGCTAAAATCACTGCCCAGCCACTGGCAAGTGGCAGAGCTGTAGTGACAGGATGCGTGGCGCTGAAAACATCCCACAAATCGCTTTCAGCCTACCTGCAGTCCGGAGCGTGGTTGGATCTATCCAAAAGTGTTGAAAGAGAGCAACTTGTCTTCTCTAAATTGCAGAAGGCTAAACAAAAAACCTCTGTCTTACTGACTTGCAGCCACAGATAACTCATGCTCAATATACAATATAGTGTTACAATAACCATAACAAGACTTGTGAATGTTACTTGAATCAGTAATATCTTCCAATACCTTCTTTTTTTTCCTTAAGCTGTAAAAAAAGGAGATGTGATGTATGCATTAATACTTTTCAGCTGCTGACTTGGTATCTGTAGGAGACTATACCGAAGCAAACTTTCTGGCAGAAACCATTAAGATACTTCATGGAAAATCTCCAAACTTTTGGATAGGTCTAAAGAGAGATGACAGAGGTAACATCTTCATTTTTTAATCATGTATTACAATATAATACAAAATTATTATACATTGTTAAGAAGAAAGCAAAAATCCATATTAGAAAACTACATAAAAATCAAATATGTTTATTTCGTGTTTACATCGCGTGTTTACATACACTTGGAACTGTAGCAGAAACAATTATCCATGTTAAAATTTGCTGTTTTCCCTGTCACAACCTGTTCTATGTCATTGTTTTATACATATACACTTATTTTAAACATCAGAACAATGGGTATGGACAGACAAGTCAGAATTGGATTTTGTCAACTGGCAAATTGGGGAGCCTACAAACAGAATGCATAAAGACTGTGGAGAAGTATGTGCATTGACTGGATTCTGGAACACCAACGTCTGTTCTTTCAGAAAAGGATATATCTGTAAAAAAGCAAAAAGTAAGTAACAGTTCTAACGTATTGAGGCTAATAATGTCTCAAAATGTATTTAAATTACACCTTGTAAAACATGTAAAAATGTAAAATATTACAAGCTCAAGTGTAAAACCAGCAAACAACAATAGCAGCACTCTGTTGCCAAAATATTGAGGCCTCAGGGATAGCAGGATATTCCATGTGGTTTCCGACTGCCTCATCATAAGGCTGAAGCTCCAAGTCCTGTAAAACTGCCATTAGCAGCTCTATGCAGCTCTCAAGAATACTTCAGATACCTGTGTTTAACCAAAAGAAAAAAGACTTCTCATTTTTTAATAAAAAGGTAGTTTTCCTTAGATCTTTCCATCAAATATCACACCATCTAAGTTCAAAGGCAGCAATTCTTGTTTCATTTCAATGGACTACTTTCTCAAAAAATCTTGTTCTGATGAATGCAATACAGACTCTGTCTGATGCTGGATTTGGTGATTACTTTCATTGCTGTCCTTTGAACTGATGATTTGAGGACTGAGTGACATGGGAATCTATGTCGTCAATCTTTAGCATTGTGAAGTCACGTTTAATAAAATGCTGATTGTGTCTTGATGCAAGAATGATCACCTGCTAGAAAATTCAAAAGTCTGATAGCTGAATGACACTAAACGAAAGTGGTAAATAACAAGGCCATTTGGTGTTGCAGACTTCATACTTCTGTTCACCTTTCACTTACCTGATAAGTTTGGGAAATGCGATTACAGTAGGGACTACATCCACAAGGAACAGCTGTCTCCAGCAGAAAGAGGCTAAGCTGGCAGATCACATTCAGCTCAATATCCTCATTATATGTTTCTAACTTACAAGATCTCCATTCATGAAATGTTTCTGCTTCTGAAAATGCCTAAAAAAGAATACAGATCGTGTGGGCAGTTTCTCAGAAACAAACACATTTGAAAATCCTTGTGGAAGTAGAATAAATTCAGCTATGATCTCATTTCTTGTTGGCTAGTATCAGATGCTCTTAGTGGAATGCTTGATATTTCCCCGTCCTTGGATGTGTTTAAGGCCAGGTTGGACGGGGTCCTGGGCAACCTGATCTGAATGTGTATGTTTGGTGGCCCTGCTAGGCAGGGGGGTTGGAACTACATGATCCTTGAGGTCCCTTCCAACCCGGGTGATTCTGTGATTTCTTCTAGAGGTTGCATGTGCTTAGTTCTATCTCCCTGAGAGGGCAGGTGGGTTTGGGGCAAATTCTCAGGAACATCTGGTCTTAGAAAGTTTAAATTTCTTCCCTTTTTTTGAGCATTCAGAATAATTGTTTTCTTTTCCTTTTGAAAGCTGCGGAAAAGATAGAGATGTCACCTGAAAATAGGGGTAAGTTGACTTACTTTTCAGTGAGAGATATTCAAATAGAACATGAAAATAATAAAATAGTTTCCAAATACTAATTTTGAGAGTGCCTAAAAATAAAAGTTCTGTAAATTTAATTCATATCTAGAGGCAGGAACTAAGGTAATTCTGAATTAAGCTCTTTTTTTGGTCAAACTTGTCTAATTGTAATTTATTCAGTTGTGTGAATGGAGAAACCCAATGTGTTGAACAGAAAATATACATCTGTATCCATTTTTCTGACTTTTTGTTAAAGAAATTTTGTTTATGATTGGATTCTGAAATCTCTTAAGATTGAAAGTTCTGATTCTATTTCACTAATTTCCAGGACAGAAAATGGAGACAGTGCTTTCTACCGGCATCATATGGCTGTTTGTTTTATTAGCCCTTTTTATAGTTGGAGCTGTAAGTGCAGTTTACTTCTATTTGAGGAACAAGGGACAAAACCAAGTAAGTATTTCAGCCAGAATGAGTGGATCAGAAGCAGCAGTGGATATCCAAGGAAATGATGCATACACCAACAAGTAGTCTGACAAAATACCCATAAGTTCCAGAAAAAAACCAATCTATGCAACTATTAGTCAAATCTCATGGCAGCTTCATGTTTTTCCACACAAATAATAGTCTTATCCCTTCACAAATACAAAGCTAATGGATTTATGTAAACATGCACACACATATAGATATGTTTGCCAAAATGTTTCAGTTTGTTGTTTAGTATGAAGAGTACACCTGTTTTTCACATAAATGAGTGTGGCTGAGAAGAGTCGGGGCAAACCTATGATGTTTACTATATGAAATTTTTTATTTAACTCATTTCTCTTTTTGTTTTTGCATATGAAGGAAATAATTACTCCTATCTTTTTATAACTTTTCCTGTTGTACTGCTTCGGTGTTATTTAGACTATGAAGGAAAATGCTGCTTATTCAGAATTGCAGTTTCACAGTTTATTACACTATCTTTTCATTAATGTAAAACCTACTACCATACTTGTCTCTGTGAGTTACATATTGTCTCCTTACGAATAAGTAAATACATAGATGAAATGTAATTGAAAAGATTCCTGTAGAAAGATTCCTGGTCTAACTAAAAAGATTCCTGATCAGAACTTTGGGAACAATTGTGTCATTCTCTACAACCTTGCACTTCTGGATAATTCTGTAAATATTACAATTTTTCCACAAGGTTCAAATTAATACAACAAGAGGTGATCTTTCTGTTGGGTTTTACTTCAGTAACTATGTTTTCAGAATGCAATATTGATGCCTCTTTTAAAAAAATCTACACAGGTGTGATAAATAGCTACATTATATTGCATAAAGTTATCTTATAATTCATTAACTAACTTTCCAGTTTAGACCACTTCTATGCTTTTGAAACAAAATTCTTCCACCCCTATTGTAATTTCATTTGTTAACATACTCCATTAGATTCCTTTTCAGAGATTTTTTTCAGCTGTATGCAGTAGCAGTGTTTTCTTCCAGGCAGTCAATCATTCTGCATGTTTCTCATTCCCACTGAGTTATGGAGACATCTTGCTCCAAGCTTCTGTAGGGCACCTGGCAAACAGAAGGAGTCAAGAAAAGAAGTGTATGAAGAAGCTAGAGCAAAGGAGCTTCTACCAAGTATCTGGAAGGAGAAACAGATGCTCTCTCAGAACTGTCTGTAAGAACTGTAGTCAGGATTTCCTGTGTTTTAGATGACTGATAAAAATGTTAAAATTCTTATTTAAACGGATTAAGTTGTACATGTGGAATAGGTTTTGGCACCAGAATATACGTGTTTTTGTCTGACTGGCTTGAGAACACATTTGTATTATCCTTATAATTGGCCTTGTATTATCCTTATAATTGGCCTCTTCTCTAGGTAGCTAGTAAACAATAAAGTAAAAATACTATTGTTAGCGACTTAGAATGGAAGTAGCTCCTTGCTTCAGTTGTTTTATCAAGGCATCGCATATTTGGTATCAGACGTTTTTGCCTGAGCTTTCATTTCTTCTCTTACACTCCTTTGTTGGATGGATGCCTTATTCTACAGCTTTGGCTGAGTTTGTAGGGAAGGCTCTCCAATCACAGATATCGAAGGACATATCTAGATTGTAAGACTTTTCCCTTTCTAGTATGTCTGTGTGACTGTATTTAATGAAGAGAAGTGGTAAAAACACCCACCACCAAAAATTACAGATTATTTAGAGAGATTAAAAATGCAGTAAATCAAAAGTAAATTCTATAATTAATGCCCTTTAAATACAGAGGAAAGCCCTGAAATAAAAACACATAAGAAAAAATTCCTAAATTGATATAGTGAATCCTATAATCCCATCACTCCTGTGATGAAAAAGAAGTCACAGTTATTCTCGAGAGGAAATAGGAAATAACTGAGGACTTTGGATAAAAATGGAAGGAGAAAAACACCACCTGTTTCCCACTGAGACGACTAAAGATTAAATTGTTTCCGGATACGTGCTACAGGAATCTGGGAATAAACAGTTACACTTGTCTTTTTGGATGAGCAAAGAATGAAAGTGCTTTTCCTGTTTTATTCTTACATGCAATTCAGGCTGCAGAGTCTTACAGTATATATGTCCATGTCAGACAGCCCTATAAATTGAAATTATTTTCCCAAAAGGAATAATGCTTTTTTAGGAAATGCATGATAGAAAAGACTTATTTTTTTTCTGTTAAAGTTATTTGCAAGTTTTATGGTCTGTACCCATAAAAACTGAGCTCATAGCATAAGTGTTCTAGTCAAACTCAGCACCACCTGTGAGCTCCTAGGAAGAACCATGGCTGGTACTGCATCTGTGCTAGAAGTAAGAAGAGCTCAATGATCAGGCTGCTTTGCATGCCAAGCACCAGGATTATCTTTAGAAAATTATTTGGTATAGATCTTTACAACTATTTTGTGGTTGAATTGAACATCACATCTCAACAAGACATGGATATAATCATGCGCTAGGTATAAATTATGTTGTTGATCCCCAGCAAGAAACAGAGAAGCTGCAAAGTCTTGCTCCTGACTCAGAAAAGGGAAAGAGAAAAGCATCCTGGTGAGAAAAGCAGTGAAAATGGATGTGGGCAGAATGAGCTTGTGCAGCAGGTCTGTGTCCATCCAAGGGACTGCGAAAAAGGCCAAAGCCCTGCCCAGAGCTGCTCATGTTAAATAGATAGTCATCATTTACTGGCAGCATGGAATGGCATTGCCGTAGTAAGGACGGCCTATTCATTCAAGCAAGAACAGACACTGGGACAGGGATCTGTGTGTCAGGAATACTCCAATTCCCCTACACCTCTTTTTTGAACTATTTATTGTTTGAACTGACACCTTACTGAAAACCTCATCCATAGTTCAGACACAAAAGATTATTGCATAAGATTATTGCACACTTGGTTAAACTACATAGGACAGAGTCACTCCTTCCTGTGCATTATCTCACTTTCCAAAACAGATGGTCTGCCTGTTTCTCTTCAAAAAGGCCTATATATGCAGTTCTGTGCCTGGGACATGAAAAAATATTGCTTACTATGAATATCTCAGTTAAAATTAGCTTTGTCATGGGGGAGAGAAGACATACTGCCCCTGCTGTTAAACATAAGCATTTATACTGGAGCATGTGTGTGTGTGTATGCATAACTACTCCCCTTGCTTTTATAGATAATTCTTGGTTTTCCTTACCAGTTTTTGCAGGATACCTTCTCTGGAAGTACACTATGATCTATTTGTGGCAGGAAAATATCACTCAGCAATGGAAATAGAGAACTCTTAATCTTCCTGTAGAAGGTAGTATATGGTATTAAAGATGATCATAATATTCCTTTCTGGAAAACAGGAAGTTGAGACATGCTGCAGCTGCTGCATTCTTGACTGCTTTAACATAAGACAAAAACATGCCCACAAAAGAAGAATACAGAAGATGGAGTATACAAATATTACTGCATGTAATTACTGCAGCTATTGCAGTTATACCATCCAGCAATTTAAATCTGCTTCTGCTTTCCTTACAGCAGTGCTGTAGAGATGTTGTATATGCAGTATATATGTATGTGCATATGTTGTATATTCATTCAAGCAGATTCCTTTTTAAACAAGTTGATTGTTTCAATATTAGGAAAGAGAAGAAACATGACAAGAAAGAAAAAAAGGCACAAGAGGAAGAAGATGGTATTAAGAGCAGTAATTTCACTTTCCCAGTTACTTTGAGCTGAGAGCAGTAGAGACAGATGCACTCATACCTTCCCAGAGGTAGACACACAGTAGCATCACAGTGAATCACAAGTCTTTGGAGATTGTAAATACAGCACCAAGGATGCCAGGATGATGAAATTTAGCTCTCTCCTACTTGGTATCTTTCAAACAGAAGACCATAAAATGAGTAATCAAACAATTCATCTTGTTATTTTTTTCCTTGTTATCAATTATGCATGCAGTAATTTTAATTAATTCTTTTTTTATTCTGCTACCTGTTTGTTTACAGTTATTGTCAGGAAGCATCAGTGGAACAATAATTTTTGCTGATCTGTATAAACTGCTGTATATAACAGGCTGAATCAATGAAATCAATTTGTAAAATGCAAGTTCGTTTATTACAATTCTTAAAAAAAAAAAAATTAAATCATCCTTTTGCACATTTTAAACAGTCTTCATTATCTTAATGCCAGATTAGAAGATCACTATTTTTGGTGAACAAGTACATAAACTCTTGTAAGAAATTTTCAATTTTTACTTCTGCTAAATCTGGACAGAAATTATTTTTAATTTATGTAGCATTGTCTGTACAGTATCATAGCTCTAGCTATAGATAAATCATAAAAAATGACCATCAGGGAGTGTATTTTCAGCACACAGAAAGCAGCCTGATTTGTTTGTGCCTTGAAGACTTCCTCTGGCTGCCCATAGAGGCTGTGAAGTCTCCAGGGTGGGAGACACTCGAAGCTCATGTGGATGCAAGTCCAGGCCACGATTCTGTAGATGTCAGAAGGAAGAGGTCGGGGAGGCACTGGTAGTGCTGCCCGGAGCTGCGGATGCCCCATCTCTGGAGGCACTCATGGCGAGTTTTGATGGGGCCCTGGGCAGCCTGAGCTGGTGGGGGGCAGCCCTGCTCGCGGCACGGGATGGGAGCTGGGTGGGTGTTAAGGTCCTTACAACCCACGCCATTTGGTGATACAGTTCCACGATATCAGAAGCCTGCTTGGCACCAGGGGTGGGCAGATGGCGGCCATGCCAGCAGAGCAAGAGGCAGAATGCCCGACCAAGCGCAGGTCCCGGACAGCGGCCCGACTCGGGATGTTCCGCGGCAGCCGGCGGCGACACCTAGCGAGCGAGCGACAGGCTGCGGCCTCGGAGAGAGCCCAACTTGGGCTCTCAACTTTGTGTTCGCTGCAGTAAAAGCTGACAGAAGCGTCGAGGACACCTGTGACGTGACAGCCGACTTCCTTCTCTGCCAGGGACCGGTCTGAGCTGTCCCAGGACTCGCTGCCCAGTCGGGCTGCGCTGCGAAGGGCTGCGGCGGGGAGGGCGCGCGGTGCGCTCAGCACGGGCTGCGTGGAGCCTTGAGCATCACTGCAGAGCCTTGAGGCACATAAATGAGCTGCAGGGAGACCAGATGAAAGGAGAACTGATTCCGATTTCATAATTAACTTTTTAGCTGGTGAATGAGATAACGTGCTGGTTATTTCTCCAGATGGAATGCTCTTTTACTGGTCTAATGAGGGTCATAGGGTTTTGTGTTTTTTTTTTTTTTTTTTTTTTTTTTTTTTTTTTTTTTTTTTTTTTTCTCATAGCTGTTACGTTTGACTTTCAAATAAAGCAAATGTAGTAAAATGTTAATTGTTTTCTTCTGCTTTTCTTTTTTCTTCCCTTGCAGGCCCTGTGGGATCACCACTTCGGTATCCCAGGTAGGCATCTGTGCACTATGTGACGAATCAAAAACCATTTGCTCTGCTTCTCCCCCAGCGATAAACGGAGAATAATGTGTGCTTATCTCACAGAAGCATGTTAGATTTCAGTTAATTGCTTTTCAATCTTAAAACTGGAAAGTCTCCAAAAATGCCAAGTATATTAACTTATTAGTGGCATAGAACTGACAGGAATTCTCATGGCTCAATTTCAGAAACTTGTTTACACTCCAAATTTCTTCCTCTTGAGAATATTTAATAGCCATTTTTATTTCCAACTTTACTTTCTTGTTACTGTCAGGATGAAATTATCTCTCTTTATCACCATTCTTCCAGTAATTGTCCATTTACTCTCTTTCAGTAAGTGCTCATTTTGTTGCTTTCACATTTTTCCAGACTTTCATTAGGTGCATTTGTTTGCTAATTTTCCAAAAAGATGAAATGGAATTGCACTTAGAGACCATACAACACTGATACATCAGATGTCATCAGTATGGTTGCTTACAGTATTTCTCTCAATTTTTTCCTGTTTTTCCTTTAAACACAGAAGGAAGAAATGGAAGACTTCGGATACCTGTGAACAGATTTGTCCTATGAACTATTACAAGACATGCATAAGATTTCAGAAAAAAATCTGGTTTTCGAAATGAAAACTCAGATTAATCCCAAGAACACGAGACCTTGTCAGAAAATGCTGGAGAAACATCACTGTCATAGTGACAGTGTCAGAAAAAAGGAACCTTGAAGTTCCTGTTTGCTCTAGTGCATAATCCGTTCCTGAATAGATCTTCAGTGCCAAAGGAATATAAAGTGACAAATACCATTTCAGTCTGTGAAACAATCTCTGTGTTTCCTGAGCTCTAAAAACAGATCTAACTTTCTCAGAGGTAAACTGAAATTCTCTGAGGTAAATATACAAAAGGAATTAGGAAATACATATGATAGTTTATAGAAGACTAAATGTGGGATTTTTTGTATTACAAACCATGCCTCACACTCTGCTAGAATTGTAAGGGTCTAGTATACACGTGGCTAGCATAGTTCATATGCTATTGCAGATCACCTAGAATAAAGATAATTATGATGTTTAGCAATAACCCAAAGTTATGCATAATTGTCAAAAGTAGTACTTGACAGTAAAGACTTAAAGATTTGTATACTGCTAAGATGACAAAATGGGAACTACAAACACTGCTATTTATGTGGGAAAAATGAAAATATAAAAAAGCATGTGCAGCAACAGTTTTTAACTGAGAAAACATTTCTGACAGCCTACTGAAAAGCATTTGGTCAGTCCTCTGTAACATTCAAAAAACACGTAAGAATATTAGGAAAAATGTGGCTATGATGTGTAGAGCTGTGACTGAAAAAGATACATGGAGTCTAGAAGAGTACAGGAAAAGGTTATCAAAGCAATCAGTTCTGTGATTGATTGGGTCACAGTGTACAATGAGGTTAAATACACTAGGAGTTTTCAGTAATAAGACACAGTGATTAAAGGACAAATATTATGGAAGTATAGAAAATCGTAAGCATTTTAATTGCCATGGGATAGCACAGTGATAAAAATGGATTTACCATATCTCTGGAGAATGAGTCTGCAATGATCTGTTGAATATAATTATCCAAGTGTGACCTCTGGCTCTGGAGGGCTATCGGATATGCTTTTCCCTCTTCCTTGTCTGCTGATTCGATTCCTTCAACAGCTTTTTTTTTTACTGCCTAAAATAATCAACTTTCATTTGTCTGCCACTGAGGTATTATGAAAGCTTGCAGCAACATTTAATTTTGCCTTGGAAATGAAAATATCTCTTTTTACAAGAACTTGCATGTTTGCTTATTTAATGGTTTTCCTGTATTTGAAGCACAAATATAAAATGTGATCTCTTTATTTGTATGAAACATTCATGGAGCTCAGAACACGAGTAGAAAAGTCAACAGACAGGTGTTCTGAAAGATGCTGGGCTTTTGATTTTATTATACTCTAAAGATGTTGCTTTGTTATTGATTCAGGAGATTAGCAAGTATGTAGGGCCATGACACACTATTGTATTCGAAGAAGTGTTTGTATAGCACTAGCAATGCATGCATTGCAAGGCCAGAAAACATTGTGGTAACTGCCTGCTTTAATCAGAGCCCAGATGTAGTAAAGTTTAACTTTTGTCAAGCTATTCTTGTACCATGTCTTTTACTTATTTTATGAAGAGTTTACGTATTTTCCAACAACCACCAAGCAATAGAAACAAATATTTAATACTCTCCTAACATTGCCTTTGTAGCGTCAGCTTTGTTTCAGAAATATGCTGTCTTGTTTCCTGCAGAATTTCCTTTCTGTGCCCTTTATTGCTTCTCAGTTGCTTTAATAACATCCTTTAATCTTTGCCTTTGGGACTAAATAATGAATGTTCAACACCATCTTTACTTTTAAATGATGCTTGAAATGCAGAGCAGCATAGTTTATTTTTCCTTCAAATCTAATGATACTTAGAATTCTCAATGGTTAAGCTGTAAAGACTAAGTATAGAGCAACAAATAATGTGTTTCTGCGTAGCAGCCTTTATGGCAGCCATTTAGATGTCTCACCAGTTATTCAGATATGTGTTTTTTGATTAGTTGAACTGCTGATTTTTTTTTTCTTTCCATTTTTCTGCTGTTCTGCCAGCTCTGCTGTTTGTCAGGCTTTGCAGGAGAAAGCCAGCTGTCCTGTTAAATTACCAGTCTTCAAGAGGAAGTCAACCTCAGCTTTCTTTTAACTGATAGATAAACCTACACTGCCTGAAATAAAATAATAAAAAAAAAAAAACAAACCACAACTGTACTCAGTATCTGCCTTCATGACTACAGATGCTCTCGTACTGATGTGGGAATGAGAAATATGTAAAATTTGTCTGTATCATCATAAATATTGTCAGCTGATTGCTACTGTTTGTTTCCTTTTTTCCCAATATCTGCAGTTACAGAGCAGTGAGGACCTGAAGAAATGGTTTCTTACTCTGACTGAATTGTATGGAATCACAGAATGGCTTAGGTTGGAGAGGATCTTAAAGATCATCTTTTTTCCAATCCTCCTGCCATGGGCAGGGTTGCCTACCACTACACCAGGCTGTGCAGGATCCCATGCAACATGGCCTTGAATGCTTCCAGAGATGGGGCATCCATAACCTCTCATAATACCCTGTTCCAGTACCTCACCACCCTCTGAGTAAAAAATTTCTTCCTAAAATCTAACCTCAATCTCCCCTCTTTTATTTTAAAGCCATTGCCCCTTATCACTACTAGACTGTGTAAAAAAATCCTCAAGTATAAAATGCTCCCCTCAGATACTGTGGAAGGCCACCACGAGGTCTCACCAGAGCCTTCTCATCTCCAAGCTAAACAAGCCTAGCTCCTTCAACCTTTTCTCACAGGAGAGATTCTCCAGCCCTTTGATCATCTTCACAGCCCTCCTCTGGATCCTCTTCAACAGCTCCACATCCCTCCAGTACTGAGACCCTCAGGACTGAATGCAGTACTCCACATGGGGCCTTATAAGGGCAGAGTAGAAGCCACTCATCCCATGCCCCTGCTTCTACTTTTCCTCTTTTCCATCAGCCTGGTCAGCAGGTCCATGTTCAACCATGCTGCTTTACTGCCTCATCTGCCCGATTTCTTATTCCAGGGAATGGAGTGCTCTTGTTCTTCATGCTTTCAAAAAATAAATAAATAAATAAATAAAAATCTTTGTGATACCTTTCCTTGCTCTTTGGTCGCTATAGTTTTGCTGCTTGAGAGCTAAAAAAGTAAAGGAATACTGACTGTAGCTGACATAATTACTTTCAGGTTTTACCTTTGTTTGTACACAAGATTGAATCAATCATTACATCGGTTTCTTCTACTGTATAAACATGCCCTTATATCTTGTAATATAGCTTGGCTTTAAGTCCGTTTAAAACAAGAAATGAAAAATTTCTTTACATCACTTTTTATTTTTCCAGTTTAGCAAAAACAGTTTAAAAATCGTGTTCAAAAGTGAAATGAGACACAGCAATATAAACAAGCCTGTGACCACATACAGCTGCTCCCTAAGAAGTTTATGTGAAATTCACTTCTGCTAAAAATAGAGACTTGCCTAGAGTAAGCTGTGTTTCTTTGCGCTCCCATTTAGGCTCTGCTTTAGTCAAATGCTCCGTGCTGCACGTTATGCAGTGACTGGCAGGAATGGGGTCTTATGTAAATATGATGGATGAGGTGTACTGAATGAATTCAAGTTCAATAATTTGTGAATATCTAGCCCGTGTACTTTATCTGTCTTTCCTGGAGAAAATGTCTCAGGGAATTGAGACATCTGTTGTGATGGATTTTGTATGGCAAATGTCAATCTCAACCAGTGAGTTATTTTCTATATTTAAATTGGTTTTAGAAAGGCATAAATTGTACTTAAACAAGCCCTTTTGTCAGTGAAATTCATCGCAGTCTTATAAATTCAGCAGAGATTTCATAATTCTATCATCTGGGCATGTCCCACAACATTTTATTAAACAAAGCAAACTTGTGGTTAAATAGCTATGGCAACAAATACCTATGATGTTATATTTGACAGATGAGTAACTTGCAGACTAAGAAATATTTTCGAATTACACTGTTTGAAGCACTCATTATTTAGTCACACATTTTTATTTTCCTTAGTTGTTTTGATAGTAAATATTAGTCCAATGCTTTGCATTGAACCCATTAAGAAAGTAATTTAGAATTATTGCCAGCCTTAAGCAATCACTACACAAAATTATCATTGCAGTATTTTCCGTGTTCAGTAACTTCGCTCTTTTGTCTTCTCTTTATGTTTAGAGTAGAAAAATAGTGAGCAACTGAAAGTGTCAAGTGTCACTTTTTCAAGCAAAAAAAAAAAAACCCAGCAAAGTCAGTTCTCTCAGTTCATGTGGTGAATTTGTGGAAGATAAAGTTAATATAGATCTCTAAAGAATAAATTTCTGTCATGATCAGTATTTTTTGCTGTTGAAAAAGACACATTCAAGTCTGAGCAGGGTCATCAGAGCAATGTTTTGTTATTGTACAGGGAATACAAGGAAAATTGCAAAGAAGGGAAATTTTAACAGTCTGCTAGTTTTCATTTTCTGCTAGTCTGGATTTTTATGACAGTAGTGAAATGTTGCAGAGAAATGAACTGCAGAACTGCAACGAATTTTCAATTGTGAATAATCATTGGCTCAATTAGCAAATTAAAAATGAAATCTTGGTGTGTTTTAGTAATATTGTTGCAGCTGTCTTCCATATTTGTACAGTCAAACTCTAAATGAATTCTTTGTCTGGGTGATAACTTTTTATTATGCTGTTCTCATCCTTAATATTTCACTTATTGTCTTTTCTGAAACATCTTTTAAGAGCTCCATTCTCCATTGACTGGATTCTTAATTAAACTGACTGCTTGTGAAGATGTTTTACATTTAGTTTAAGATTCTTAGTCCTGGGTTATACAATCATGGATGAGTTCCCAGTTTGAGTTACAGCCAAGACCAGAAATACATAACTCAAAAATGCATATTTCATGCAAATATTTCAAATAAATGTGATGAGAGCGTGTTACTGTCCTCTCCAACCTCCTGCCTGTGGATGAGGCCAGGATTCCACACTGAGCTTCTGCAGACCTTTGAAGGTTATAGCCACCCTAAGAGGACCGTCAGAATTAAAAGCACAAATGACATTTTTTTTATGAACCTTTAAAAATTATATCAGTGATTACTCCAGTGCTCCCCTGTCAAACAACAGATTATTTTTATATGATGGACACAAATACCATTAAGGAAACTGATCTCTTTACATGGGCAAATGTTATGATTTTAGGGAGGTGGACAGAGATTGGCTACATCATTGTAGATCAGATTCATTGCTCAGATTCACCACGCTAAAGCAGATAGGTTTTACCTAATACTGCCAGCATTTCCACCTGTTCTAGCATGTAGCATTTACTCTAACACTTCTGCAAATACCCATATTAAGGCACGTGCCATCTTATGCATGGCCCTGCTCACCCTGCATCCTTGAACTGAATGTACAGTGCCTGTCAGATCTGCTAGTAAACAGCATCTGGAATTCATGCTGCTAAGTATGAAAATGTAACTCAAGCCCATGAGCGGGGTACTTGAACACAGCTGGTCTGTTTTTATGTTGGCTCACCCCAGAATGGCTCTTTCCTGAGTTATGTTAATAATGTAAGTAATATATTGGGTATATTATCCTAGCACCATTAGCCAATGGACTCAGCTAGGATGATTAAGGTAGATGGTAGGATGATGTCTATGCCTGTTCAGTATTTCCTAGCTTGGCTCTTCCTGTTCAGGTATAAACTCAAGGGTTGTGGAAAGTATAAGACTAGTCATATACCTAAAGCAGCTTTGTAATCTCTTGAGGCAGTGAGTAACATCATTTAACTTCACCAGGCAATGACTTCCTTATCTGTGGAGCATTTCTCAACCCTTTTTCAGAATGATGTGCTGTGTCATTGTCTCATATATAAAAAATCTAACTAAATTATTCTTATGTTATTATTGGTCCACTAACAACTGGAAGAAATCACTGCAATTTAAGACAATATACTCCTGTTTAGCATGAGTTTCCACAAACACTTTTAATTCCTTTTACTTTTAGAATAATGGTGTTTCCAAATGACTTGTATGTTAAAAATGCAATACATTGCTTAAAAAGCCAGAAGAAAACAAAACAGACTGTGTTGATCTGAAGCTAGCTGAAACCTGAAATACAACAGCTTAGGAAGAAAATTTCTTCTCTGTAAACAGCTTGAAAATAAACAATTTAATTTGACGGTTCCAGTCTGGGGACATGGCATTTACAAAGTGCACTGAGGATTGTATTTAGCAAGTGAGGTATATATTAACAGTGAGCATTTGGAAAATATCGAGTTCAGGATTGGGGGAGGATTAAGTGCTTTAGTTCTGTCAAGAGAGACACAGAGAAATAGTTCAAACCAGCATCAGTTCCTGAAGAAAACTGGTGAGAGAGAGAATACTGCCAAATCAAACTTATCAGTTATCAACTCTAAATGTTATCCCACAGAAAGGAACATTTGCACTTAGACTAGGGTGATACATTGTTTACATTATATGAAGTCCTGTAGAAAAAATCTGGATTATAAATAATATTTTTACAAAAGTGCTCCAGTAATTTTCCAGAGGTACTTGCAGTAGGAGGTAGTAGAAGCTTTGATTTTTCTCAGATAACTGAGTGTTGTGTGGGATGAATAATAGTTTGCAGATAGTGTGCCCTAAGACTTCAACAAAATAGTGTGAATCAAGATTATCTGCAGGAATGCAGGTTCATCTCATTTGTGGTGAATCCAAATGACATTTATTTGCAGTTGAAATTTGGGTAAGAATTCATCATTTAATTCCTTTAAAATGCTGAACTAGTCACTATTTGAATCTGTATTTGAAGCTTACTCTCACGTCACCAACAAGAGGCAACTCCCTATAGCTTTCTATTGCAGTGAGCAAGCTGTAGGACTGGATTCTTGGAAATAAATGCATGTTTTTTTCCAGGCATTGATTTCACTAATCATAAACTTTAGTGTATATCATACTATATGTATCAACCCACCTATCTCAAAAATATTTTCCTCGTGTTGATTTTTAGAGCCAAGTACCTTATGGAATGTGTGAGAGATGGGAAAAAGTATTGCAGATTACTGCTTTTATGTATCAGTACTAAAGTTATGATTACTTTAAAAACAACATATTGATTCCAAGAGCAGGAATCAAATGCCTACAATCAGTACTCGCTAAAAAAAACATGTGCAAATGAAAGCGTTCTGCTACTTCTTCTAGAAACTAATCAAGAATATTCACTTTCTGCTGCTCATGACTCTGAGTACACCCAACTTGGTATTTTTGAAGCTGTGGTCTCCATGTTTTTGAAAGACATGCAAAGAGAAGCAGAATGATTTTGGAACAGAGAAACAATCTGAATGTAAGGATAACAATCCTCCTGAGATAAACGGATGCATGTATGCATTAAAAAATAGAAATAATTAAAAAAAAAAAAAAAAAAAAAAAAAAAAAACAGAGAAGGATAGAGTTACTGGAGATAAACTGTACTCAGAGAATTGGAAAAGTAATGAATTAATCTACTATTCATGTTTGATTTTGTCTGTTTTTACTAGTTATTATTATTACTTACAATACTTATTCAGAGATAATACTTACCAAGACATTACTGTTAATGGGTATTGCAGCGTATTTAACTGAATCAAAATTATCTGCTGAAATAGATCAAATTCATTACAAAACAAGTTTGAGAATAAGGTTCTTCTAAATATTAAAACTAATATTTACTTTGATAATAGCTTTCATTCACACTGAAAGTCTATTTTTCAACTGTAGTTGACGGTTGTGTGGGAACTGTTAAGTCATAGCCTGAACCACTGACTGATCACCTGAGACAAGCACTGAGTCAGCCATGGGAGCACAGGTGAAGGCAATTCAGCTGAGTGACCAGAAGGGGTGGAGCCTGGATGCACCTCTCCTGGACCCATTTAAGGGCTGACTGCCACAGGGGAAGAATTCCTTTCTGGAAAGTGTTCCTTTTGGAATTTTCTGCTGCAGGCCTAGGACATAAGTGAGCATTTCATTTTTGATTGTCTCTTTCCACTTTGGTAATCTTTCTAACTAAAAACCTCTGAAACGCTATCCTAACTGCTACTCTTCTAACTGTGCATTTGTTAATTGTACAATAGTGCAGGCATCTGCATCAGGGATGATCGCTGCAGGCTCTCAACTGTTATACAAGTTATACATACATTCACTAAGTCTAGACCACAATTCCTCTCCTCCAAAAGCAGTCTTCTAGAATAGGCCAGATAAACTGCCTGTTAGACAGTCTCTTTTTTTTTCTAGTGATACTAACAGGGAGTTGCGAGTGACTATATACAGAAGTGTGACAGCTTTACCGTAAAGTCTGAAGTTTTGTATTAAAAATGTGGATAATAGATGCAGACCTGTGTATTTGCATTCTGGTAGATTTAATTCCAATTTGTGGGTTTCTTAAAGAAGAGGTAGTATTAAGGATCATGCCAAGAGAAAATGCTGTGGTTTGTTTCTCTCTCATATGCACATACTTTCCTCTTTCAAAATGACAGTGAAAATGGTGTTTGGCAAGTTTATTTGTCATATTTTTGTTTCAGAAGTAGGAGAGCAAACTGAAGTTAATACATAGCCAGTTATCTAAGATACAGACAGGTGGTCTCAGAGTTTATACTTATTCTCTTTAATAGACAGAATTTTCTAGTCAGATAGCTTTGAGTCACTCAAAATATTGCAGCAAAACAATACAAGGGACTCGTCGTTCAGAATGGGGAGGAAATCCAGTACGTTGGATGCATCCATTCTCCAGACTTTTATCTGAAGGTATACACAAAGAATGAGTTCTTAAAGCCAGCACTCCCACCTCCCTTTTATTATCCTCAGCACTGATTTATGAATAACCTTAGTTTTCTTCTTAAATAAATTTTTGCCCCGGCTTCATCTTCGGTTCTTATCAGAGTTCCTGGAAAATAAAATAAAATGAAATTCTAGATAAGACCAAAACCAAACTTCTTAAGAGAGAGTTAATTAAAAATTCCTCTCAACACACCATGCTCTGCATACTAATCCACTTAATGCTTTCTTTTCCTAGCTAACCACTGCCAGACATTGACTTGTTCTACTTGGCTACTTCTGAACTTTACAGTGAGCTGCAGATTGTATGTTGTTAGATCTAGTCATTAATAAATACACACTTTAAGCTCAATGAAGTTGTGTAAAGTGAGATTAAACTTCACATTTATGGTTTTCCAGACTTGTTTATGTGTGAATTCGTGCATGCGATACTTTAAAAAGACTCTTTCTGTGAAGCTGGAAACAACACTGAGCAAAACTGGGAGCGGGAGTTTTTAAAAATTAAAATGAGAGTGATTATTGATAAGAATGATAGTTGTGTTAAATAGAGATAGGGCAAATTCAGGAATTATTACATTTGTGTTAAAAAGTAATATTGAAGGGAGGGGACAATAGAAATTGTAATAAAATTTTTTTGACAAAACAATCCTTTATTTCCCTTTATCATCTGTCCAAGCATCATAAGGTATTTAATACTGTATTCTCTTTTTGTAATTGTACATCTATATATAGTAATATAATGCCATCAAATAATGTATAAGAAAACAAGGAAAACAGGAAAAACATTGGCAATGAAAACAAATGAATAAACACAGAGATTATGTAAAAAAGATACAAAAGAAAAGTGCAAGTAAGAAAGAAAAAAAGTTATTAAATATTAGAGTTAGGGATATTTTTCACAAAGGAAATATGGAAGTTACATGATACGCAGCATCTGCAAGGTTTGTGGGCACAAGTTTTTAAAAATTGAAAGGGTTATTTCTTCTAAATTTCCCATTGCTGCCTTGATGAAAAGACAAGTTTAATTCATTCTGTTACTGTTTTTTCCACAATAGGTTATAATTAGAACTTAATAGAAAATTCAGACAAGCAATTCTTGGAACAGTATGTGGGAGACTGCAGGTACTGATTAAGAGTAGATTGTCTGGGTGGTGAAATCTCTGAATCAGTAATTAGAGCTTAAAATAACAACCGAAATCAAGTTAAGTGATAGTGTTGCAAATAATTGTACTTGATTATTTTCAGCTGAGTATTAGGTTTTCCAAACCCAGGATCCAGGACCACAAGTGTGATAGCTTTCCTACCACCAATTTCTTTATAACAGGTTGTCTTCTGGTACTTGACAGAGACTGGCTTTAGTCTCCTTGAAAACTACCATCCTGTATTGTTTCCTTAATGTGTTTTTATTTTTATTATTTATTTGCTTATTCCTATTTGTTGTTATCATTCTAGGAATGATATATGTATTCATTAACGTGTATTCATTAATAAGTAATGTGACTTCTATATTATTATTTGTGGTCTAAGAATAACCTTAATTAAAAAAAAAATTAGTCTTTTTTTTTTTTTTTTTTTTTCTTTATCTTTGTTTATTTCCTGGATGCAGCAGACTGTGTTCACGCAATGAGCTGATGTTTTTGAGATGGTTAAAAAAGGAGGAGTTTAAATTCTCCAAAGTTTCTTTGCTGTGAGGGTGATGCACTAGAATAAGTTGTACAGAGAAGTTGAGATGCCCTGGAGTTGTTCAAGGCCAGGTTGAATGGAGCTTTGCCCAGCTTGGTCTAGTGGCAGTTGTACCTGCCTGTAGTATTGGTGTTGGAACCGAATGATCTTCAAAGTCCTTTCCAACCCCAAACAATCTATGATTCTTTCAAAACCCATACTTTATTCATTGCAGTTAGTTTTTGCATTGATGTGGAATAATAATATGCGTGTATAAAACTACAAATAACTTGGATAAAACAAGTAAAAACTAGAACAAAAATGTCTAAGAATGGGATGTGCTGTTGTCAGTGCTGTTGCCTTCAAAAGCTGGTTGACATTAAATTCAGTTTTTTATTTTATAATTAACAGCAATTTGAGGAAAATGAATCTAACTGGCCTATCTATACAATGCTTTTGTTTTTGTATTGGAGCGAACTTCAATTTCAGACCTGGATGAGCGTATATGTATTTTTAGTAACTTCCAGATGAATTTGCTAGAATGAGTACATATGTTTACTCACCTAGGAACTGAGTACTATAAAAGAGATTGAAAGGTCAGGCAGTAGAAGCACAGTCTCAGATTTTTCAATCTAGTAACACTGCATGTTAAATTTAAATCATCTTATACTATATACTTCTAATGGTTTTAAGTATTTTTATATTTTCAGTAATGTAACTTATTTGATGCAACTAGAAAAGACTAATTCTGTATTTTTTTTTTTAGCTTCTGTTTTCATAAAATATAAAAAATTATAGCTAAATATTTCTTTTAGTTTCCATTTAGCTGTGAAAATGAATTAATTAATAAGCCATAGGAAAGTACTTTTTTTTTTTTTTTAACATGTTTTTACATGTTATTAATTTTTTGATCTTCTGAATAAAGGAGATGCAGTAGATTATATCCATCAGAACTTCACTGTAACAATTACATATAACTATTCGGTATGGTACCAACAGGAAACTACTTACTAAATTGAAGGATTAAAAAATTGAGGATAAGTAAATAATCTAGAAGGTTATGAGTTGCTTTGAAAATGGATGGATTGACTTAGAGGTTACCACTGAGATCTTTCATGATTCAACTATTTAGACTATTGTTATCTGATAAGTAGATAGCAATGACATCATTTGCTGAGGACATTGAGTCAGGAAGCAACAGAGCATAATTGGGCTTTCATGCAAAAAGAACTAGAGGCTTGGAATTTTGGACATAGAGTGAAATACAGTACCACAAAAACAGTCTGAGAACGCACTTATCTCAATCACTGTAAGAATAAAAATGCTTTAGAAATATTGTATCAAGTATGATACCTAGCACTAAGGGTCTTTTGAGTGTTTGTCAAACCTAAAAGGATGGCTATTCAACAGGAAAGGGCCATTCCAATATGATATGTATAGTGGAAATGTTGAGTCATGGCTTGAACCAGTGATTGAGCATTTGGTGGGAAGGCTGGGCCAACCCAGGGGAGCTCAGGTGTATGCATCTGAGTGGCCGCAAGGGGTGCAGCCAGGATCCACCCCTTTCCTGATTTCATTTAAGGGTTTGTAGTGGAGGTAAGGGTATCTTGTTGGAGATCCTGGCTTACCTTAGGTCTTCCTGGAGTAAGCAGCATTTTTTCCTTTGTTCCTGTGTCCTCAGCTGTTGCATTTAAGCAAATCCTCACTTGCTGCAGCCTAGGACTTTGCTACTCTGCTATCACTGTTGCATTTTCCATTGAGTTACAGCATTACTCGTCATCAGAACAATGTTGGAAATGATGTGATACCTAGGTCTGTTTCCTGTGTGGTAAATAGCATAACTGTTAAAACAATTTCTTCATTTTATTACTAATTGGTGCTCTGTGCTGCAGTGTTATGTAGTTATTCATGTGTAATCGTATCTTTAATGAAATTGTAAGTGCTTTGGGTTAGATGATATGTTCTTAGTAAGGCCAACTCATGTTTTTATCTTTAGAAACATAAAAAAAGCAGAAATGAAGAATGCGCACGGTAGATTCTGGTAGCATTCCAGGACATAACTGAACAGGTAGAAAGCTTAATAACTCACTTTCTGCATCTTTATAGCATAAAAGGAGGTAAAATAGCTGAAAGTGATGTTGAATCATAGAATGGCCTGAGTTAGCAAGGACCTTGGAGGAAGTTTTTCACACAGAGGGTGGTGACACACTGGAACAAGTTACCCAAGGAGGTTGTGGATGCCCCATCCCTGGAGGCATTCACAGCCAGTCTGGATGTGGGTCTGGACAGCCTGATCCAGTGGTTGGCAACCCTGCACATAGCAGGGCGTTGAAACTAGGTGATCGTTGTGGTCCTTTTCAACCCAGGCCGTTCTATGATTCTATGACCTCAAGTATCAGTAAGTTCCAACGCTCCTAACACAAGCATGGCTGCCAGCTGCTAAACAGAGTACTAGATCAGATTGCCCAGGGCCCCATCCAACCTGGCCTTAAACACCTCCATATGCACATATCTGCTGCTGTATCTAAGTTCTTGATTAGATTTAATGATACTCTTGAATAGTCTTCAAAGTTACGTTTGTATCCATTTTTTTGGACTGTGTAGTCCAAAAACACTGACCAGAAAATCAGCAATGGAGAAGTTGTATGAGGTTAAAGTTTGTAGTAAGAAAAGGGCAATTAATGAGACCTAAGTAGGTCACACACTTCATATAAAATAATGTTTTGTTAACCCATCTAAGTTTTTATGCCAGTCGTCTGAAGACAACAGATGTCAAGAATTACTTGTGCAGTATGAGGAAAAAATACTTCTGAAGGTACACTTCTCAAAACTTAAGAGGCTTTGCTGGTCTAGAGTGGAAATAATACATGAATTCCTTTCTTCTGTTATAAATAGATTTCCAAGTCTCCCTAAGGAAACTTTCTGTTAACATGTGAGTCAGTCAGTCCGGAACTAATATAAGGCTTGTTCCAGAGATACAAATTAATATGTGAAACCATATTAATGTATATCTCAGATCATTTCAATAGAATTCAGTCGTTTTAATTAATTGGCACTCTAAATATATGATATTGTTGGGATTGGCATGTGAGGCCAATGAGGCTGAATAGACTGTAGTAATTTTAAAGCACTGATATTTTTTTTTTAAAAGTTCTCTGGCATTAATTCATTGGCAAGAATGCTCTATATATAGAAGTTAGACTTAAATTTCTTGCAAAATATAATCCTTTCATATGTCAGTATGGTGCCTTTGGCTGTAATTATAGTAATGTGCATGCATCGCATTAATAACACGGGGGAAACCTGCAGTAGTTCAGAATTCTCTGCCAAAATTACTGTGATTAATAAAAGGGCAAAAACCACATTTGCTTTGTCCATCAAAACAAGATTTACAGTATTTAAGGAATAAGAGTTATATAGCTGCATTTCTCAGTTAAGATGTGAAGTTCAGCAGGGGTCTTGCTAAGATGATGCCTACATCCTCTCCCTATTCTGCTGTACAAATAAAATTAAGTGGCTTACCAGGTTGATAGAGCTCATGGGCATGTCCTTGTCATCTCTCAGTGAGTCCTCTAGAGAGTTTTCCTATTCACATATAATTTATTCACTGATCCTTTGAAAAATAGTAAATTGCAGAGTGCAGTTATTCATGGCATTTGTGAATGGGCAACTTGCTTTTGTTCTTGCAGCAGGTGTGTAGGTGGGAGAAACAAGACAAGCTGCAGTGAGTCTCACTGGCTCACTTAAAATTTAAACAGCTGAAAATCCTGTAACCAAAGAGGGCTTGCTGCACATGCTTCTCATATTCTGTGCCTGATTATGCTATTTGGAAATTGCCTTCACTCCTAGTCATGGAAGTTTGGGGACATAATAATATGAGCTTGCTTAGTCATAAAAGAGAGCACTTGTGTATGAAGATGTGCTTCATTTGAGATCATGAACAGAAACATGAAATAAAATATGAATTTCGGGAAGTACCTATCTTGATCACATTCTTATCTTTTCTGGTAACATTTTACTAGGATGTTTAGCAGTGCTGGTCAGCAATCTGTTACTCTTCAAGTATCCCCCCATGATGTAAGTTCAAACTGATTAAAAATGGTGGTTTATCTCTGCAAATTCTTGATGTCAGATCCTTGCTTGAGCATGAGACAGTCCTGAGCTAAGCATAGAATCAAGTTTAAAAAGTGTCATTCACTTATTTAAGTTTGCCATGCTTCTGGTTTTGGTCTTTTTTCATGTTAGAAGGACAAGTTGCTTTGCTTTGAGATACCTGGTTCTGCAATACTTCTGAGGGCTCTTTCTCCATAAACATTGTCATTCTACCTTTTTTTTTTCCTGTCTATTGAAAAATCACTTCAATTTAAGCCAAAGTGGGAGAGACTGATATAAGAAATGAGAGAATTATATTAGTGATGCTTGTTTCTTGAGGTTCTGAGTCATTTCTCTGTATCTGTCAGCAAACTTGTATTAAGCATCTAACCACATGGCTCAGTTGTTATCGTTGTCCCATTTTGTTGGTTGACATAATATCAGCATGGGTAGGTAGCAGGGGAATAATGCTATTACAGAAGAGTTCGAAAAAAGGAGTTAGCAATTGGTTTCAGAGATCATGTAAAAAGTAGTCCTCCAATTGTTGTGCAGACAGAAATATTCCTAGCTCATGACAGAAAGCAGAGGCAATGCTGTGATGCTAAGGGTTAAAGCGGAAGTGGAAGCTTGAGTTCTCATCAGTAACTTTGCCACCAATGGGAAACATATTTGCAAGCCAGAGAAGGAAGTTTGCAACACTTAACCTGAAAAAAAAATGGAAATTTCTTTGAAACCATAGTGCCCAGTACTAACTGTCATCTGTGGCTTTCTAATACACAAAATGTTTCATTTTGTTACCATCAATTTGTAATATGAACACTAATGTGAGATATTGCCGGTATTATTATGCAAATCTTCTCTCAGAAGCTTTTGATAGTAGTAAAACATAAAATGTATATTTTTAAACATTAGCTTCTCTCAGCAAATTGAAACAATTCATCTTCTGTTTATACACATTAACTGGATGGAATAAATTTTTCATTTCAATTACTAGTTACACACAAAATGCCAAATTATGTACAGATAAACGTACTCTATGTTTGTTTGGTGATTAAGCAATCTATGGAACTAAGTGTTGGAAGCTATTCCCACATCATCTGAGGGACTGTTTTTATTAGTAGAACAAATATGGACATAGTGTTGTTTCATAGAGCGAATTACATAAAAGCCAGAACAGGGGAAAAAAAAAAAAAATAGATTGAGAAAGTAAAATAAAACACATTTCAATACAAATGTTGAGGGTCTTTGGTATCATTGAGTAAATAATAGTAGGACTAATTTTTTAAATGTTCAGCTTTGATCGCACAAGAGTTTACACTGTTCCATATACCTATAATTGTGTTTTTGAGAACATCATTTCTTTATATTTTGCACTTCACTTGAGCTCTTGTTGTTCTCTTTTCTTTCTTTTCTTTTTTTTTTTTTTTTTTTTTCCCCCACCAGTCTCAGTTGCCAAGTCTCAGCTTTACTAACACCAGATTATTCCCTTTGAGCTGGCAGCTTTGGAGGAAGCACTGCTGGCATTTTAGAACCCAGGACTGTGTCCCTAGAGCTCTGAAGAGAAACACGATGTTTCTGTTACCAGTAAGGTAAGCAGTCTTACTGCTTCTCAGGGTTTGAAGAACAAAGTGAGATGCTAATTATTCATTACCACACTGAAGGTTTGCAAGGTGGAAGAACGATATGACTGGTATATTTATCACTGTGGAAATCTGTCAGTCATCAGTTTTTACTATATTCTACTGCAATAATACAGTAGCAACGTGGTGACATAAATGTCAGCTTTGCAACAGAACCCCTCAGGAAAGTTAGAGTGGGAGGGAGAATTTTTTTCATTGTGGTTTGGGCTGTCCCTGGTTTTCTAAATGGTGTGAGTGTAGTACAGAATGAGAAAGAAAGAAAGAAAGAAAGAGCCTGTTCTCTGAGGACAGTGCTTCCCAAAGAAAAACAACTTTTTTTTTTTTTTTTTTTTTTTTAATGGAAGTGCTTTAAAAATGTATTTTTCTGTTCTAGTGTTTGCAAAAGGAAATTAAGTTTTGATTTAGAAAGAAATTCAATATATCATAAAATCGCTCCATTATTGTAACATAGCAGAGAACAGTTAGGGTGCTAATTTGTACTACCCATTGTAATGAAATACATTCTTCAGTAGATTTTACACATCTTGTGTTTTGATAGAGTAGAGCAGGCACCATTTGCATAAAATGATAACTACCAGAATATGTAAAATACGTACAATAATGTGATGCTTAGAACTTGCCAAGAAGGACATGTACTAATTCCTGTCCACCTCCATTGTTACCTTAAGAGCCAGCTCTCTCCATAGCAACTGAAAACTTTTCAAGGCAGCTATAAACTAATCCTCTCCAGCTTCCAGAGCACCATCAAGAATTTTAAAAACATTGGACTTCCAGCAGCTAAATACTTCTGTGGATTCAAAAGGCCACGAAGCTAGATACACAGGCTTTCTTTCTCCCTTCAGAAGGTAAGAAAATAATGTTTAGATGTCAGTGTTTCCCAACAAGAGTGCTAACAGTAACGTTTATTTATATAGCAAAAGATTTCCTAGTGTCTAAAGCTTAGTAACTTTAGTTAGGGAGTGAATGTCAGCTTGAATTCAGCAGTGTTTTGCTGTTTTTTTTTTTTTCCTTTTTAAACACTCCATTTGCTGGGTTTGTTTTGAAATCGAACACACACAAATCATATTGCACTTCAAAAAAATGCTGATCTTGTGTGTGGCTGTTTAATGCATGTATGTTGTCATCTGAAAATATCTGTTGCTGCCAGCATATGCCTACAAATAAAATGAAAAAGTCTTTGTGGAAAACAGAAGAGAAACTATTTTGTTTCTTCTGTACTGGAATGGATGTTGTTAAAGCAAAGGTGATGGTATAGCCTGACATTGGGAAGGATAGTGTCAAGACAGATTTACAATACAAAATGTGTTTTGCATCTAGAGTTTAAGAAGTCAAACTTGTTCTTTCTGATGTCTGTCTTGTTTGTTCCCTGAGTTCTACGAATGAAATTATGACCTCAGTCTTGTAACTCTTTCCCCTGATCATAAAATGTCACTAATTTTTAAGGATATCCTGTTCATTCTGTTTCATGTTTTATAGCTGGAGCTTGGTAATGTTGATAAAGTGTTTTGGAAATGAAACTTGCTCTATATCATTCCTTTCTAACATAATTACTGTACTCTGTATCAGAATTAGAATAGTAATCTTTATTTACAGATATTTTTTGCTGCTAAAAACCTGTTTCATAATGGAATAAAAGTGAAAACTACAGTATTTTCCTGTTCTTACTGAAGAGGATTATTAGTGAGTGCAATGCCATAAGAGTGAAACGAAAATCATACACTTTATTTTTATGAGGAGGGAAAAGCAGTTTCAATCAATCACTTATTGGTAATTCTACAGAAATTTTAAGGCTGTGGTTGTCTTAGTTTCCTGCTGTTCTGGGCTATAAAGCCCTTACAGGCTCCCTGTTGTTCAAAAACAGCTTGTCACTGCAAAGCGGCTTAGCCAACCAATTAATAAATCCTTTCAAACATATTGCATTCACACTAATTAAGGGGTTGGGGTTTTTTTCCCCTTTACTATTCAGATTCCTCAGGTTTCGAGTTTAAGCTGTGAAGTGCAAACAACACTCCAACACTCAGTGCAGCTCAGGCGCTGCAGGAAGAGGAGATGTGCTTTCTGAGCAAGCACCCAGCTATTGGGGTGGTATGTTCCGCTTTCCTGCTCAGCGTGCTCATTGCTGAAGGACAGCTTGGGGAAGAGCACGGGCAGGATGGCAGCTCTGCTCCCAGCCGAAGCTATCTGATGGAAGTTTTACGCCTTCTTTCAGCTGACAACCCTGAGCTCCACACAAACCACCCACGAGAACTGGTCAGAATGGTGCTGGAGAGAGCTGAATGCCCACAGCGGATTTATGGCATGCAAGAGGATTGTAATCTGGTCAGTGCTTCAATTAATGAGCAATATTTTTACGGAATCTTCAGTGAGTTCTAAAGTTGTTTGTTATAGTAAAGTCATCCTAAATACATAGCCTAAACACAAATAAGACTCATCACAGGCAAAAATTGATAGTCCCTGCTTGAATTGTTGCTTCGCAAATTACTAATGCTAATTGTTTGATCTTGTAAAGAAGAGGTGTTCCAGATGTGACAAGTATGCCTTAAAAGCCCCATATTTCAGTCTCATGACAGTAATAGTTTTCCTTTGAAGTTTAAGTGTTTATTTTCCAACAAGGATTTTCCAGTTTCACTCTGATCTAACTAAAAAAGCATAAGCTTGAATTTGGCTCCCAGAAGGTTTTCACTGTGGAAGACAGGTAAAATCTGGGGTAAGATCAGTCACTTTTGTTGTTGGTTTTGGTTCATAAAAAGTAAAACTGAGAGAATTAGCACAGATTCATCTGCAGCTTTGCTGAAGTATTAAAGATTCAGGAAAGTTTTTGGTAAGCAGTTTCAGTCAAAGAAAATCAAAGGCAGAGCAATGAATCTTCATATCCAGACTAAAACTGGAAACAGTCCAGGGTATGGCTCCACAGAAGTCTCAGCTGCTGAGTTGAGATTATTTTTCAGAGCTGATTCCTGGTTTGACAAGGAAAGGAACAAGAATCATAAAATCATAAACTGTGGGAGGAGAGAGATGGTGGCAAGTGAGCGACTCACCTGAAAGGAGCTAGTAAGAGCTTGGTCAGTCTTGGCCTTGGTTAATGCTCCTCCAGCTTTGGCTTGGTTCTGTGAAAGCATACATCTGACTATCTCTTTGGATTAGGATTATGAGGACATTCATAATGGTGACTGTTTTGAGAATATACCATTCCTGGCAATAAACAAAGCCAATGAGGTGGAGAAATTTTCCTCCTGTGCAGAGGATGCTTAATTGTCTCTTCCTTCAAATGCTCCCATTTTTCTTGTGAGCCCCAATGTGAAATTTCATACGTAGATAATGTAGTTGTCTGTTTTTCCCTAAATCATTTTGTGTTTGTTTAATAAAAGGAGATAGTACAGGAGATTTTTCTCAGCGTTTTTAAGTATGGACCCAGATCAAAGCAAGAAAATATTAAATAGTAATGGTTATAGATGCCTCCTAATCATCTCAAAATGGGCCTAGGCTTTGTTTTCCTTCTTTGTTTAGCTTCTCTGAATTGCCATCATTTATCTTCTGTTTGCGATCGGGTCTGCCGAGATGATTTAACAGGATTTGGTAACACAAGATAGTGCTGCTCACAGTCTTTGCTGCCTTTCAAGATCTCCAAAATTTGAAACAGAATGCCCCATCTTTGCTTGGCATTTTCTCTCTCATGCTTGTTGGGAATAACTAATTGATTTCAGACTGAACTTTCCCTTATAAATCCAGGATTCCAGTCATACCAGAAGACTCTGGTTTCAGTTTTTTTCTTCTTTTTAATGATGTCTCCAATGGATATTTAAAAGCAACAAAGTTTAACAGTTTTTTTTAGTTTCCTTTTTGGTTTGCTGTTACATATTGGCTTCCAGACTCCTTGGGCAGGGTCTGGTAGCTCTTGAACAGCATCTGTCACTCCTTTATTTCTTAAACACACAACGGTATATATTTCTTGCAAAGTAAGAGATGCTTTATTTTGTTTTAAACTTCTGATCTCTTAAACAAAGAAAATCAGGGTGCTGTTCCTAGTTTCAAATCTGGGCTCTGTGTTTTAAAAGCAAATAAGTTTCCTAAACCAAGATCATGCATGTTGTTATGCCTATGAAATATTCCTAATGGCAAAAATTACAAGTGGTGAGCCCACTTATGTTCTCTCAATATCTCCTTAAAAGTCATGGGCTAAAAAGGACTTAAAAGTTTAATGGGCTGACCTTATACAGTAGAAGCATCTTTTTAAAATGTACCTTATTCCTTAAAAAAAAAAAAAAAAAAAAAAACACCCCAAAAAAAAAAAAAAAAAAAAAAAAAAACAAAAAACCAAAACCAAAACTGCTTACTTTTCTGTCATCTTCCTTGTAAGAACAAACAAAAAACTGGGTGATTATAGTTTATCCCTACTGAGTTTTGAAATGTTACAGAAGCCTTTGAAATTATTTCAGTACATACAGAATTTTTTTTGTTGTTTGTTCTGTTTTTTGTTTTGTTTTATATTGCTACAAAAGTTGAATGGGTATTCAAAAATACTAGCTGGCTAACTTGAGGCCTTTGGGACGGAGAACAGAGTACCTGTGTGATCTTAGCCCAAATGTTAATGTTTGGAGTCATACACTGAAAGTCTAATGCTTTCCAGAACTTGTAGGCAATTGGGCAGGGCACAGTGGATCATACTTCTTTTCATATTGAAATGGAGCTTGCATATGAGTATAAATATTTAATTGGTCATTACCATCCACAGTTCTCTTTGATTATATTGAGTATTTGTGTCAGTTTTTGCGGGAATTACTTACATTAAAATGTGGCAGCTCTCTCAATTCCTCTAGGGAACATTGGCTTCTGAATGCAACAATGTGTGTAGGAAAATGAACTAATGTACAGGGAGAGCTACACCAACAAACACATCATGCTTGTAGCCATAAGCAGTTCAGTTTGACAGCATGGGTTCAATTTACTCATGAACTGGAGTGTAATTATGGTCCTCTCATGCTGTAGTTTTCATCTCACAAATGTACATTCTGGCTAGTCTATCATAATGGTTGAGATTAGCTGACATGGCTTCTTAGTGCTTGGAGAGAGCCATCCTGAGAAAAGAAATGACTGCACAATGAATAGTTACAGAGTCGCTTCAAGAAAGACTCTATATTCTGCAATTCACTGTCTCATTTCCCAGAGCCTGATACAGAGCTCTACTGATTTTTATGGCTTAGTTTTAAAGGCTCACTTTAGTCTGAGCTGGCAAAAGTTTCTGGAAATTTTTTTTCATCAATAATAATTGTAGTTTTACATATATAAACCTTTGCCTGCTCAAATATAAACCATATATAGGGTATTTATTTTCAGTCCTTCTTGAAATTCATTTAGAGGACCAGATAATGTTGAGAACTTGTACTGCCTTTCTGTGCTGAAGGGAGCTGTTCTCTTTAACAGGATGGATTGAGGAAAAAAAAGACAGCCACATGATTGTTGGGTCAATTAAGACTCTTAACACTGTATTAAAAATGATGTAACTTTTGTTCGCGTACCGTGGATTAACTGTGGTCAGTTATGGTCTTTGTCATATAACAGAAACCCATACAGAATGATTAAGCAGTAGGTCTTATTCCTAGTTGTAGATATATTAGATAAAATCTGTTGAAACCAGTGGAAGACTCATTTCTCTGCAGTGAAGTTTTGGCAACAGTTCTGCCTGTTTTATAGTAAATTTTAAATCCCTTGGAGGCTTGACATTGCTATAAAAAAGAAGAGGCTCTGGGAAAAAAAAAAAAAAAAAAAAGATGCAAGGTGTGATCTAGCTGCTGTAGAACTGAAATAAATGATAAGCACCTTCCTCTTCTATTTCCATCAGCTCACATCTGTGTAGTCTTAGGTTTGGTGCCTTATATTTAAGAGTGGAATTCTCCTATTACACTATCATATTGAATTACATGTGACTAGCAATGTGTTTCTTGATTTGAATTTCCATTTATTTCAATTTCTTTGCAGTGTCTTGAACCAGATGCTATGTTACTAATAGCTGGTGGAGGTTTAGAAGATCATCTCAGTGAAGAAGTATTTGAGAGAATTTCTCTTGTTCTCCTTTACTACATTCTCCATCATAGAGATGTGTGTTCTTCAAAACTCAACTTGAGTAATAAGGATTATAAGTTTTATCTAAAGAGTATGCTCAATTTGAGACATGATGAAGACTGTTATTATTTTTCACGGAATGAAACAGAAGACATTTTGGCTGCAGTAAAGAAACATTTTAAAACTCCTGAAACCCAGGTAAAGAAAGGATAAGTAAAAATACTTTTATAGTTGCTGCTGATATGCCTTTATTCAAATGATACAGTGCCTTTAAGCTAGGTCAAGCATTATGTCGATATTGCAGACAACTGGCCAGTAACAGAGCATGGGCTGATTTTTTAGTGTACCTCCTGTCCAATGCTAGCTTTCTCCTTGACTGGCATTTTGGCATGCACTGCCTAACCTTTTCATAGACTCTGTTGAGACATAGTTGGGGAAATAGCTAGCATAGATACAGTTGCTCTGCTTAAGGTATATGGAAAACTGTAGCTGCATAGGTACAAGATCTCGCACTTAGCCTCAAGGACAGAAAATACTTTCTCATCTACTGTATTTACTAATCAATATAGATATGATACTGGTGATTGTATCTAAATGGTATAAAGCAAAGCAGTTCTAAAACTGGTCTGGCTATAGAATGAAAACAGTAAATGCGCTGTCATGAGAACCTATGAGATTCTATCTCCATGCAAAGTATGGTGGGAGTAAGATTATGGCCTAAGATCTGAAGGGCTCATTCATTTTTGTCATGTATCTAATTATCCTTGAGCATGGATATGCCTTGCAGAAAGACTGACATGGATAAGCTTAAATTTCAGACTCAATACACTCTTTATTATTAAGTATATTCAACTCCTAAAGTCATGCAACAAGTTTTTTTCACCACTGTTTACAATTCCTGATCTCAAGTATGATAAAATTATAGAATAATATGTTTGAGTTAACAATCTAAAAAAATCCTACTCTTTTCCTTATTTAACAACAAACAAGCAAAAAACTCCAAACAAACAATAAAATAAGGTTTTATTAGATTAGATAACTACTGAAGTACAAGTTGAACTGCTGTAAGAAGCCCTTTACGTCTGTTCATAATATAAAAGTTAAATTTGGTCTATTGCAAACTTTGAATTTCCCCCTTTCTTTTTTATTTTATTGAATTTTAATTTGCACCATGCTGTCGTAGGTTTTCTGTGCAAACAGGCAAGGAGTCCCAGCTAAGCAGAGAGCACTGAGGACCTCCAGTTCTTTCTGTGTTCTTTGTGTGATCATTTCCCTATCATAAATTATTCATTGACCAGTATATTTGCTTCTAAGCCTTGGTGAATGTGCTGATTTCCAAAAAAAATCCAACGGTATCTGGGCAAAAATAAAGGGACACCAGTGGATATTTGGCATGTCCAGATAGATTAGCAATCCATAAAGTGCTTTGCTGTGCAGTCTGTTTGTTTGCACTGGCAGTATATTCAATTGTCAAGTCACTTCTGTAACTGAGAGTTTACCACTGACACGAGGGAGAAGAAGGTTGGTTTGTTTGTTTAAATGAAAAATACTCAAAATATTATAGACTTTCTAATGCTTAGTTTCACAACACTCAAATTATGGAAAAGGGCCAATTCTGCACAACAATAGAAGAAAGGCAGTTTGTGTCTTCTTCTATGTTTATGACTTACAGAAAGTATCTTCTGATTAAATGATTATAGCACCAGTAAGTTATTTGAAGTGAGGGAGGAAATTTGGGGTTCTGGGAATGAAACCATATTGCATGGACAGGAAAAGAAGATGTTAGCTTCTGCCCCACAGTGTTTAAGGCACACATAGAAAGAGATGATTGTGTAAAACAAGCAATTACTGTACTGGCTCATCTGACTTTTCAGTTTCATTAATATCAGAAATAATAAATGAGCTTTTATAAATTTAATCTTCTTTTTTTTTTTTTTCCCAAACTCCAAATTTTTGCAGTGAAAATGAACAAGAAAGCCAGAATTGGTGGAAATAAAGGGATGTATTTTTGTGCAACAAACAGCTGTAGACTGCCCCTCATTTCAGACCTGCCTGCATACACATTTCTGGATGTACATTACTGTCTACAGCATCTCCTTGGCCACCTGGAAGGGAAGTCACCCTTTATCTGCATAATGGTGGCTTTCCATCTTGTTCCATATAATTGTCCTATAACAATGTATAGATTTCATAAATAAGGGAAAACATTAAGAGAACTCTTCCTGAAGTCTGAGATTAATAAGAGTTTAAAATCCATATTATTTGGGCCACCATCTTGTGCCTTAACAAAAAATCCCTCACTTTTCTGCCACTTCCTGGAATGTGAAGGTAGCTGAGCATGACGTAAGAGAAGTGGAAATAGCACTGAACAGGAATAATGTGAATGAAGTTCTGTACTTCTTCCCCTTAGAATCTGGGTAAAATTTCAGCTTATTTTGTTCTATCCCTGTTCTCCTGGAACTGTCCTCTGTTTCTTATTTGCTATCCTGCTGTCAATTACAGCTTTAACCTCTGTTTTTTTTTTTCTGGCTGACTGTGAATGCATTCTCTCCACTTTCTCCTCCTGTCACTCTTATTATTTAAATCGAGGTGATCGGGGCTGTCTTCATGCTGTTTTCTCCTGATTTCAGTGTGTTGATGTGAGTACTCTGGAGAAAACTGCTGATATAATGGACAGAGACGGTGCTGATGAAAACACTCTTCCACGCTTGGCTGCTTTGATTATTACTTTGGCTCTACAAGGAGTCTGCATGGGAAAAGCAAGCTTGCCCTCCCCAGAATTCTTTATAAAATATATTTTCAATTCATTGAATAGTACCACAGAGCTTCAAGTGGCAGGTAAGGTATTTCTTCACCTGTAGGTGCTGGAAAATAAACTTTTTTTTTTTCCTAATTCTCTAGGAAATATAAAACATTGTTACTATAGCTATTATATACATAGTGTTGTCATAATTTATGACAGCTTCTCAGTGTAGTATGGAGTCTGAAGTGGAAGTTTCGCTGTGAGGGCACTGAGTTTGCCAGGGCCTTCTCTGCTGTTGTGCTGCTGCAACCACATCACAAGACTAACTTAGGGGTAGAGGGGATCATTCACATGCACTGGGCACATTAGGTGCTCTGGTCCCTCAGGCTGCAGTGCAGACATACCCCTGTAGGAGAGGAATTAGATGCAGAGTTCTAAACCATCTACTCAGGGCCTACTGTGGATTTAGAAAGTTTGGATAAGACATCTAGTCCTTTGTGGGTACTGCTAAAATCAACACTTCTACAGTATATTCAAAGCACTTCTAAAAAGTTACCCTAAGTCCGGGTTAAAACAACTTAAAATATAAAACTAAGCATAGGTAAACACATTATTATGACTGTTAGGATGCAGAGAGATATATTAAATCACAGAAGCAAATTATAAAATTTCTGAGATTGCACTTGCATAAACTGGCTTTGCAGCAAAACTGTTCATTTAAAAGTGCCAGTGGAGATCTCGTAAGTTGACTCACAAGAAAGGATGGAGATGGGCACAATGCTACTCAATAGCTTTGTATGTTAAAATCCAGACCCTAGTGAAGACAGTAGAAGGTCTTCCTTTATGGTTAGTAGAGATAGGATATCATTTAGAGAAAATGAAAAATATTCTTAACTACTTTGTTACAGTGTAAATGTATTTGAAACTTAAGTTAATTAAATTGTCTCTTTTAAATAAATTTAAATTCCTAAAAGGAACAGGAAGAAAAAAAAACAAGAATGTGAATTGTGGAAAAAATGAGAAATTAGAGTTGCCTACAGTTAGCAAATAAAGCTGTCTTCAGCTGTGTTCAGAGCTGTTTAAGAAAAAGAAAAAACACCTTAGCATAAGCCTTTCTCAAAGATGTATCGTTCAGACTATACTATTAGCTTTTTCTAAATAACTACTAAAAAACAAAGGATCATCATATGGAAACATTGTTAATCTCATCAGTCTAAATTTCACTGAAATCAGTATGTATGTTCTTAATGTACAAACTCAGGTTTACCTAAACAATCATTATGACTTTATCTTGAAAAGCACAGGAGTGAAGGGAGATGACCAGGCTGGAAAAAATGGAAGGGAAATGAAATTGTGATAGAACATGCCCCCTTGTAAAATTCAGCATTTCTTTAGCAAGTACAACCATTGCACTCAGTTATGCCATGGGGTATGCATGCCCTGCCTTGTCTAGGACTTGGGCTGGGGCTCCTGGCTCCCTGCTGTCTACTTCAGTGCTGTGATCGGGCATGCTTCCAGATTAGCAACTTGACCAAATGAGACAGAAAATCTGCTGCCCTGTTTTCCATTTCAGAAGTACAAGGGGCAGTATGGCGTCCTCAGGGGTGTTTTCAGGGCACCCAATAAAACACCTTTCTCTCTGGAGTATCTTAATGCCTGCCCCCGGAAGGACAGTTCAAGAAATTATGAAAATATTTGGCAGTAATTCGTAGATAATTTTGATAGAGACCCATGTTTGAATGGAACATGAAATGCTTTTCAGTCACATCTCTTTTTCCCTGAAATTGTCATTGCCAGTGTGGTGCTGTAAAGGAGGAAATGCTGAGTATATTGATGACTTAAAATACTGGAGCTGCTATGCTGAAACTACTGCAGTACTGAACAGTGGAGAGAAAAATATTAAAAAGAGGAATTAATACTAAAATTAACAAAATTATTAAAAAATACTTTGAGTTTTGTCTGTCTAAATGTGTATTTTCCCATGGTAAAATTTCTGTTTTTTGATAAATAACCAGAATTGGAACAACTCCTCAACGTGCTTACAGCCAGAAAGTCCTGCACTGTAAATGGGCAATTCCAAAGCTACAAAAGAAGATATTATGGTATGACAAGCACGGGTACTGGAGCCAGGAGCAGTCCAGTCAAAGCAAGCTATACAGAAGACTATCTGAAAGATTATTATAAAGATCGTGGGAGTAACACAGATTGGGATCAGGTAAATCTATTTTTGTTTTTATATTATTATATAGTATTAGTCACAGTATTAAGTGTTATTAAATAAAGCCTATTGGACAGGGTTTCATTACGGGTGGTGTTATCTTAGTCCTAAGTATTAAACACTAAGGAATTGTTGTTTATCACAGTGATTAAAGCGGTAATTGAGCTTCTTCCTTTAGACTGAAGGACATTCCTCAGACTAAAGGGCGAATTTTTTTAATTTTTAATGTATCCATTTAAAATATATGCTTCAATTACTGTTTCTATTGTTTTTAGTACTTTATACTTCAACTTAGCACAAAGACAGCGGTTCTTTTTCCTGTAGTTGTGCAACTGACTTTTGCTGAGTGATGCAAAACTGAGATGAACGGCATCTGTTTAAATGCCATTCTGATAGATTTGCATAATTTTATTTGTATCTGGTATGCAAATCCTTTCAATATGGTTATCTCATTCCAAGTGTCCACAAAACAGAATCATGCTGATGAGCTGACGCGAGGCATTTAATGGAATCTCAAAATAACTTTAAATGAAAGTCACTTCAAGTGTATTCCATATTAACTTTAAATTGTGAATATCAGAAATCGGCAGTGATATTAGGCATACAAGATGCAAAAGCATTCTCCAGCAATACAAACAATAGATAACACTCAAGTTCAGATTCCTTGAACTTGTGAGACTGACTGTAAATCAAAAGAAGAGTGCACAGGAGTGTTTTCTGAAGTGTTTTAGTGGGTCAAACTGAGGGCCAAATATTTTGTATGGATGCTGAAAAATCACGAAGAAAAATCTGGAGAGAAGAGAATTTATCTTCTTTGATTCTTAACCTCTCTTTTTTGTTCCATTCCTCTTCTACTTGCATCTATTTTCTTTGTCATATTTTTCTATTGGAAGGCTTTGTGTTTCAGTGTTGTTGCTAATTTTGTCTCCTGCTTTCTGCACAAATCTGTGCCTCATGAGTAACAGATACTGCCACAGATGAAGCATTGACTGGTTTACAGCTTGTTTGCTAACTAGATTTAAACCTGTAATTTGATTTTTTTTTTTTTTTTTTTGAAACATCATTGCAGAAAAAAAAGTCACTGCTTTCTAAGTCATTGTATCTATGATCTTAAAAATGCATATAAAACAAGCAGTGGAAGAACTAATAAGAACAATAATATTAACTTCAATTTAATTTTATTACCATATCTGCAGATTCTTTTATGATTCCTCATTAAAGAAATATGTATTTGCGTACTAACATGATCAATTCATCCAACCATCCAGTTTTTCATATGATAATATGCAAATTTTATTTTTATCATCCTATAGGAGTACATACGTAATTACCTCATTAGTGTGGAAGTTTAGTAGTCTGGCTCCCTAATTAAACAACTTAAAAGGCAAGGTCTTGTCACTGGATAAGGTGCAGGTCCTCATGCCCTCAAGAACATTTTAGTACGTGAGTGTTACAAATTATTTTTGTGTGGAGTATTTATTTTCCAGGTAAGATCTTGCTTTTTCTTTTAAAATTCCTTGTTAAATCTCAGGAAAAGGTAGGTTCATGGGGGCCCTCTAAATTCCTTCTCAAAACATCCCAGTTAGATCAGGTTCCACAGGGCCATATCAATCTGAATTCTAAATTTCTCCAAGGATGGCGATGACGCTGTCTTTCTGGGAAACTTGTACCACTACTCTATTGCCTTATTTGGTGACTGTTTTATTATAAATAATTGGATTATCACCTGCTGCAACTACTTCCTATCTTCACTTACCCTTTTGCTGTACATCTCTGAAAAGGCTCAGTCTCCACCTACCTAATGGAGTGAGGGGAAGATGATGTAGTACTTTACATGCCTTCTCTTCTCCAAATAAAGCAATGCAGGTTCCTCAGCCACTCCTTGCTTCTGCTCCTAGCTATCTTGGTCACCTTCAAACTTCTCGTACATGCCGTGTATTTGTCATATTGCTGGTTTTTAATCTGGATACAGTATGCTGAGCAGATGGCAGTAATCATTCTCCATTATGGCCACTGGTTCTGCTCTTGCTGATAGAGCCCAGTGTGCAGTGAGCCTTCACTGCCAGCAGGGCCCACTGGTGGCTCGTTCACATTGCCTGTCAGGACCCCGAGGGCTTTTCTGTTAAGATACCTCCCAGTTGCTTTCCCTCGACCTTAATTGTTGTATGGGGTTATTCTGTTTGAGGTGCAATAAGTTATCTTCACTAATCTTCAAGAATGATTTGTCAGCCTATTCCATTGGCTTGTGAGGATCCCTCTGAACGGCACCCATTACTGTCAGCATATCTATCATTTTCGTCTCAGCTGGATTTCGCAACTGATTGATGCACTCTGTTCCAGCACTGAGGCCACTGATGAGGCATTAAATAATACCATTGAGTACCGACCACTGAGGAGTGCTGCTTAGAACCAGCTATGACCTGGACTTCCAGCTGTTGATACAACTCATTGGTTTTGCACAATTTTTGCTAAATAATTCCAGAGCACAAACATAAGGTCTTTTCTACTTTGAATTCTCTTGCTGCTGTCCTTCCACTTGAAGGTGGAACTGATGTGATTCAGACAGTAAGATCACCCATTACTCTGAACACCTGAGCGTGATATTCAGATTCAGTGTATTGGTGCTCAATTCATCCCATTTCTCAGAGAGATACAAAGCATATTTCACTTTACTAATGAATGAATGGATGCAGGAAGACTTCTCTAGTTATTTAAAAGTGAGGTCAATAACAACTTTTAAAAAATTATTTAAATACTGCTTTTCCTTTGAAAGAAACCCAACCAATTTACAATTTCAGTGAATAGAAAAGCAATACTCAGGAGTTCCTCAATTTTCAGTTGCAGACTATTTTAAATGACAGAAACAAAATATTTAACTTTAAATTGAAATCCAGAAAATTAGATGGGTTAGGAAATTAAGGTTATTCCTGAAAGGGAAGTTTTTGCTACAGATTTTGTCTTTTTAAAAGATTTTGCAGAAATTCCCACTGGAGCAGTCTTGGTGCTGAATGATTATATCTTAACCAGAAGTTCCACCTTGGAGATGAAAGAAAGTTCTTCATGAAATTTTTCAAAACATGTTTTCCTCTTTTGAAAAGGAGACTTTATAACAGAAAGTATTTGAAATTCTCATGTACCTCTAGAAATGCAACTACTAAGTAGTCTTTAAACCAAATCTAGACTACGTAACAGCTGGCATGCTGACCTTGAAGTGATGGCATTGTTAAAAGAATTTGAACACAAACTCTGAAGATATAACCATGAAGCACAAGGACAACCTTCAGTACTGCCTTGATACAAAGCTGTATTAGATTAACAGCAAGCACATACATACATAACAAGCAAGACTTGTTAGCATGTAAGATAATAAAGCATCAAGAGGTACTGTCATGTCAGACCCTCAGATGGTATTAACAGAGATCTAATATTTCTGAAATATTTACTAATATTAAGTTTCAATGAAAAAAAATAGGATTAATTGAAGTAATTGAAATAATATAACCAAAACAGTGTATATGGGAAACAAGTTTCTCTACTTTGCATGACCATCTGTTCTCCTAAGATTACAGATTACATCCTAGCATAAAATGTGGATGCATGCAACGTACTCAGTAATTCTGTATATATTTCTACATAGGTTTGTTTCTCTGCTGATGAACTCGTGAATATATTTTTAAAAAATAGTTCTTCATCCATTTCCAAGGAGCACTTCAAGCAAATGAGTCCAGCAATTGTTCAGCAACTATTAAGTTGTTCATGTCAGCTTCCTGAATCCAAGCAGACGAAACTTCCACCAACAACTTTGGAAAGTGAGTTACGTTGTTGTTATCAGTGTAGCATTGCTTCAAATCAGGTGAGGAGGTGCAGGGCTTCTGGAGAAATTTCATTCGCGAGTAACCTTAAACCAATCAGGATGAGACTTGTGCTCTCCGTAATTTTCTGTGCTGTGTGACTTTGTAGCATGCATGTCAGATAATAGCATTGTATTGGGCAGTGGAGGGAATTCAATGGTTTTGATGTTACATTAGAAAGAATTCTTGTTCAATATATGTTTTTTTTCCCCATTTCTTAGAGAAGTGCCTACTGTAGCCAACAGGTGAGCTGCAGTGGGCCCTCAATAGGGGATTGCTGGGCAAAAATTTTACAAAATTTCTGCAAGGTTTATACTGAAGTCATTGCACAGGTTTTATATATAGTCTCAACACTATGTTAGCTGTCAATTTTTTTTATACTGTGTTGTGGCAAATGTTTAATACAGATAAATTCTGTGTGAACGTTGCTGATTTTTCATGCTGTGTTATTTTACAGCAGAGGAACTTTGGGCATATTACTGTGAAAAGAAAAACCAACAAAACCAATTGTATGGGAAGCAGAAGCTGTGTGATGGAGAGGGAACAAGGGCTGAGTCAGAGTATAATTAGACAGCTTATTTCCATTTGCAGTTATAGCCTTCACATGCTACTACTTCCAGGCATATCTGCACAACCATTGTTGCTGATGCAGCTTCTTCTCTCACCACTCCCTAGTCCACCATCAGAAATAAAAAAAAATTGAGCTAAGGGCTTCTTAATATGTTTCTGGTGTTTGTTTTTTTTTCTATAAATAATCACCTTTCTGGGAAATGTTTAGAACCATAGATGTGCTGGTATATGACAGGAAGTGTTAATTTCTGGCAGGGGGTTTGGGAGCCAGGAATGGGCAACACAGAATAAGTATCTGACAATAATCACTTGCACCTACAGCATCTCTTTTGGTGCTCTTGGAAAAACTTGGCAGGCTGAAAATCAGCACCTTCAAAGCCTTTATCCTAACATCTCCATTGCTAGCTCTAGTTGTTTAGATCCATTAGGAACTCATAAGTTTTTCTTACATCCTAGCTGGCCAACATTCTTTCTAGAATAGATCTTTCAGTCTCTAAACTATATTTGTTCTTTGAGCTAGATATGTTAGTCAGTTTGTGGGAATAAGCAGAAATATGATTCCACAGTGTGCAGATTAATTGAACTATGAGCATGAATTAAAATACATGAGAAAAGAAATTCAAAGAATTGAAACATATTAGAGGACCTTCACGGTTATCGCAATAATAGTTACAGGATGAAGAAATGTACAGAGTATGGGGAATTATTAAAGCTCCCAAAGAGGTAACAGTCCTTTCTTATGTCTCTTTTCGTTATCTGAATATTTAATTCTTTTATCTTTAATTTTTATCTTTTCTATGTCATGGTGATATGCTCATTTTTTCAGATAGGAAATTGAGGGACCAAGAAAAAGGAACTTACCCAGGTCATGTACAAGGTTCATGGTAGTTTCTATGTTCTAGAATTTTCTAACTCCAATATTGTCAGACTGATCGCTGACATTTTAATGATCGCAGAAATGTTTACATCTGTGTAAATGAGGAAAAACCGATCTATTCAAACACAAAGGGGAAGGAGCCAGAGCCCTCTGTGCAGCTTTTTCCCCATACTTGTTTGGGAAAGGTTTCCATGAGCAGAGGGATACTTTTGCTGGCTTGACACAGACAAGCAATGGACTTCATGTTTGACCTACATCTGACCTGAGCACAGGCTGATTAATTTTATTCTTAGTTCTGTTTTACTGACAGACTGTGCTGTTTTGGATAAGTCATCAGGGTCTGACCTTCCTTGAGTATCTACTATAACCTATTGGATATGCAATCTGTGGGATTTACTGTCTAATTTTATGAGGTGCTGAGCTATTAAAGTGTGAAACATTAAGTGATACTTTTGAATATTTTGGCATTAGTTCCTTTACGTCTGTTTTTCATCAGTGTTTTACCTCCATCATAAGACTTTCATACAGGTTAATCAGGATTCATACTGTGCAAGAGGCTTGAAACAAAAGTAGTGTATTAGAGAAGAATTATAAGAGTAACCTTCCAAAAATCCCAATAACTTGGGAAAAATAAGTCACTGGACCCGGTGTGATGACTGAAGAAACGTATGCCCACACTACACTTGTAAACAGCATTTGAACTAATAGACTTATGTCTAGATCCTAAACTAAATGCCTGCATTCATTTGAAGCTTTAAGCCTTGCTCTCTTTACTGGTTTGGTTAATTATGTGGTGTTGACTGTAAAAATACACAGGTGATGACATAAAGAAACAAGCGCAAACCTGTTAAGACAGGGAACAAATGCAGACCAGCATTCACTGTGCTGCTCTGAGCATCTTTAATCGGCACAGTTATGTTCTACTCAGCACTTTAAGGCCTGAAACTTGAAGGTATTAGACTGTATTAACTGTAGAGCCTGAAAAAAAATGATTATTTAGGCTTTCAACTCTGTCATCTGTATCACATGTGACTAGAAAAAAAGTGAACGTAGCACAATGAATCACTTCATAGCCTCAAAAACAAATACGAAACAAAGACTCAAATGCAAACAAATGGAGGTACTGAATGGTTAAAAGTACTGTTGTTTTACTTTGTTTCTTTTTCCCTACAGAATATGGTTACAGCACTGTTGCAGTTTTACTTATTACTGTTGGATCTATGTTTGGTACATCCCTAATTTTATTTAACTCCTGTCAAGAAATCTATACGCTCATTTTACAGCTGTTTGTTGGTTTGGCAGTCGGGACACTTTCTGGCGACGCATTGCTACACCTTATTCCTCAGGTGGGTACTACACATTTAAATGTTGCGAAGATCTTAGCACTTGCACATGCACTGACACACAAGAGAAAGTTTCATTTAAACCTGGCTAACATTAATATTTTAACAAATAAAGCTTCCCATGAATCTGTGTATCAACTACTTACCATTCCAAATACATCTACGCTTTGTAGTCCAGAGAGAGATTCCAAGGACTAGGAAGCAGAATTGAATGAATGATTAATTCAGAAAAAAATGTGTACCCGTGTCAATAAAAACTTTTCAGATAACCCACTAGTCCAACCCACAAGAACCTGCAAGGCAGATTCCTCAGATGTTTTCATGAGGCAGATTCTATAACAGATTGTAGGAAAATTTGTTCAAATGATCTATAAGACATCAATAATTCTCTTCATAAGTGTATCTTGTAGATTCTGAAGCTCTCAACCAAATTAGTACTACTGCCCTGAACAACGTGAGTTGTACTATTTCTTTCAAAATTTGCAAAATCAATTTTAAGAACATGCAGCATATAAAACAGAAACAAATTTTCCATTATGTTATCATTTATTTTTGACTGAGTTTCCTCTCGTATGGAACAAGCCTTACGAGGAGATTTCTACTACTCGTTAAAAGAGTTTCATACCTTTATGAATGATTCTAGTTGGAATGTTTTTTGTACTGAATGCATTTGCTGGAATTGGAACTGGAAAAGTAGTTAAAGACTATTTTCAGTGAGTATCAGACAAATACCTTCCTTTAATGAACGTATTTAAAAGTATTCTTCACTATTTTTAAGTGATGCATCCAGAAAATTCTTCAGTTCCCTTTTTCTGAAGGGAAGCAAAGTAAGGCTGCTGTTTTCCTCTCCTGGGGAAAACCGGAAGCATTTGACAACAGAAAGCCTTCCATGTTATTTTCAGTTTGAAGTTTAAATCAGAAGATGACAAAAGCAACTTCTTAGACTGTAAAAATCTCTATATTTCAAAAATATATATCCTCTGAAAATGCATAAAGGACAATTTCATGTAACTCTCTTGAAACAGTGCAGCTTTGAACAGTGAGAGATGTCATCCATCTACTCTGTTGACTAGCTCAAAATACAATTTAAATTGAAAGAGGTGGCAAAAGAAAATCTTGAAAACAAATCAAATGAAAATACGATAAATTGCTCCAGCCACAATTAAAATATTGGCACTTGAATTTTTTACTTCATCTCTTTTTAGACTCTTGGTTTACATAAACATGAAGCACAAGAGGTAGAACATTTCTATGAAGGAAAAGAATACATTTGGAAACTCTTGGGAATAATTGGAGGGATTCATGGATTTTTTCTGATTGAAAAATGTTTCTTTCTTTTGGTAACACCACGCGAACAGGTAAAGTTTTGTATGTTTTATCCTTTCAAAGAATCTCTTCCATTTAGAGGTGTTGCAGTGCACAAGTTTTTAAAATAACTATGGAAGTAGTTATTGCTTGTGTGACTGAAACTTGGACAGTTGCTTTCTAAACTGCTCCTATCAGACTGACTTTTGATTTCTATTTCTCTTTGCTTCATAGATTTATATGCGCCATGACTGTGCTCCCTATATTTGTAGCTCAGAAAAGGAAACAGTTAATTGAATTTATTTTCTAAGTATATTAGGAGTGGTGCAGGTGAAAGGCTTTTGTCCATATGATATAATAATTATAGTCATTCACTCTAGGCACAGTTTGAAGAAATGGAAGACACAGATGAAAGCACAATATATTTTGAAGGATGGTATCTTAAAATTCCCAAATGACTCCTATCCCAAAGTTTTTGAGAATCTAATAAAAATTTTGTGGTCAGTAGTACCCAAAATTAATAATATCTCCCTTCTCAGTTCCATGCTTATGGTAATTCTGCTGTCTTATCTCAGTGCACTTGATGCCTGGAAATATGACTACGCATGAGGATATAATGTAACAGTGTGAAAGCTCGTTAAGTTTCTCAGCATGCGAGGCTATTTTAATGTCCCTTAAGACACAGTAAGCTTAGCTTTTTGTGTTTTGCGGAGAGTATTTAATGACTGGCCTGATTTAGATAGTTAGTACTAGGTCCCTGTTTCCTATCTTTGAGTCAGCCATAAGAATATTATGTGAAATTAATGGAATGAGACTATTTTGATTATAATGATATTTAGTTTGGTTAAAAAAAAAAAAAAAAAAAAGTTGTCACTAATGTTGCATCCTCAGAGAGAAGAGCATTACCATCATCTCACAATTTAAAAAAAAAAAAAAAAGTTTTAAAATGTTTAAACAATATTTCATCTTCATCTTCAAAAAAATGTATATTTCCACACGCAATTATGATCACTCATGATGTATTTGATTCAATTTTCAAGGGTTTTTTTTTAACCAGATAAACATTAAGAGATGTTGATGTTAACCAATAAATACAATTTTTGTAAATGCTGAACTTTCTCACAAGTTTGAGAAAGACTGCATCTGTGTTCCTTGGGTTTAAGAACTAATTGCAAAGCATCTTCATTCAGCAGGGCCTTTCTTTAGTTAATGGGCACTGGGAACATTCCCATGATCTTCCAATGGAATCTGAATTAAATGAACATTCAGGCAGAGACAAATCTACTTCAACCATACAGTTGGTAGGTTACAAATACGAATTACTTCCCTGATTTTTTTTATATTCTTCTTTCTTTGTTCCTCAAAAATGAACCAAATTAACATAATAAATCAGTACTATTTTTCAGACTTCATTGATTTTTTTTTTTCCTTTATTATATGACATGATTATCAGGAATCCATAGATTTTGAAGCTTACAATAAGATTTTACAGAGATAATTCAAACACAAATTTTTCTAATGACTTCTCTTGAGTATGTACCAGACTGATATAACTACACATACTTACCTACTGATGAGAAAACTTTTGAAGATTTCCTCTCTTCTTTTTAAAATTGTATTAAATGTGAGGGCAGACTCTCCCATATAGGAAGACTTCAGGATGTTCTACAGTGAGAGTTAAGTACTAAACAGAGGAAATCTTGGTCCTTTCTTGGGCATTTTTTCACAAATTTGGAAAGTAATACAAACAAGTTGGGTATCAGAGAGCAGTGCTTACCTGTAAGAAATTACGTAATTTCTTGTCCATCTGTAAGTAAATTCACTCATTACTTCTAACCCATTTTCTCCTTTTCCAAGCAATTTCTTCACCTTATACGGAATACTTAGATATCTGTGTTCCTGGTAATTTAAATCGGAGACCTTCCGTAATGTGAATTCCATTTTAACAAGCAGCTGTGATAGATAAGAGTCTCATGAGCCACTGCTTTTCTCTGAAGCACAGTTGAGAAACTGTCACTTGAATGCAGAGCAAGCAGCCTGCTGAAGAATGTTTACTAATTTGTGAGTCATATCATAGCTTCCTGTTTATGGTTATGAACAATCTAGTCCTTCCTTTCAGCTGCAAGATCACAATAAAGTTATGTATATCACACAAACTACCCTGACTTAGCTAGTTTGTACAAGAGCGGCCAATTTTTCAGAGTCATGCGAGTAATAGTAAGAAAAACACTGGTTGACTAAGAAAAGCTTATAAATCCTTCAGGTCAATGATTAGTCCTGCAGTTTTGACTCAGAGTTCAAAGAAGTGGCATGTGAATAAATATTATAAGAGAAGTGAAACAATTACTGGAATTCATATGGCTGGCTTCAATCATGGGAATTAAGGAGTTTTATTTTTCCTTTAAAATGTAGAATTTAAAAACTAAATCCTTTCCTTTTGCTCCTCTTGCCTCCACAGCACAAATCCCACACCACAACCAAGCTAATTCCAGCCAAGAAACATATCCTGTTTTGCAGCCAATACATATCTCTGCTATAGTTTTTCAGAGGTGGTTGCTGCCCCTAACAAAGCACTCTTCTGGGCTGCTGTTGACTCTTCACTGGCTGCCATAATAGCTTTAATATGCGTTTTATGCTTTGTTTGGACTACAAAAAAAAAAAAAAAAAAAAGTGATTAGTAATTCAACTTTCCTAGTTTCAAACAAATATGGTTTTTGGCATATTTCATTCTTTCATAAATCCCTGATTTCTCTAGTCAGAAAGAAGAGTCCCAGGAAGCATGAGGGTCAGACAGAGACATTCCTCACCTTCTCCCTTCTCTTCCCACAATTGCAGTTTCTGTAATTAAACACTGGGACTGATGCACCAGATTAACTGTCTGGGAAAAGGACAAAGCTGCTGTATCTTTCTTTACTTCTTCACTAAGGGTAAAGTTCACAGTAGAGCATGCTCATGAGCTATTATGCCTGGCCAGAGATGCCTCATGATGATCAAGCCCCAGTGAAAGGCCAAGAGGCAGGGCACTGGGGTCTGTTCGTCCTGAAGAACAAAAAAACTTTTTTCCTATTTCCTAAAGACTGTTTCAGTAGCTCTGATGGAACAGTTTTTGTTCCGAGTGTAAGTGAAATACATCCAATGGGCTACATTTTAATAATTGCACATACTGCATTTTTTCTTTTAAGCAAGCAGCATTACAAACAACAGGGAGAGTAAGGGAGAACTCAGCTACAGTGCTTGTGAGACCTGTGATCCTATTTTTCAGTCTTTTGTTGGAACACCGAGGAGCCTGGTATATGCGCATTTTCCTTGGAAATTCTCTATCCAGCAGGAAACTACAATTGTATTTTTATTACAAACTTGAAAGATTAAATTTGAATTATGATGTCCTTTGTAGTAGTTCTACATTTGGCTCAGATGTTTGTGCATTCAAGCAGAAGCATGATTTTTTGGGGGGATTACAAAACTACAAAAATTTCTGAGCAGTTTATACTTAATTTCTTCTACAGTATCCATCACACTGCTAGCACTCAATATATAATCTGAATGATATCTATGGAAATAGCAGCAATCTTTATTTCAAACTATATTTATTCCTATATATTATATATATAATTCCTATATATATTCCTATATTTATAGCAACAGCGGAAAAAGCTGTTTAACATTTCTCTATTATCTTTCCTTTAACATTGCTCTGTTATCTTTCCTTTCAATTAGAGAAGCCCAGAAGATTCTGAGTCGTCTGAAGTTCCTCCAGGCAACAAAGTGATCAGCACAAAAAGTTAGTATCAATAAAAAGTCCAGACAAGCAACAGGAAAAGTTTTAAGACCTAAGATGGAATAGAAAGTGTGAAGCTGGCTTAGCTCTGTGTTTGCTGTGTGCTACAGCACCACATCTGATGGTGCTTGGATACATAATTAAATCACTGCTTAAAGACCTTTACAACTGCCAACCCTGTAATTGTGAAGTTCATTAATCTTATGGTGTCTATGCTTTAGTGTTTGTTTATTCACTGTTGCAAGCTATTTTTTCTGAATCCTTTGCTTCAAAAGAAGCCTTCAAAATTTAATATGAAACAGATTTTTATAATTGTAAACTTTGCTGGGGCCTTTATTCTGAAGGTAGTGAAATAACTGTATTTTGTTCTTTTTTTGGCTCATTACGTTAGTGTAATTCTGCTTCCTTCTTCTCTTACATGGTAAAGCAATAGCCCCTTTGAACTAGAAATGATTTATCACATGTATGGAATTCTGCACTCAGGATGGCTCTCAGTTTTAGGATAAACTGTTTTCTTCAGAAAGCACTGAAGTAATTCTTGTCTTCTCTGTTTCAATGCTGTTTACTCCATAAAGCTCTGACTGTACTTGTGTAACCTTTTTGAATTTAGTGGTGTTGAAGTCATTCGACTGAGAGAAAAAATTTAATTTAAATCAATTTATTTACTATACTCAACCTTCTTTCTTATTATCTCAAATCTCATGTCATGAGTTGCTTTGTTAAACAATTGCATTATCTTCTAGGTTTTTAGTATTCTTCTCTGTTCTTGTGGACTTCATTTCCATTTGAAAACTGGATTTCCATTTTTTTCAGTGTCGCCTATCCAACAGTACACAATCCAGTGCCAGTTTACTGAAACTGTCTAGTCTATCTCTAGATGTTTCCATTCTGTTCAGGCATAACTCCCTGTTACACAGAAACAGATTCCTAGTGATCTCAGTGTTATTAGTTGCCAACGGCTTAAAACAAAATTTGGTGTACTTTCTGATTAATATTCTTTGCTTCCATTTCTTCCTTGCAGTTCAGTTTTACTTTTATATTAGGAACCAGTATGTGAAACTACTGTAGGGAAGGGAAGTTGCTTTGTGGGCTTCTTGGTGGTGGTGGTGGTTATTGGTTTGGCTTTTTCTCATGAGAATACCTATTTTCAAAGCTTCTATCATAATAGTTTTGTTTTTTTTTTTTCAAGGAGCTCAAAGCATAAACATGCTGAGCTCAATATTAATTCCATCCTCAAACAGAATGGAATCTGACACCATAAGGCAGAAGCTTAACACCTCCAGAAAAGCATTTCAGGTAATACTGTGAGAGGAGGCAGCCCCTTAGACAGCCAGTGAGTAACTCAGAAGCAAGGTGCTACTGGAAGAAAAAAGACCTCTCCACTGGCCATCTCCTTCTCATATATCCACTTTCATTCTACCAACATCTTAAAAGATAAAACAGTAGCATTTTTTCTTTTGTAGATAATTTTTTCCTTTAAACTTGTATTCAAAGCTCAAAAAACTTGATCTCTGGTGAGAGTCTCGCACCTGTTAGCTTTATAAGGGAATTTATGGAATAGAATTTGCTATGAGTGTCAATCTCCTTATTTCAGCAGATAATCCCCCCTTTATTTTGATGATTTTGTTGAAGAACAGGAGGCTCTTTAGAAATTGTTGTGTCAGTTTGATAGTTAAGTTACAGTTGCAGCAGTGTACTGCAGCGAGACAACTGCTTGTAACTGAGGTGCTCTAAAACTGGCTAAAAGCAAAGAAATCATTCTGATTTGTTTATATATGCATCTTCTTAGCTTTCAGTCGAGTAAGTTCATGATGTTTACATTTGCAATTTCTCCATTATGTTAACCTGACTCCTACGTTATATTATTAACAACACACTGAAATGAGTTCCAGCAATTATACTAAGTCTTTTTCAACAGTCAGCTCCTTGCATAAAACAGACTAATAATGTCTCAGGGCAGTCCCTCATTTCATCCTCACCACTCCTTTTTACCAGTCACAACCTTAACGTAGTGCAGCAATCTATTATTTCTATGTAACTCAGGCTCTGCACTATTGATTATAAACTGCACAGTGTTTAGAAAGGACTGTGCAAACTGGGGGCATCCATGTCTGGCTCTGGGAGCTGGCAGAGAAATCTAACAGGTCTGCCAATTGTTCTGAACCCGCAAAGCTTCCAGGCAACTGGAGAGGATTTTCTGAATACAGTTGTTAGGCTTTTATGTGTAATGTGTTGGCTTTTTTTTATAATAGCCTGAAAGCTTCAGTTCTAGACAGTTTTTATAAGGAAAACGTCTGCCCCATTACTATAAAATGGTCACCTCCGGAACAGCATTACAAAGGTAAAACCTTGTGATAACAATATTCAGGAAGTTCTGCACAGCCCCAGACTGTCACATTATGTTTGTGTGGGGTCAGAAACACTTGGGGAAAACATATATTGCTTAGGGCCCAAATCATGACCTCACTTCTCCAGGCATAAATACAACTCCTTGCAAAGCAAACTGTCCATTTGGCATAGAGGGAAGGTGGATGATATCCTGGGAGGACTTGGAAGGTTCTGCTGGCAAGATTTTGGATAAAATGGATTGTGGATTAGCTTCAGGGAGCCTACAAAATTTGTTTCAAAGCCTAGACATCGAGCCTAAATACTGGGCTCACTGCTACTCAAAGAGATTAAATCCCTCCCACGAGTCCACTCATCTGGGCTACAGGCTAGATTATGTCCAATTTTCTGCCTTGATATCAACACTTGTATCACATCCAGTGCTTCTCTTCTCATGTCAAAAAGCCTTGCTAAATGTCCCAAGCATCAAATGTGCTGTTCACACTAAGTTCACTGAGTGGAATGGGAAGAAAAAAGAGCTGCCTGCATCCATGAGTAGACAGGAGTACTACGAGCATAACTGCTATTAATTGATTGGAACAAAAGCTGGAAATGATGCTATAGCACTGCACTAATTGTGGTACTCTGGGGCTTATTGGCTTTTAGCTCTTTCTCTCTGCTTAATGCAATCTCATAAAGAGCATACCCTGAAAATGTAACTCATTATTATTATGATGCTTTACAGCATTAAAACGATCAGCTCCATTACACTAAATATTTGACTTCATTGTAGCTGTATAATTCTGAGCATAATGATGTAAAAATTCCTTCCTTTTAAGGAAAAGAATATAGGGTGCAGGAAAATGAAAACTGTGAAAATTTCACCAACCAAAGCCAGGAAGGTACTTTCTGATATTTTAATCTCTGAGTGATTCTATAACCTGCTTTTTCATTTCAAGTATTTTGAAAGAAGTGCAATAATGGGGACAGAAGAGTTTAACACAATTGTCCTCTGATTTCTTTGACTTTCTGTTATATGTCAATTCTACAAAAACAAACATTTGTAAAGTAGCAAAAATGATAATATCTGTTTGTGTTTAAACTTCTGAGCATTTTTGTTACTTTTTTCTTTTTCTTTTTTTTTTTTTTCTTTTTTTTCCTAGATAACAGAATTAGCTTGTTAGCAATCATGGTTTTGGTGGGTGACAGTCTTCACAATTTTGCTGATGGCTTGGTAATTGGAGCAGCATTCTCATCCTCAACAGAAACAGGTGTGACAACGACTATTGCTATTTTATGCCATGAAATTCCTCATGAAATGGGTAAGAAATATATGTATATTCCTGACTGGCTTTGTAGTTACAGATTTTCCAAAGAATGCTTTCCTGTACTATATTAGTGGGAACTGCTTATAACACCAGCATTGATAGGGCAAGGAGAAATGGTTTCAAACTGAAGAAGGGGAGATTTAGATCGGGTATAAGGAAAAAGGTACCTGGTGAGGAAATAGAACAGGTTTCCCAGTGATGTGATGAATGTCCCATCCCTGGAGATGCTCAAGGTCAGCTCTGAGGGGAGGGGGCTCTGAGCACCTGATCAAGTGTAGGTGACCCTGTTCATGCAGGAGGGTTGTGCCTGATGATCTTTAGATGTCCCTTCCAACTCAAATGATTCCTTGATTCTATGATTAAAACCTGTTAAATGGATACATCCAGGATGAATATATGAAAAGGGTGTGTACTTCTCTGTTCCCTTTAAAAAGAGAAGTGGAGACGTCTTCCCTGTATGATTGGCTGCCATCTCATTTCACTTCTTTGGTTGTAAATTCTATCAGGTCAGAGTAGCTCTTTATTCTCATGTTTATAAACGGAAGAAAACTGTAAACTGTGAGCAAGAGCCATGTGTGTCAAATGGCATATCTGACACAATGGGCTATGAAAGAGTTTTAATATGCAGCAGAGCCATTTAACAATGTATTCTTCAGGGTACTTTAATTCCTGCTACTAATCAAGACTAACAAGATAATAAAGAAAGATATATGACCCATTTTACTAGCAGACAGGGCTGCAAGACAGCTCTATTGAAAAATTTTCCCCGTTATCTCCTTCTTGTAAATCTTTCAGTATGGCTGAAGCTGTTCCTGGCATTGTGTTGATGAACATATATACGCTGGCAAGTTCAAAATGGGAACTTTTGGATTCTGGTTTCATTTTATTTTTAAATGACTGGAGGTTTCAAGTGCTGTATCTGTAGAAAACTTCCCCTCAAAAAGTGGACGGGGAATTCTTGTAGAACTGTTAATTCATGATTGTATAGCACAGAAACTATGAAAGTAGTGAACATCTAACTCCAAAGAGACTTTCTTAATTCTGATGCAGTGGTGTGGTGTCAAAGTGGTATTTCCAAATGAGTAGAGAGGAATTTTTAAAATCATTTGCTGTGGGCCTGTTAGGAAATCATTTATATTTTAGAAGAAAAAATCCATAATCGTTTGTTTTCTCATGTACAATTTACTGAAGTCAATTAGGTTTGAAATCAGTTGAATTAAACTAAAATGGAATTGGATGTGCATAGGTTTTTCTGTGCACAATACTGAAGGACCTGGTTGTAGATACACCCGTGATTTTTAACTGACAAATTCCCAATCAAGGAAGATCTATAAACTTGGGGAAAACATGTGACTTCCTTTTTGCATTTATCCAAGCTGTAAATGTCACAGAAAATTGAGAATTAACAGCAGTTACTCCTGTATACTCTGTGCTATCTTTAGGAACATCTAAACAAATACAAGCTGTTTGGGGTGGTTGTTTTTCCACACAAGATGAATACACAACCAGTTTTATAGAAATCTAAGGGCAATCTTCCATCCTTCACTGTTTCCTTTGTACATTTATTATGAAGAATCTTACAAACACGTTTAGCCACTGACCATTTTTTGTTGTATTTTCTCTATGCAGGAGATTTTGCAGTGCTACTGAGTACGGGCCTCCCCATGAAGATTGCAATTTTGATGAATTTTATAAGTGCACTAACGGCGTTCTTAGGGCTCTATATTGGCCTTTCTGTGTCAACAGATCCATGCATTCAAAACTGGATTTTTACTGTTACAGCTGGAATGTTCTTGTATTTATCTTTAGCAGAAATGGTGAGAAATTCTGCCTATTATTATATGTTCCTTCTAACAGCCACATCATAGATGAGTGTCAAATGAATGCAGGAGGATGAACTTGAAGGGAAAGGAATTTTGTAGGCATCTTAGGAAGAGCATGTCTTCTGCCCTGTATGTGAACGGAGCTTAGAAGAATGGTCTGGTTTTATTTGGTGTCACTGTCACTATAGGTGTAATAGTAATGAAAGGGTGAAATAAAGCTGTAAAGAGGGTAACATACAAATAAGACACAGAGGACTTTTAGACAGGTTAACATTATCAATAGAAGAATTAGAGATAACTGAAAATAACATAAAGAAACATTTGAAAATGAATGACTTTTTAAAAATCTCGAGTAACTTGATAACATTTTTCTTTTTGCTCCTTTTTCTCTGTATATTCTTAATCCATTATTTCAGCATGAATTTGCAGTTTCTGAGCTAAAATGTGAGATGTTTATCCTCTGCCCTCTTTGGCCTGCCTTTCTATCTCAGAGAGGTTTGCACGAGTTCCTAAGCAATTCAAAACCCATTAGATTGTCTCATAATTCCCATCAGTTTTCATACTCCTATTTCAATAGCAATGACCTAACTATAGGAAAAAAATGTGAAAACACATTAGAGAGGGAGAGAGAGGTCTAAGGACTGCAGAAGAATGTTATGGAGTCATAACTCATGAAGGTGCCTCAAGACGCATCATTTATTGAAGAGGTGGCTAAATGTACACTCATAACAACACAGAACTTAATTACCTTTCCAGCTTACTATAATTCACAGTGTCATGCTTTTTAGGTAATGTATATTAATATACAGTTGTTTGCAAGCTTCTGAGCAAAGACTGACCTTACTATGTCAGTAGATCCAGAGGGGAAAAAACAAGTTTTCTTTCTATGAATTTTTACTTTTACTTTTACTTTTACTGTGCTTTTCTTAAGCTTGACTGTCTCTGTTCTGTTAACTACCACTCCCCACCTGGTGCCTATGATAAGAGTAATATTTGAAACCTGATATGCCATGTCATTATTATTACCTATTTAAAAATCTGCTTGTAGTCCTTGGCCTTAGACCTTGGGTGTATTTCAGTCCATTTTTTTCCTACTATAATAGAAGTAATATGAACGTAAAATGCTCCCAAGAGCTTATGAGGGAGCTGATGAAGGACTGTGGATGTATCAGCTGTCTGGATCGAGGTGGTGAATAGCAGACAAGAACACTGTGTACCAAGCTGCATAGTTGCGTCTTGTTCTGACAGAGAAATTTGGAAGTTATGCTGTCTTCCTATTCAGTGTGCATGGTTTCAATAACGTGGCTAAGGGCTTAGTCATATTTTTCCTATAGCGCAGGATCAGAATCGATCAGTGATCAAACTCCTCTAACAACACCATGTTTTTTACTTGTTCTTGACTCCATAACCACGATGTGAGTTGAAGAAGAGAGAAAGAGAAGAATCTTATATTTTTCTCATCTCCTTCTTATGAACAAGGTATTCCAACCAGCTTTTCTCTGCTTTTGCCAAAAGAACTGCCATTGGGTTTTCTGGAAGTGTAAGCACTGAATATCACGGGGAATCTATAGATCTGAAAAGTTTCAGTTGTTTGCATAGGCCATCTCAAAAGAAAATTTGCAGTGCTTTATATTTTTTCAATTTTCAATTTCAAGTTTTTCAGTTTTCTTCACAGGAGTAACTTCTATTCACTGTTGTGTTTCTCATTAAAAAACAGCAATTATCAGTGTGCCTGACAAAGGTGTACAAGTACCTAATGGTGTGCAAAGCTATAATTATAAGAATCTGTTTTCTGAGCTTTCACATACACATCGTATTGGTTAAATATGGGACATGATGGAACAGTCACTGATTTTTGCTTTGGGGAAACACTGAGGGATAGGAGATGGAGGCTCACTGACAGGACAGCACTGTGAGACTGCTGCACCAGTAGAATGTGCAAAATTATTTCTGTTCTTCTGTATCTAAAAATGGTATTCTGGCTCCATTTACAAGCATGGTAAACGAATTAATTAAAAACCTGGGGTGTAGGGCAAGGGATAAAATGATTTATAGCTTTCATCATTTTACCCAAGGAAGTTTGCAAAATTTTATCTTCATAGACATCAGGGAGGGCAGAAAGGAGGAGCATTTTGTCTTGTGACTGTATGCTCCAGTGAAATATTACATTGTAAATTGATGGCTTCAAGATATACATGTAAGTCAAAACCTGTAACATCATGGCTTTAGATGTTGTTTAACCAAAATTAAATCCCCTAAAAAGCAGCTTTTTATGAGCAATATAGAGAGATTTTTTTGTGCCTGACCTCTGCCTGGTTTTTATTTATATGCAAAACAAAAAGCATATTCTGAACACTGATGTGCTGTCAGTTCAGATTTTGATTTACATCAGAAGTGTTTGCATTTCCTCCAGCTTAAAGATCTATGATGACTGTTAGACATATATTAAATACAATAATACGAGTTTTTAAGATGTGAATTTGTATTGTAATCTAAACCATTGCCTGGCTGTTGCAACGATTTAGGACGTCTGAGTTTGCCTGTTACTTTAAAGCAAACCTTTAAAGCAGAGGCAGACTTTTCACTATAAAGGCTTCATTTGGGCCCATATCAGCTTCCAGAGGAGATGCTGCCCATGGGAGGAGTCTGAGAGGGCGCAAGGGAAACGAATGAATTCATTCCAACACAGGCTATGAGTGGGGAAGGAAAGCAATACGATGGGAAGATGTCTGGACAGATGACTACTTTTTTTTTTTTTTTTTTTTTCTTCAGATTTTATTTTGTTTTGAAGTTCACATGAAATAGACAAAATATTAAAAAGTGTTGTACCAGGCCATGCCTCTGTTTCCAGAGGTGGACATGAAAATATTGGCAGTCATTAGTATCACTCCTGGTGTCAGTAAAACAAAACTGAGATCCTGAGCCTGAGGCATTATTTCCACAGAATCTATCAAGATGTATATTTTGTTTAAAACTTTGATAAAAGAGATCATGTAGGGTGGAAGGTCAGTGTGTAAGTAACTTTTAATATGATTATAAACAGCTGCTGCTGCTTTACTTGATTTAAAACTTTCAGAGATAATTATTAAAGGTTCCCCCCTCTCCCCCCCCAGAATATTAAATAGATTGTTTTCCACTTATGTGCTTACTAGACCCCAAGTAAGTAGGAGAGTTGCCAGTTATTTCAGTAGGAGCAGGATTGACCCTATATATAGTACAGAAACAAAATAACTCAAACTAGTTTATTCCCACAAAAGGGAATAACTGATTTTACTAAATAAGAATTTCCTTACAAACAGCTGCACAAAATTACTATTGACAAATTTTGGAATCTCATCCATTCTTGCTGGTGCTAGTGGAAGAACAAAAACGGACAGAATTTTGTTAATCTTTTCACTGTCAAGATCAGTGTAGTTACAACGTACAGAACTTGCAACAGATTAGTAGTTGCATCCAGAAACCCAGTGTTATGAAAGCCTTTTTTAAATGAAGTTTGTCTTGTTTTCCCATAAGACTTTTTCCCAGAGATGAATATATCTGGCTCTCATTCTGGTGTCTTATTCTTTTTTTAGCTTCCTGAAATGACTCATATTCAGACTCGGCGACCCTGGTTGATGTTTCTTCTACAGAACCTTGGATTACTATTAGGCTGGCTTTGCCTCTTACTCTTGGCTATATATGAACAGAAAATTAAAATATAAGTTTTCTTTTGGAAATCTTGAAGTACCACTTATGACAGTGGATAGTTGTTCAGTTTTGTAATGTCTGCCATAGCATTATATAAATTAAGTTTTCAGGATTTTTATATCTGAACAGTAGATAACTATGCCAATTTATTAACTTATTGTTCAGACCTTGGATTTTTTCTTGTAAACGTAAATGTTTAGAAATATATTTTATTTGTTACTGAGTTTCCCAGATTCCCATGCTCAAACTCACAGGAGCTTCTGATTAGTTTTTATTGAGACTGTTCTGGTTGAATGCTCTCAGCGATCACTGCCAGTCTGATAGAAGAAAAGAATAAAGCACATTTAAATGCAATAAAGTGGACTAACCATAGTTGAATTATTCGAAGCAGGAAACTTTATTGTCTCTTAGTGTAAGAAATAAATGTATTTATACAAAACTAAAAAGTATAACAAAACTAAACTGTTAAACTGCATGCAGCAATCTGTTTATAGTATCTATCTTGTTCACTTTGCCAGCATAATGAACTTTGGTTGTCTTGCTGGTCCAGTGTAGCAGGTAAAAATGAAAAGTTCTTGATCTAGAAATATGGCTTCTTTCCCTCAACATCCCTTCCAGATTTCTCAAATCAAGAGAATCTTCAAGCCAGATGTTGCTTTTAAGCCATCATTAATAAAAACCAGTAGTGCCTTCCAGCTGTGCCCTCTTAGAGATTGACTTCAACTCCTTCTAACCTGAGGGTTTTTTTGGTGTAATTAGACTTCTTGGTTTCAAGGGAATTCTGCATAAATTACAGATGACTCATTTAATTTTGCATTGCAGAATCAACCCTGAAACTAATATAAAAATTCTGTTCTAATTCTGAGGTGCTGAGCAGCTTCCAGGAAGTACTGAGCAACATTCATCATTGTGATGTCTGTTACTTACACACTATGAATTACTGGCATAAGAAGCCCTCCCCTATCTAATTTATGTTTTTATGTGAGAATTGAAATGAATTCCTTCTTCCTGCTCTGATGAACTGTGAAAATAGGGACAGCAAGTTACAGAAAAACATATTTTCTTTAGGCAAGTAAATGCATCTTTTTCTTCCTCGCCTTAATCTGCCTTGAAAAAAGGCTCCATTGTGATACTGTATGTCTGTCTTACAATATGTTTACTTGACAGCTCCTACTGGAGATACAATTATTTCTATATTACAGAGAAGATCATGTGCTATTCTGGAGCACGGTCAGTTCTCAGAGAGATATGCTACTTTATCATCAAAATCTAAAATGAAAAATATTGTAAATATTATGTAATAGCCTTGATTCATACAGCTGTGGATCCCTACTCATCAACAGGCTACCTTTGGGAAAAATACTGAAGATAATTATAAAGGTTGTTATGAAACCCATTTTCTGTGCCTGCTAGTTAAGAGAATCTGTAGCAAATACTCCAATGCACATCTAAGTGTATATTTACATACCTTAAAAACCTTGTCCTAAACAATTTATCCAAAGTCACACAGGAAGTTTCTAACTGACTGAGGAAATGAACCAATTTGTTTAAAGTCTCAAAGTAAAATACTAACCTGTTTTATGTAGGTGTGCAAATGTTATGACTGCTTTTTCTGTTGGTTTAACTTTGAAGGCTGCCTAGTCAGCTGACAAGCCTTAGCTTCTCTTTTCAAAGTTTACATTTTTCAGGAGTTTGTGCTTGTTTTTATGAAGGTAAGATTTTTTTAAAAGCAGTTTTCCAGTATTTCATCTGATTGTATTGGCACTGATTCAATGACCTTCAGCTGTGACAGTCAATTCAAGCAATAGCAGAACACCACTGGACGTAAGCAAAATCTATTCCTGTGTCAGTTGGTGTAAATGATCATTGGAAACTTGTTATTTCAAAATGCAGAGCTACTGTAATTTGAATGCTTATACATGGTTAATGTTCACTACAACAGGAAAAAAAAGTTACAAACATAAACATGTTTTGGCAATGTTATGATATTCTGGAATTGTTTTCTATCATTAATTTGTCTGAAAAAGGGCACTTAATTTCTGGCAGTGTGTTCTTTGAAGCTGCATGCAAGCAGAGGTTCACACTGAAAAAATCTGTGGACACAGTGTTAACGTCTCTTTGGAACATACCATCTTTTGACTATGGATAGATGTCAGATTTCTTGATCACATTTAACAAGTATATTCGTACAACTTCCACTGTGTGTGCAAACACACTGAACAGAATGCCTGTACCTTGTTTCTGCCACAGAGACAGTGTGCATCTGTATGAGAACCATTCAGTTACATTTTGTGGTGCTATTAACTCTGAATACCTGACAGCTCACTAGAATACAGAAGTTTGAATTCTTGTGGCACCTACAAGAGAACTTTTGTCACTACCAAAACTGATGCCTCTGCTCTAATTCAGCAGCTCTACAATTGGATACTGAGGATGGAGAAATATCAGATGTAAAGCAAATCTGGGCTATATTTCTTACAGGGTACTGGAAACTATTTCTATATATCACTGAACTGGAAAACTAAATCGGTTCAAATCAAAGAGATCCACCTGCAGGATTCATCTTTTTGCCAAAGCCCAAGAAAAGCAATTGAAGAACATGGGTTTATGTCCTCACAAGAGAGAAGGTGGTGCAAAAGTATTCCTACGATGCATTCTCTTTTGTTTGTTTTAAATTCTGTAGAGTTTATTCATAGAGATTTCAAACAAGGCTCTATTTAAAGCCAGATATTTCTTTCTGTTCCTCCAAACCTAACAGCCAGAACATATTATGCCAATGTTTTCATTGAGTCAAATCCTGAGTAAGGGCTGCAGAACTTCATCGCTTGCAGCCGCTAAATCATGGCTGGGTATCTTTCTAAGATGTATGTGATTGCTCAAACAGTTGTTACATGTTTGATGGAGAGATTACCTGGTGAAGTTTTACAGCCTGTTGGGCAGTTCTGACTAGATAATCATAGTGTTCCTATAAAACCCTAAAATATATCAATCTGTAGAAACAGGATTTTTTTCTGAAAGAAGAGGGTTAGCATTTCTGTCATTCATCTACTCTTAGTTTTCTTGCACTCTTATGATTAAAACAAACAAGAAAATATCTTGCTTTTCTACATAACTTGCTTTTTTACATAGACAGAAAATGGGAGATAAAAGAGAAGGTTTAAAGAATTTGTTTGTTACAGCGTCTTTTCCAGGAAGTTAAGTAGTAGAAAACCTCATAAAAAATAATTCTAATTCCAAATTACAAGGGTAAAAGTGTTGACTTTGTACCTTTTGTTTTGTATATGTTACACATTACCCAGTGACTTTTAAGATAAATAGTACCTTCTTTGCAGCCAGCTATCCTAATGCCCTTAGAAAGTTTCTGGAGCTCATCTGCATGTTTTAAATACTGCCATCTATTCCATCCCTGTATTTTATGCTTTAAACATGAAGGTGGCAACTCGCCAGTGAAGAAAAAAAGGTCTTTTTTAATAAAAGAAAACATGGTTAGTTTGGTATAACAACATATCCTTAAAAAACATACTTGTTTTTCTTTCACCTTGCACTGAAGAAAGCATATTATTGTAACACTTTATTAGCCTGCATTTAGAAACCAAAAACAGGTTTATGTCAAGCCAAGATTAACACTGATAATTTGTAACAAAAGAGTTATTTGTCAGTGTTTTTAACTTCTCTTGCTTTACTGTAACCTGTTGTCAAGTCTTCCTTTCATCTTAAAAATTATTTGCCTTCTATTTTGTTTGCAGCCTTAGGAATGTGACTACAGAAAGTACAAGCAGTTACACAATGGCTTTAACCAAAGCAGAAAGTCATGGAATGTGTTTTACTAGAGCCACCTTCGTTTCCTTCCCTCAAAGGAGCAAAAAACCCATGTGCAGAGCCACTGCTGTGAGTCATGCAGTACGAGCCTTCATCCTTTTATGTCTTTGATAAGAGGGCCTGCAAAGTCATGGCATAGCAGCCCAAAGTCAGTGCTAAGCTCCCTAGTGCGGGGGTAGGAGCACAGAGGGCTGTACAAAACACCCTAGTCTGGGGATAGGACACAGAGGGCTGGCTGCTTCCTGTGGGAAATAGATGACAGGACACAGTGAAGGCCAGGTTGCTACAGAGCTCTCCCTGAGAGACCTGTGTCTTGCTCCCACGTGCTTCAGACCAGCAGACTTTAATGGCTGCAGTGCAAGGATGAAAGGTTTTATAGCTGCAGCGTCCTGTATAAGCTTCTTTCAGAGCAAATTCCCAGACATTTCGTGTTGTCTTGGTTTTGGAGATCAGGGATATCATAAAAGTAATCTGGCTGATAACTCCATGAGTGCAGACTCCTGCTGCGCATCCCGCAGCATCCCAGCAGATAGGATGACCCACAGGAATATCACTTTTCTGCAGAGGAATCTCCAATGATGCTCTCATTAACAAAAGAGAAGGCCTCAAGTCAGGGCTGGTGTGCACATCTTGCCCCACCTTTATAGCACACCCATGTGCACACAAATGAGGCATGGTGTGGCAGTCCCTCCTTGCCAGAGTCTCAGAGCTGATGCATAGAGTGCTAAACATGGAACTATCTAGCAAAACAAATCTCCCTAGCAATCATCTACATGCTGGGCCAATATAGCACTGACCAGCAGTCATTCTGTACAACATGTCAAAAATTTTTGTCCTATTGAAGCTGACTTGGCAAATCACCCTCATCCTTCTCCTAAAGTTGAGCATAATCTTGCCTGGATTATCACATGACAGAGAAAGGTAGGTATAAGGAGTTGGACTAATCACTTACTGTAGTATATTCCAGTCTTAATTTAAGGCCACAACAATTTCTGCACTCTTTCCGTATCTGCTAATGCTGTGATGAAGGCACCAGGGCAATGTCTGTGCTGCTCTGCTGGGTACATGATGTGTGAGCAACGCCTGGCAATGGTTTCAGTGTCTCTGCCCTTGCATGTCAGACATGGCATCCACTGTCACAAAAACTTGTTGGTTTGTCAGGCAAGGACTTTCTAGTATTTGCCCTATCACCTGCTTGTTTGAGCTGTGCAAATATCATAACCCATAAATCAGTCCTATACAAGGACTTATTCTTCATCATCCACACTGATGAATGTTTGTTCAACACTGGAGCAATATATTGCAACTATTGTGACTTCTGAAGTTCAGAAAAGGCAACACAGCATTGGAAATTTCACTAAGAACTACAGAAGTAGAGATTATTACCTACACCATAGTATCAGCAATTTGATTCTTCTCATTTGAGAGACACTGCTATGAGTACCAGGCACAAACACAAGTCATTTTGTATCCACACTGCATTGTTTTGGTATAGCTCTGGTGGTCTTGGGTGGTTTTATTCCTACCATCTGGTACTCTGTTCTGCTTTCAGTACTTCAAAAGTCATCTACATATTTCTGCGTAAATGTTTAGTCTTAGCTCTGGAGCAAGAGCAAACCTACTATCCAGCTGCTGTTGCGATCCAAAAAGTGATGAGAATTTCATCTGTTAAATATGCACTCAGAAATAATCTACATATACAAGGTACAGCAGTTCAGCGGTAAATAGTTGTAATGACCAGAACATTTAGAAAAGCAGAACTGGACAGTATGCATCTGGTCATCTAATGTGCCCAGGTCAGTATAGCGGCACTTAGAAAACTTGACATCCACAGATGAGCTAAAGCCATGCATGCAATTTATTCCCCAGGTCCTGTACACATGAGTCCAGTGAGTATTAGAACAACTTTGTCATTTTCTTGGAGCTCATTTGTGACCATTTCTAATGGAACTTAGACAAGGCTTTAGAAGGAAAGATGCAGTGGAAAATAAGGCTTCTTTTATTTAGTTAAGAAATGAATACAAGTGGTGATACACTTTAAACTGCATAATGATTCATCATCCTGCACAAATGCAAAGCATCTCCTTTTCCACTTGGAGACAAACATGGCAAAATAGATACATACCAGGAAAGTCAGAACAAGGAAATGTCCAAGGAAGAAGATCTTATAGGTGACAGGGCAAATGCCAGTAGAAACAATAAATGTGCAAAGTCAATCAGCTCGTTGTAGTTCATTCTCTTTGGCAACCATAAGACCCACGCAATTCATTTTGCATGTTAGTGGAAAATGTCATGTCTAAGAAGTAGAGTTTCAACACTGGAAATATTTTAAATATTACAAAACAGATGACTTTTAATAACTCTTAAATTTGAGATATGCATTAAAAATATGATCCATATGTTCATAGCCATATATTTTGGAAAATACATATTCATAGTTGATGAAACCAGTATAATTTTATCTGCAGAATTTCAATTCCATCTCAAGTAATAAGAAAGAAACAAAGCTTATGAGACCATATTCTAACATTTCCCACTACCAGAAAACCTACTTTTTAATTTGGCTTGAAGCACTTGCAATTAGCAAGAATATTCCATTTTTCTAGACAACAGAACAGCTGACTGTCTGGCATACTGTTTTGTGGCATTATTGGGGAGTACTAAGAAAACAAGACTGTTGCAGTCTTTTCTAGGACATAATATTTTAATGTGCCATAAAAGTTCTTAGGTTGGAAGACACTTAATTAACCCTCCATCTTCAACATTGATTCTCCTTTATAGAGACACTTTTTTTTTAGGAAATAATTCCAACGTACTTCACTGAAGAGCGGTGTTTTTTTGTTTTTTTCCTTTTCTCTCCTTGCCTCCCATTCCAAAACATAAGCTCTACTATGTGCTAAATCTCAGTATTTGTGGACAAAACCTAATTTGTTAGAAGATCTTTTTCTAGATATCTCATAATTATAGTGTATGTAAGACCACGAGCTTCATTATGGAGAAGAAAAACTAGAGCAAGAGCAGTTCATAACCATTTTTTTTTTTTGTATCAGAAAACATACTCAAGCTTTCTGTGCATAGAAAGCATATGAAAACACAGAAGAAAAATAAAAAAGATGTAAATGACTTTGCAAATAACAGCACTGATATTCAGCACTCAGTCTACAACAGAATGCAAGCGATCAGATCTCCTGCACTCCTTTAATCACACTTTTTTAAAGCCATTGCTTCCCAGCTAGCACATTTTAGCTGACACTGGGCATGTGCCTAATCTTTGGTTATTCTTCAGCATAACAATTGCTAACCACTTTCACTTTTTCACTATACTAGTATTACACATGAAGACAGAGAAAAACAGTTACTAATAATGGATAGTCATCTGATTTGGGGAATATAAACTGCAAGTTGTTGATGATCTCAACTAAATACTAATGAACCAAAAATACATTCTTGAAGCTTACAGTTCAAGTATGAATGTAAACCGTAGCTTTAACATGAGTGGTTTGAGTCTCTCATATTCAAAATATTTCATCTCTCCCTCTTTCTCCAGAATTCACAACATGAAACATATGCCGGATACAAAAGAGTAAGAACAAACCTACAGGTCTCTATCTTACTTAAGATTTACTTTTATGTGCATTTAAGATGGCTATTTGGATAGGAAAAAGTCCCTTCTCCATCTTCTGCACTTATCTATGCCCTGATTATGTCAGGAAAGACCAGATTTGTCAGAGAATTTTTAAGCCTGTTCCTCAGCAGCCAGAATTAGTGGCTCACATGGTAAGAAAAAGGAAGTATTGGCAGAAGAGATATTTGTGTTCACTGTGTATGTGTTTATAAATTAGCCTCAGATTCAGTCTTTGCTCTCTAATTCTTTTAATCAGTTAAAATTACTAAGAATTATAGTACGTAAACCACTTCTGAATTCTTGGGAGAGTTTTTTCTGATGAAATGTTATTCAAAGGGATAATTTCTGATTTGTACTGTATTAAAAATAAAACAAATACAAGCTTTTTCATGCCTTTATAACAACATAAAAATCCCATAAGTCTGCACAGGGCCTCTATTGCTGTGATCTACATGATAAGGAGATCATCTGAAATATAGCTGACAACCAGCATGGTTTCTCAAGTACTGATGTTTCTATGCAGTATGCTTGATGAAAAACACATTGCATGTTCATTTATCTCTTATGTCTGCTTAAAATGTAAGATATAAACATCTCTCCTATGAACACACTCAACAAACCTATATCTGGTTTACATCCTTCAGTCAATACAATGACATTTCTTTAGCTAATCTATTCTGGAGCTGATTTTTACAAAATAGAAGCAAACTCAATTTGTTGAATTTAATGTGATCTTATAACATCCTTACAATAAGTTTAACACTGTGGTTCTGACTGCCTTCTGTTATGGCTTTCTGGTAACAGATATGCTGGTGCAGATACTTCTTCCATAATTAATCTGCTCCAAGATAAAAAGGGAAGGGAAGGGAAAGGAAGGGAAGGGAAGGGAAGGGAAGGGAAGGGAAGGGAAGGGAAGGGAAGGGAAGGGAAGGGTTGAAAGTAAATTTCTAAATGACACAGAGCCTTACTGTTTAATAGCTCTATTTTAGCTCTATGAAAATCAAATAAAAAAAAACAAAACCCCATGTAATGAATGAGAAAAGTGATGCTTGATATCACTATGACTACTAAGTAATTATCGTAAACTATAGCATAGTGGTTTTGGCAGTAAATTACCTTTGCCTGTTGTCTATACCCTCACATACTGTTACCAGCCTTGCTCTATATTGCCACAGGCTCTAGAAAGGGGAGGAGAAGGAGAGGTGAAATGGACTGCAGTTAATTCATCCATTCTAACACTTCCAGCCAGTTCACATCCCTGCAAATTATCACAGCTTAAGGTGTACAAATGGTGTTAGAGCCACAGATCTTTATGTTTAAAAGTTTTAACAAGTTAGCATTTTTTGATAAATGAAACAAAAATCTGCAAATTCTGTGTGCTACCTACTATTTCCAGCCATCTCAATTTCTACCAAAGCTACACGTAGAAGAGAACGAACCAAAAATCACTTCATTAATAACCTTATTTGACACTCTGAAATTCAAAGAAAAACATCCTATTTTTGAAAGTTAACAGTTTAATTGCTGTCAATAAGCTTCTTCAGCTTCCTGCACTGTGCAGTTTTGACTGTGCTGTGAGCTTTCCATGCTTTTGTTAATCGCCAAATGTGCCCATCAGATAAAGTTTTCTATTTGGATAGCACTTCTTTTCTTTCCAAAGTTGTTCATAACTCTGGAACATAAGCTTAAAAATGCTAAGAGTTGCTAAGAAGTCTCTTTATCTGAGCAAATAAATACTCAGTTAAAGCGATAGACCCCAACAATTCAGAGATTGCCTTGAGGAAAACTAGGAAGAAATTTGAGTTGAACATGAGTGATGAACTACAATAGTGAACCTAACGTAGCTCAAAGTTGAACTCAATGCATTTTAATCGTTTAATTTAATTTAATACACACTGTATAAATCACACACCGTTAGACTAGAATAGTTTTCAGAATGCCTGGTTTATTTCTGTAACAGTTTCAGGCCTGACTCCTACGTGGAGTCTTTGAAATTCATCTGCATAAACAAATTCTGGACTCCTGCAAGGACTCCAGGGAGTCATTTCAGCAGCAGTACCAGCTGACAGACATCAGGGCTCCCCTGGTGTCCCCCAGGGACCAGATATAAGATGAGAAATCTCTACTCACTTGAGAGAATTGGTATAGCATGATAACATGAAGAGCTGTGATTTCTTGAGAAGACCTGCAAACACTTTTTGGGTGTAATGAAAACAGGATCTTTGCCTTTTTTAATGTTTCAGCAGAGCAGAAGACAACCAGCAGTCAGGTAAAATATGAGACATAAGAAGACTATGAGGTGTTTAACAGGGCAGACTACATGCAAGGAAATGGTTCTCGAACAATTAATAGCTTTTCTATCTCTGGAATCTGCTGGCTGTGACTTGGTTACCTCCACAAGCTGCAGGAGAAAATGTAATCAGTTTGCAGCTATTAGCTATGACAGACTGTGTCTGTCACAGACGACTTTGACCAGCTTTTCTCTGTGAGGGGAGTAATTGGGATATTGCTCCTCTATCTAACTGAGACTTTTCATAAGGCATGTTAAAATTTAGTTATCTGTAATTAAGTATTTGGCAAATTTATTTGAAAGAGAAATCAAGGAGGAGACAGATTTATAGGTCATTTGTTCATACAGCATTTGTATTGTTTGAAAAGGAAACTACAAAAAATCACTGTAGTTCACCCTGGTGTTCAAAGCTTTAATAGCAAACTGAGTTTCAACTGGCAAGTCTCAAACAGCACCTTCCTACTCAGGAAATTTCTTTTAAAGGCAACTTAAGCTTCTTCAACTCCATTTCAACATGGCAACATTCAAACCAAAGCTTCATTTTTCAAATTTTACTTTAAAAATTAGAAAGAAAAAAAAATAATTGAAATTGGGTACAGCTGCTGTGGGTAACGCCTAAGGGAGCATGCTGCTGAAAGCACCATAGCAAGATCAAGATGTTGTTGGAGCTCTGGTGAGGATTTGTGCTGTTATAATGCTGATATTAAATAAGTGCTCTTATTTTAGACACTAAAAAGAAAACATTAAGTGGATTTGGAAGGCTCTTGCTTTATGAAGCACTCTTCTTAGCTGAGCAGTATTTCTCAACCTCATAATTATAGAAACAGAAAAAGGAAAATATGTTGCTTTGCTTAGTAAAAAACTATGAGATTAATGAAACATAAAAGAGGAATTTTTGCCTTCTCCTAAATATATGTCAGTTTGTAAATTTATCTTCTAGCAATAAAAATGGAATTATTTATTTCTTGCTATCAAAATGTTCTCAGCATTTATAATTGTAAATGTAGTTATCTACTCAACATTTCTTCTGTAAAAGCCAAAATTAAGTAAATAGTTTAACAAATAAATGAAGTTCACAAATGTCCTTTTTTATGCTGTTTCAAGTAATTCTAGTGCTTTGGTCATATGCTTTCTCAAAGGTCTATCAGGTGACTCAACTCTTTAAAAGGGTAGATTACAGCAGGACAAGGAGAAATGGTTTTAAGTTGAGAGAAGGAACATTTAGGTTGGACATTAGGGTGAAACTCTCAACTATGAGAGTGATGAGGTGCTGGAACAGGCTGCCCAGAGAAGCTGTGGAAGTCATATCCCTAGAGGTGTTCAAGGCCAGGTCGGATGGGGCCCTGTGCAACCTGGTCTAGTATTAAATGGGGAGGTTGGTGGCCCTGCCTGTGGCAAGGGAGTTGGAGATTCATGATCCTTGAGGTCCCTCCCAACTCAGGCCATTCTGTGATTCTGTGACTACAACCAGTTAGCTCTTCACAGAAGTGCTATGAGTTGAACTGGGGAATATTCCATGGGTTTATTGCAGAAATTTTATTGTCCTTTTTCCAAAACGAGATAGAAATCTTCTCCGTGTGCTATAAGCAGCTGCAGAACTGCGAGTAATTCTTAGTAACCCCAAAAATGCAATGATTCAGTAATATTTAAATTCATAACAAGTGTATCAAATGATTTTTTAAAAGCAAAATCTTTATAGTGCCCTTTCCATAAGATGTGTAACTCTGACCCTTTTCATGACAAGTTATCGGGTTTAGCATAAAAAATGCTATAATCTCATTGGCTTGTAGTTTACTCTGATTTCATCATGGAATTTTTCAGGTATTTTTCCTTGACTCTTTATTAAATATAGAGAATATAAACCAGAAGATAATGCTATTTCTTCTACAGAGAAACTGTTTTTTATTTCTTAAATGGTGTAATTTCTTCTGGGTCAGGTGCATATTACTCATAAATTCACAGCAAACAATATTTGAAAACACAAACGTGTGTTGTGAAGTGACCCCTACAAGCACATTGCATGCTTGGTCTCAGAACGCATTTATGGTTTGAAGAAAATCTAGAGCTAATGAAAGTGGTAGTAAATGGATTCTTAGGAATACTGTATCCTTCATGCTAGCCATTTATTTATGGTATGGGCCAGATCCAAGATGAAAAAAAATTAATAGCTGTTTTCTGGCAGGGGATCTTACTCCATTATTATGCACTGGATATCACAACAAAGAAGGACTGTTTCTATTTGGGATCTCCCAATGAATCGACAAGACATTTGGCTGTTGTCCCTAGAAATTTTGGATATACAAAGCCAGGCTTCGCAATAAATATTTACATTTGTGGGGGTTTTTTTAATACATAAAGAGCTATGCCAAGACCAAATGTGAAAAAGGCTTTAAACCTTCAAAAACACTGAAGTAATATTTTGTTTTTATCATTTTAAAACATTCATTTCTTTTAACTGTAATTGTGCTTCTCATTTGGGAATTCCTAGGAAGATCAAATTGTCTGAGGCTTTTAAGATAATGGAAGAGAAAATTTGGAAGCTGCTGTGGCAAATGGGTTATTATCCTTGAATTTGTTTTCTACCTAAGATTTTTATAGAGGTTCATAATCTTAGGTGGATATTTCAAATATCTTTAGTAAGACTATTTTGTAAGGGAAGCGTAATACGTTTCTGATTAGATCTTATTTGTGGAATTGTGTAATTAAAATAACGGCTGGTCCAAAATCCTGAAATTAGTTTTCTGTCTTTTTTTCTATTACTTTTCCTTTTTTTTTTTTAAGAGGATCACAACTGAAGTAAGCTAAGCTGCATTCACGTGAAGTTAATACTGCAAAACGGAAAAAATGACAGTAAATGTAGGTATAGAATTTCCTGCTTTTTCAGCCTTTAACAGAATGTTAGGGTGAGAACAGTGGATTTGCCTGAAGCACACAGGTTAGCTAGGTACAGTTCTGCTACATTACCACCCCAGATTTCAGGTTTGCACCAGTTGGTCCCCTGCAATTATGCAGGGGAATTTTGTTAGGGTGGGAATAAGTTAAATATATCATTCAGGCTTGATGATTTTAAGCCAAATGTTGACTCTTACTATCAGTGTTTAAAATTATTACACCCATGCAGAAAAACAATGTAGACTCAATATCCTAACCTGTTCTCCAACTGCAAAGCAAAAAGAGTTATCTAATAGCTAACAGTGTCAATTAGCTGATGAACAATAGCTCTAGCAATATTACAGAAATAAAAAATGAACAAACAAACAAAAAAAAACAAAAAAACCCAACAACAACAAAAAAAAAACACTTTATGGCAATTTAAATACTGATTTTTCTGCCTAATCAACAGCTTAGAGCATACTCTAAAAATCTGATCTCCTCTACAGAGTGACTTATCTGGAAATGCTCAGAGAACCTGACCTAATTTCAGCAACTCTTCTTGCACTCATGCTAATATGAAATGTGACAAGAGCACTTAAAAACTATTCTTGAACTTTTCTTAAAATCTCAGGGGCAAAAGGTATTTTGTGTCTGTATCCTATCTTGTTACCCCAAAGGCAGTTAGACAAACAGAGCTGTCTTAGCTGGAATCCAAGTGACCCATCACTTTAAAGCCAATTACAATGCTAGCATATATATTTGAAGTGTGCACTCTGTAGTAGTTTGAAGCATTTCTTATGGCCTGCGAAGGAGATGACTGTTTATAAGTATGATTGAATATTTATATCACTAATGTTTTTCTTCTCTCTTAAAGATTCATGATTAACATTCAAAAAATAGTTCATCCATGTAAGATATACAAAAGATTTGATAAGAGTAATCACTTTTTCTAAACATCTATTGAAATAGCTAGAACTTGCATGATTTCTGTCTCAATTCAGAGCTCACCTTTAAAGAGTTTATTAATTCAAATAACTGGTTATCTCAACTGGATATTATTCAATTAGTCATTTGTAGATATTTCAGGACAGCTGAAGTCATAGATATCTTTTTTCTTTTATTTTATACTGGCTTTCTCAATACAATGTCCTTTATTAAGCTTGATTTGAGTTTATGCACAAGAAAGAAGTATTGCCGTATGTCTACAAGTCTAAGGTTATGTCTATACCCTATAAAGCATGGTGTGACTCTCCATCAGTAGAAGCTGTGAAAATCCTACTAGTGGTAATACGAGTATGATGGTTACAAGTCTTTCAGGACCTTAGTTGCTCACAAGTAACATTACTGAAATGCTATTTTTGAAACAGTTAAGGTTTAAAGTTATTTTATATTTTATTTAAGGTATAAAGTTATTTTATAGTGGTATTTGCACACATGAGCATTGTGTTCTTAGAAGTCTGTTCACAGAATCGTTGTTAGAGTCTGAGAAACTACCATGATTGCTACAACCATTTGATTTGAAATGACCATGATGTAAATTCCATAAGGCTCTGATAATAAAACCTCCAGGAGGAAGCAAAGCAATAATACAAATTTAAAAAAAAAAAACCAGAACACGTAGGCATGGAACAGGGTGGAAAAACACAGAGCAGTAGAGATATCGCTGCTTTGATGAAAAGCTAGGAACCATAACTGACCTACCTACAGGATTTTAACTCCAAGATAGTGAGCAGAGTCATTAGGCAACAGGTTATACTTTCATCCTTCAAGGCCTCTTTCAGTGTATGATGGCTTCAGTGGCTACTGGATCAAACAGTACTTCAAGCACAAGGTACTTGATTGAGTTGCACTCAGTACATCAAAGTTGTGGGTATGTATAAGTAGCTGTCAATTATATTTCATACTCTGAAACAGATAATCATAATTAATGTGTCAACGAACCTAAATCTTTAACTCTGCTCCCCTTGTATCTAAACTCCTTCCATGGTACCTGTCAGTGAAGTCTGTTTTTTTTTTTATCATTTTGACTTTTTTTCTAAGTGGGATATGTAGCTCTGTGTTTTGCTTTCAGAGTTCTTGCCATACAAGCAAAAGTCTCTTGGCATATGCACGATATTTCACTAGAGTGAAAGGGAATTAGTCATATAAGCCAGCATTTTAAAATCCTTCCAAACTAAGATTAGTTGCCAGATGTTCCAGGAACTTTATCATCAGTCCGGTCGGTCCTGGTGTCCTTGCTTTGTGGTATATGCAGTAGTTGCATTTTAGGCACAGTATATCGTTTCCTAGACAGTTTCAAGGGCTGTAGTTAGATGAACTGATTTTGTTATTTTAGGATTTGTGCGATTTTAGGCTGTGGGAAATGTGAGAAGTCTGTATGATTTCCCTTGATTATAGAGAAATCTGAGAGTACCGCCACAAGAGTCCGATCTGTTTTTGCTCTAAATGTATGTAGACAAGTGCTAACGGAATTTGCGTGTGAGATTTGCTCACAATATCGAGAATAGACTCCACAACAAGAATCCCTTCCCATTCATGAAATCCTGTATTTGTCTTAGGGTATTTTGGCCTCATAGTTTCCATGTATGTAGTCATAGCCAGAGGGAGAAATCTTTAGTAAAAACAACTCCTCTTGAAAATAAGAAGGACAGTAAGCAGCAGAAATGTTAGAGGTAGCATATACACACCAGCCAGGGATTACACAGGCTGCAGCCATAAATCAGAGCTGGTTTTAAAATAACTGATCAGAATCAGACAGAAGAAGCGTGTATGCAGTCCCTGGCAGCCACCTGAACATTACTGGCTTGGGGAGGATTTACAGCCTGTTGCTTTTTGTAGCCCAGGCTCTCTCCTTTTGCCTGCTTACGGTTCAGGCTTCTAGAGCCCAAGGAGACTCTGGGAGATACCTTCACTCACCCAGCCAAACCATCTCACCACAGGAGAGCTACAGCAGGCTTTCATTTACCCTTGGCGTCATAAATCTTTATGGATCAGCAGTGATGTTTCAAAATCATTTTGAAGTGGGGAAGAAGGTGATGAAATAATTTGGATTTCTAATTTGTAGCATTTTGGTCCGAGCAAAGCCACAGAATGACAAATATTTACAATTTATGGTGGCTTTTTTTTCTGCTAGAAATATGAAGATGATATCCGTCTGCAGACGTAATTTGCTCACACACAACATCTTGGGGTATTTTTACAGATATAAAAAAATAATTGATGAAGAGATTATGAAAATGCTTCTTGGCAAGGCTGATACTTAGTGATAGGTGTCATGGAGAACTGCAGTTTCAGATTGACAAATGTACAAAGAAATTTCGAAGATCATATGGCCCTTGTCCCAATAACAAAAAATAAGAGGATGGTATTTGTACAGCAGCACCATCTCATGGATTCAGTGTTTAGGAAGAGTTACAGTGCTGCTAAGGTACAGGTGAAATGGGACAACTTAGTGGAGTGCACAGATTGTCAGTCTGGAGTTGGTTCACATATTAACTGTGAATTTTCTACTACTGCTACCTTGGACAGTTAAGTAAAAACTAAAACTGTTTGGAAAACATTTTGTGTTCTACAGAAAATAGTAGTTTCCCATCTAACTTCAATTCTGTTTTTGTTTTTGTTTTTGTTTTGTTTTTCAAATATATCTAGCAAACATGACATTAACTTTACAATATTTTTTCTTCTTTATCTTTTTTTTTCCCAAACTATAGTTTGGATCACAGACAGCTCAATCTGAGCTAAAAGCTACAGGTGGCTCTTACTGTGTCCATTTTTCAGTAAAGTTGGCCAATCATTTATAGACCTCTTTTTTTCTTTTTTTGTATAAATGATGAACACAGTGATCAAGTAATTGCATTTAATTATTCTGAAGAGGTTTGCTTCCAGATTTGGGTAATGATGATAGTTAAGTAGCAAAAAAATTTAAGATACTAAACACGAAAGACTGTTTTTGTAATACTGATCGATCCTTTGCACGTGTTGCATATGGCTCCCAGTTTGATATTTAATTTTGAATGTAATGCAGTGTTACTTCTAACATTCTGTGCTCTGAAAATCTAATCAATAATCCATTTGATACCGTTGTATCCATTGCCTTTCTTTATTCTTGTGTACTTTATTTACTGAAGCATATGTCAGTAGGGAAGATGTGGAAAAGTTAGTGAACGCTCTATGTTCCTTTCCACTGGTGGTTTGCAACACATCATTTTACCTCTTGGGCAAATATATTTTTAAGAGTGTTTTTTGGAAAACAAGTTATTTTCAAATATTTTACATTTAGAAAGATGGTGCTTGCATGCTACATTTAAAAGTAATCTGTGTTTTTAGCATTTTTGTCACTCTTTGGTGAAAATATATATGTGCACAGACTAGTCATGTAATTAGTGTGCTGACAGAGCATTGGTTTCTGTTTCTAAGGATATTTTGGTTTCTATTCAGAGATCTATTTTATCACCCCAAAAAATCCACATTTTTAGGCATCTAATATCAGCTTTGTTTACCCCTTGCATTCTCAATGCTTTTTATCTCATTTTTCTGCTAGGATGTGGATTTTTTTAATTTGATTTGACAATAGGGTAGATTTTCTCTAAAAGATGCCATGTAATAATTCTACAAATTAAGATAATTCTAAAATATAAAGTCTGATCTAAAATTGGATCATGCATATGAAGTGTAATTCAAAGTGAACTGAGATTCTGCAGTGCTAAAAACCAAACCTGAAAAGCCCTTCTGGAGTGCTAGGTGGTCTCTGAGGCACTAAAATCAATGAACACTGTATTTCTATTTAGAGTTGCACTTATGAGCAGACTAGCTAACTTTTCTCCCTAGTAAACACTCCTAAGAGTACATCTATGGTCTTTGACTCTCAGAAAGCTTCTGTATCTATCACAATAGTTTCTTCTGTAAACAAGCTCCTTGGGAATAGTAATGAGGGGAAGACCAAATACTAGTTTTTAATTTAATAGCTGAATACTCCAAGAATATGTGAAAATCCTGAGATTTAGTTCCTGTTGTAAAGGATATTTAATTCATTCACTGGCTGTTTTGGTTAAAATGCAGGAATGGGTTCACCTTAGAAAAATTTAACTGTTCTATGCTTCTGTTGCCTGATGTCTACGTTGCAATTTAACTGACTTTTTATGATATTATTTCTAATCATTGTTTACAAAGATTTGCAGATGGTTTCTTGAAAAAAGGCTGCATTTAAATAAGTGCAAGATAATTGGAAACAACAGACATTCAGTGTAATGAAAACATTAAATGTACTGGAAGACTTACTCTACACGTAAGGTACTTGAATCTTGAAGATGATTTGCTCTGTCTAATTTAAGCATGGTAGTAAAATAGAAGACTGGTGAATTTTCTTGCAACACAGAATGTAGCTAATGAAGAAATTAGCAAAAGAAGAGATTATACATAAACAGTATACTGGCCTATGGTAAACAAACTTTTATTGCAGTTGCAAACCACACCATGAGCTCTAATCAAATAGTTTATAGACTGTTATTGCACTATAGCAAATGTGCTATCAAAGAAAAACAGAGAGAGATACATAGTGAACTGAGGAGCACTGTGGAGTAGCACACATTTTGACAGCAGCATTTTATGATCAGCACTTATAAGCAGCACATAGTCTTCTGGTTTTGAAGTCTCTGAGCAACAGGGACATAAGATCTTCTGTGTGATCTTCTCCCTCTTGCTGATACTTTGACGTGCACTCTTTACATTGCTGTAGTGGAAGAAAGGTAAGTAAGAACCCTTATCACAACTTCAAACTTGTTTATTTGGGAAAAGAAAAAAGAAAAAAAGTTTATCTTGTATACTTACTGTCCTAAAAGTTCCCATGAAGTCCTTTTAGTTTACACTAATGACTGAACGGAGGCTGCAGACACAAAAAAAATTCCTTCCCCCAGGAGGAGCCATGAAGCAAACGATGTTGCAGTGGCTGTATGGGTGACCATCCTCAGTTTCAGAACATTCCTGACTCAGCCAAACAGGTGGCCAAATGGCCTCTTCACTGGTTTGAGAACTATTGCACTCAACATATAAGTGAGAATGAAAAATTAATCTTGGTTAAAATTAGCATATTGGATTTGAAACAGCAGGAGTCCAGGAGTTGATTAATGAACAATAGTTTGGCTGCAAACAGCTAGAATTTCTATCCGGACTATCTCACTGTGTTTACTGTCATTGTTTCCTTTATGCTGGGTGACATATATAGCAAAACTGTATTAAACAGTATTGTTTCTGGTAAAAACATTTGGGAGAGAATTTTCTCAAAGCAAACAACCTCACAGTGGACTAAAGTGCAAATCCCTTAGCAATTAATCATACAGTTCACACTGGTAAGTTGTTAAGACATTGGCAATATAATTCACCAATGCATTATTCTGTTATTTGCAGACTTTAATATGCGGTGTTGTTTTTTTTCTTGTGTGTTTGATCTATTGGAAATGTTTTGTGTCAGCCCGTAGAAAGGAAAACATGTTTTGCTGTGTGTTGAATAGTAGATGAGCATTTGGAAGATTTCAAAATATTTGCTTCAGTAAATTTTTAATTAGTTTGTATAAAGTGCTTTGGAATACTCTTGTGAAGGAAGAATTGAGTTACTGTTTACGAGACATAGTGAAGTATACTCAACAGAAGAGAGAAAACATTGTCTGGGATTCTGGGATCCATTTAAAAACTAGTGTGTAGCACCTTGTAACTCATTAACAGTTCTGTGAGGGTAATGAAGCTAACAATATAAACAATATACAGGGCTCCTTTTGGTGCTAATATACATATAGTTTGTTCACAAATATCCAGTGCCCAAGTAATAGGTAAATATGAACTCCTCTTTTTTGATGCTTCTGTCTTAAGGTGGACATGAAAATTTTCACTGCAGTCCGTGGGACTGTTAGCAAATAGTGGGATCCAGGACTGCGTCCAAGCATGTTTCTCATAGCCAGCACAATATTTTGGGTACTCCCCAAGTTTGTCTAGCCAAATCTCTTTGCCAGAAAATGCAAAATCAGGTGAGCCTACTGAGAGAGGACTCAGATAGGAAACCAACAAGATTAAAGATTTATTTGGAAAATATTGTATGACTTTATCAACCTTCAGATAAGCACTTCATGTAACTCTAAAACTAGGTGAATCTAATATAATGCCAACGTCAAGCATTACTCAAGGAAGCTATTTTATAAAGAAGACTCTGACTAGTCTGGGGGGTCTTTAATATATCCATCTCACTGAAACTATATTAGAAGAAAATAGAGACATCAATAATAGAGTTTCTCTCCATTTGTGGGCCCAACAGTAATTCACTCACTCAACAGATAAATGTGTGTTGCTGTCAAACCTGCAAGAATTGATTTAAAACCATTAATTTCTGTAGTAGAGTAGTAGGAGTTTCAAATTTTAAGTTCATTTAAAGATTGTTTTTTAATGTTGGTTCTGCTTACATGATACTGAAAACTAATTTTTCATTGGCTTCTTATATAGAACCAGTCTACACCTGCTAGTCCAGCAATAAATTACTGACGTTCTTATAGCAATTCCTATTTCAGGACTTTTTTCTTGGGAAGACAGTTTTAAGGCTGTTCTCATTACCACTGTCCAGATTGTGTTTCTTGACCTGCTGCATTGCAGTGGGAGCAGCAGTACTCCCTGTGCCCCCTGTGCAGAGTGAGAGTCATGGAGTGTGCTGCCATGGAGCGAGTGCAAGCCATGTTGGGCCTTGGTCTTGCCTAAGTTGATTCCCTTGTTATTTTTAGGGACCTTTAAGATCGTCTAGTTCCAACCATCCTCTATAGTCAGGGACACCTCCTTCTAGACCAGGCTTCTCACAGCCCCATCCAGCCTAGCCTTAAATGCCCCCTTCCTGGAGGCATTCACCTCTCTAGGCAATCTGTTCCAGTGTCTCTCTACGCTCACACTAAATAATTTCTTCCTAATATCTAGTCTAAATCTACCCTCTTCCAGTTTAAAGCTATTTCCCTTCATCTTTTCACATGCCCTTAACAAAAAGTCACTCTCTTCCACTGGGTCATGGGCACAGCAGAATTTTGTAAGGGATGCAAGCATAAGTAAAGCATGTACAGGTTTCCTAATAAGGAATTATTTTGAGCAAAATGAAAGGTTTGTTTTGGTATTGTATGCTTTGTCAGAACACTCCCTCCTTCAACGAACTTCATGGACACTCTTCTTTTCTTTTCGAAAATTGTTCATTCAGGAAGCTGACAAAGAAGATGTAGCTGTGTTAATGGCTTCCACCATCAGCAGTGGTTCCTGTGGCATACATCAGGGGCAGCACTGTCTGGTTTTCCTGAGCATCCCAGGCTTGGATAACAACATATTTACCTGCTGGTTTTTAATAGAGACAGGACTGTAAAAGATAATTCTTTCTTATTATAGTGGTTCAAATCAATTATTAAAAAAAAAAAAAGTGTTTTTTTTCTTTTTTTTTTTTTTTGAAGTTAGTTCATTTCAATCTGTTTCTCCCACAAAACGAACAAGAAAAAAACGGAGGGGAAAATTTTTGTTAGCATCTAATGATATCCATTCCAATTTGAAAAAAGCATTGGAGAAAGTACTAGGAAGAGTATTATAAAATACACAGTACCAAAATAACTGTAAAATATTTGTAGCTACAAGATGTATAATAAATCTGCTTAGTGCTTGCCACAGTTTTCTTCTTTGCATGCAAAGAAAAAAGTATTGCTATTCTTTTTTTTTTTTTTTTTTTTTTTTCCACTGAAATCATAATTTCCCACTGTGATGTTACAGTAAAAATTGTCAGCTCAGCCCAAGCTTCTGCTCTCAAGTTTTTGAAGGACACCTTGGTTTGCCTCATTTAAATCACCCATAGGGTGTTGAAGCAGGGCAAAATTGTACAACTTTTCATATTTCAGGGGGGCAGAATTTTCTCTCAAAAGTTTTTGCTCTGGAAATACATAAGTAAAGATGGGTTTAATGGCAACTGATTGTGGACAGTACAGTATATACATCATTGTATTAACATGACTGATGATATCATCTTTTTTGCAGTCATTTTTCTTCCGAAACTTGAAAGCTAATGAAGATTTATTGAAAATTGCACTCTTACAAAATGAACATTTCTATCTTGCTAAGGATTGTGGGTCATCTGAGTAAAATAGGTTTAGCAGTAAAGGAGAAAAAGAAGGAACAAACAAAAGCTTGAAGACTTGTCTTCCTCCCCCTCATTTTACTGCGTAAACTCAAAGCGCTTACCAAAAATTACTTTTCAGAAGCCAAACCGACATTATTCTGCAGTAATGTTTTCACAACTGACCCCGATTGCAGCTTGATGTTTATAGCTGAGCTGCTCTCAGGGCTGGTGTTCTGCCAGGAAGGAATTCCTGCAGCCCTGCTCCAAGCACTGGGCTCCTGCTCCCTGCTCCGCCCAGCACTTGCACTTATCTGGCAGTAAGATGGCTGGTGGAGATAACACAGCAGAGAATTAACCCTATAGAAAGATAATTAATTTTCTGCTATGTTTTAATTTCAGTCCTGAATGGATTGTCTCACACTGGGAGAAGCAAGCAAGATGATTGTGCAGAGTGGGTTAGTGCAGCCAAGGTGAGGAGGAAGGGAAGTGACTCCTGGCAAATGCCAAGCATTGAAGACTGCTTGATGGTACTGTGGAGCAGTGCCACCAGCCATCTGCCTTCAGATCCACACATGCATAAATCTGTGCAGAGTTTGTAAACTCCTAGGCAAGTTAACTCTGCCAACAGCCCTGGTAATGATGAGTTAACTGTCAACCATGTTGATTGTTTTGCAATCCTTCTACAGATTAGATGCTGTCATTGTCTTTTCTTACACCATTTATTGTGAATGGAGTTCTTTGGTGCCACAAATAAGAGCTTTCGGGTAGAAAGAAAAAATATGTCTTTCCTAAGTCATAAAAGCAGAAGATGAGCTTAGGGCTCAGTAAAGGGTGGAAGACGGGCCAAGCCCACGAAGCTGTTTGGATGCTGTCCTTGGACACAGTCTGGATGGTCTATTAAAAGTTGTCTCTTATGTCAGTAACTCACATGGGCTTAGCATACTTGTGGGTGAGAGTGCTACAAAGCCTTTTTGTGCTCATGTGTTTCATGTATTTAATAATAAGAGAGCAATAACGCTATAAATAGGAGCACCATAGTTGGTAAGGACTGGGGATACAAAGAAGATACGTGGTCTCAGCTATGATAGGAGGGCAAAGAAAAAGGAAAGAAAATATCATCTGAATCAAGCAACTTCTACAGAAGTGCTTCATTAAAATGAGATTTGTACACAACCCACAGGCAGCACAATTGCCTTTTGCAAAGTGAGCAGCTAGCAAGCAGGAGTGTGCCTTTTTTGGTCACGTTTTTAAGAGGGTTGAAAAATATGTGCTTAGGTGTTGTAGCTTTTGCAAGTACTGTGAGCCTTTGTACCTTGCTCTTCTATCATGGAGAAAACTTCCTCCTCCTAATTCTGTCCCCTTCCCCCCAAGAATATATCAAAACAGTATCAATCAAGGTTTTGTTGCACCTCACCTACACCCCACAGAGTAAAGCATAATGAGCACGCTCTGGAAGGACAGATCTGCTCATTTAATGCAGCCAGCCAGTGTGGTGTTCTGATACAGACTGATAATAGATTCACAAGTGAGCTTGTTCAGATATTAGCTCAGTGCTTTTGTTCAGACTTGTTGTGCAAAAGGTAAAGTACAAAAATAAGGGAAGTCTCTTAAGTTTGCAGCAGTCAGCTTGCAATTCATTGCTGAAAAAGATGGACTACGTTTGTTCTGAGATATTAAATCCAGGTAACTGAGTGTATTCGTGTTTTTACAATACTGAATTTACCAGCTACAGCAGAAAGTGACACAGAGGAATAGATGGGCAGCGCTTCCTTTAACTGATATACCCAAAGAACTCACTGTATCAGAGCTTTAAACTTATATTCAGTTGCAAGAACTTAAGCAGTTTCATAGCAGACATCGTAAGCTCACAGGTCTTTATTTATGCAAGTTTTTGTCATCTCCCTTGGGCCTAAGTATTTAGCTTATAGCTGCATGTATTCAAATAAAAGCAAACTTTTTATTTCTGCATGTTCCTGTGACAATTATGGACTAAAACGATGCTATACAAGAGTGCAAAGGTTAAAACACAGTGCTGGAGACTAACATTCTTGTATTGATGGCAAGGACAATTAAATGCGTGAAGTAACACGGTGTTCCTTGCTCTAGAAGAACATCTAATCTCTCAAAGAACAAAAAAAGCCCTGTATTTTTATTATCTTCTCAAACAGACTAAGGTTTTTTTTTTTTTTTTTTTTTTTTTTTTTTATTAAAAAAAAAATTATTTTTTTTTTTTTTTTTTTTTTTTTTTTTTTTCCTTAACAAATAGCTTCTCTTCTCTTTTCTTCAAATTACCTAAAATTCGCATGTTTAGTAAAGTCCAAATAAGCATGCACAACACCTCTCCATTGCAGATAAGAGAGAAAAAGAAATATGTAGCAGAGTGGTTTTCTTCTGAGAAGTGGTCAGGAATAGCAGGTTGTTTTTCCCCTGAGAAACAGCTAGCAAATTGGAATCTCTGTATATTGTTTTTACACGTTGACCCTTCTCCTGGAGATGTGGCCAAAAACAGCACGCAGAGGGATGGATGACAGCAAGGGTATGTGTTCAGCTGAAGGATTTTCACAGAACATTTCAAGGTTAGAAAATGCTGTTGAACTACAAACAAAAGGGTGAAAAAGTTATTTTTCCCAGTTAATCTTCTGACCATTTATTACATCGATGCAATGAATGATAATTGCTAGTAAAGAATAGTTAGGCAGATTATCAGGAGGAGAAACAAAATAAATGTACTATTTAGAAATTTATAGGGGGTCAGTGATTTGTTTTACATATGTTCTTAGAGAAACATATACAACCCCAATTCTCAATATTTAGCTATTTTCTCTTTTGGTTATTTGTGACTTAAACTTATTTCTTGAGTCCTTGCTCTCTACAGCGTTTGTACTAGGGCTGCTCCAAAAGTAATGCCTCCTATTTTATGATGTTGGCCCACAAAGTCAGAGGCAGATGTTGGTGGCATGGCAGTAGAGATTGAACCTTCTCACCAATATTTCATTACATTTTATTGCCGTGAGACAGATAGCAGCAGAGGAGCAGTCTGACAATATGGCTTCTGATATGGAAATGCGCAGGAAACAAAAGTGTGGAACTGAATTCCTCCATGCAGAAAAATGGCACCCAATGACATCCATCGACATTTGTTAAACATTTATGGAGACCAGACAGTGGATGTGACCACAGTGAAGTGGGTCAACTCCACTGTTGTAGAATTTTATGAGAGCAGCATGCAGACTTCTGTTCGCCACTGGTGAACATACATAGCTAATGGTGGTGGCTGTTTTGAAAAACAATGTTTAATCGCTGAGAATTTTCTCCCCCGAATAGTGTTATTGTTTGTATTTTTCACATAAATAAGTAGGAGCTGTTGCTTTCAGAGTGACTTGTGTCTGTGTATGTAAACAAAAAAATTACATTCATATTTTCATAAAAAAGAAGAAAAATTAACTATTAAAGATGCAGAACTTAGCAAAGTGACCTTGATTTGATATATTTGAGCTCTAATTTATGAGGAAGTAGAAATCCCCTTTCAACACAGATGGACAATTCATGGTTTCAGAAACTGTAATGCATTCAAAATGATCAATATTAAGGAACGGTATATTTAAAAAAAAAAATCCGGTGAGTAATAATATACCCTACACAAAATGAAAAATTCAGTATGAGGGACCACTGCTACATAACTAAATAGCTACCACTCCCTGCTCCATGTGAGAGAGAACAGGTAGACATTGATGGATGCCTGAAAACTTACCAAGTCCAGGCTGTACTGAATCACTGTTTATCAAGAGCTGTTTGTATAGAGTGTTTGAGACAGAAGGATAAATGGTTCCAAAGCCATAAAGATGCTGGAAATGAAAGCCAGCATCATCAGATAAAACCACCCCACTTAGCAATCATGAACAGAAATATTATGCTAGGATCTTGTACAAATCTTTACTTATGAGATGTCCTCTTGTAATTGTTATGGTGGTCACAAAAAGTAACTCAATTAAAACAATCTAAATTGAAGGCAACAAATAATTGCTCCAAGGCCTATATCAGACTGTGAAACATACATTTTTTCACATCAAATGTGCAAAGAGAAAATGCCTCTTGCTTATGATCACTAAGAGGACATCTGAAAGCAGGCCAGGCTTTAGCACCTTTGCAGGTAGAATAATTTAACCGTTTGAATAATATGTAAACACACGAACAGCATTCTTTTCATTACAGTTCTGTTTTGCCAAGGGTGATATCTTGGACAAAATTATTTTTGAAAAATACTAGGACAACTTTAAAAAAAAACCAACAATATAAACACAAAAACTGTGGAACTTTTTGGACAAGTGCAATTTCTGAATCTTCTTCAAACCTCAGGGCATTTCTACTAGCAGATAAAGACAATTTCCTTGCAAAAAGTGGATGTTTTTTGCCATTCACATGAGAAAATCTGCAGGGGTAAGTTAACTCAGAGAGGAAATTTATTACTGTAATGAAAAACGAGACAAATCAAGCACACGGTTGGGAGAAAGCTTGAAAGTGCTTCTTGATCCAGCTTTTGTGCTGGGCTGGATATGCTAGCTCCTTTTGCTGTGTGACTATTATATTACATTTAGATACTGATGCAATTTTAAATATAGGACACCTGGCCATTCTGAGTTTATTTAATGATTTGTCATTGTTTGTCAATAAGAGGTCTCATAAACACAAAGTGATTTCAGAAGCAGAACCTTCTCTCTGTGCTGCCTGGCACGCAGACAGGCCTGGCCCAAGAAAGGCATGGAGAGGCAACAAGTCGTTCTGTAGAGTACATGCTCTACTCCACTCCGTCCATCGTGTGCCTCTGTGCTCAGATGCCTCATCCATTAGGCCAGCCATCACCTCAGGGGAGCAGTGTGTTCCTCCTGAGCCAAGTTATAAACAGATTCTTCAGAAACCAGTGAACGTCTCCCTGTCATCCTTATACACAACCAGGCAGTGAGCTCCATCCCACCTGACAGCTGGGAATCCCTCAGCCCTTGCTGCTGTGCTCGCAGCCAGCGCCAAGAGGTGCAGTGAAACGCTACAAACACAGAACTTTGCAGTGGAGAAGCTCAGAGACGTTCACCACCTCATCCAGCCGGCGATGCACGCGGGACCCGCAGGGCAGGGCAGGGCGTGGCGGGCAGCGCCTTTCTCACACAGAGCCCGGCTCCACCCGCGCCCCCTCTGTTCTCAGCGGGGCTCGGGCACGGGCCTACCGCGCCTCCCTCCCTCCCGCCCCAACTTTCTCTCTTGCTCCCCGGCGGGGAGGCCGCGGGGGAGGGACGCAAGGAGGGCGGCGCTGCCCCGCTCCCGCCGCCCGGTAGCTGCCGGGAGGGAGATGCTCGCTGTCACTTTCCCTCATCCCCACGCGCCGCCCCCTGCCCTCCCCCCGCGCCCGCCGCCGGCAGTGCCCCGTCCCCCGGCGCCGCGCCGCGCGCTCCTCGCCGGCAGCAGGCAGGGCCGCGCCGCCGCCAGCCCGCCTCGGCCCTTCCGCCCGCTCCCCGGCATGGCCGGGCGCTGAGGGGCGCCGCGCCGCCCCGCCTCGGCTCTGCCCGCTTCTGCCCCGCCGCGGGGCTCGGCTCTGCCCGGCTTCACGCCAATGGTCCAGAGCGACATGGCCAAATCGCCTCCCAGCCCGGCGCAGGAGGTGCCGATGGAGCTGCTGGACAACCCCCTGCCCGCGGCGGCAGCGCAGGTAGGGCGGGGGCGGCGGGGCCCGGCGGCACCGCCGGGGCTCGGGAGCCGGGAGGGGCGGCGGGGAGCTGCCGGGGCGCGGCCCTCGGCGCAGGCTCCGCGCTCGGAAAAGTTTGGCACCCGGAGCGCCGCCGGCCCCCGGGATGCGCGAGCCGGGAGAAGCCGGCGGCTCTCCGGTGGGTGGGCGGGTGGCACGCGTTGCGCCCGCGCTCGGCGCGCTGTCAGTGACAGGTCCTGGCCGGGCTCCCCGCCCCGGTAACCTGTTGGTGCCGGCCGGGTGGGAGCGGAGGGGCCGAGCGGGTTCCGAGGCGCCGATGGGAGCTCCGGCAGCAGCGGCGCGGCCGCCTCGGGGCTGTCCGAGCGCTCAGGTGGTCGGGCGCCGCGGGGAGAGGGCTGCGCTCCGAAAGGTGGTTCCTGTTTAATTGAGGAACGTTGCATAACGCCTTCGAGTTTGCAATAGTTGGCTACAAAGACTTTCGGTGCTATTTTTAAACCCACTCAAAGGGTGGTAAAATCCGATTGCGTGCGTTTTAAATTGTAAACATGCTTGTTCGAGCTCGGAGTTTTTTTCCTTTTGAGGTGGCAGTTTCATTTGCTACCGCCGAAGCTTTTCCTGACGCTTTAAGTCCTCTGAGGTGGTTTGGTGCCATCGCAGGAGCGCCGGATTGCCACGGGAAGACGCTGCCCGTCTGGCACAGGAGTCGCTAATTGCTCCATGGGCGCTGGGAGCGGTGACAGCAGAGCAAAGCCCGGCACTGAAACGCAGTTGAGATGGGGCTGAACAAGTGTCTCTTTGGCTGTGGATTTGTCTGCGGTCTCTGAGCGCATTTTGGTAGGGCCGTATGCTTTGCCAGCCTCTCCAGAAGCAGTGGCAAAGGAACTCGTTTTTGTATCTTTTCAGCCCTAAGTGCAGAATCGGTGACAGTCAAATCGGGTCAAACACTGATCGTAAAGCTGATTTTCACTCTCCATTCCCTTTTCACTAGTTATAAAGAACCTCTGTTTAGGGAGGAGGATAGCTTGCCAACACATACATTATGTGTGATTCAGGTAAAGTACTTCTATTTTATAGAATTGGTTTCTGAACACCTGAAGCCAAAAAGCCAATTTTTAAGATAGTGGTGACACAGCTTTTTGGTTGAGTGAATAATTTTCAGTTTTCAGAACCAGACTCTGTCAGTCAAGACAAGAATCGTGTCTTCTTCATAGATATACATATATATATATATATATATATATATACACACATATATATGTATGTATATATACCCTAGACCTACATAAACCCTTTGGTTGAATAATAATGTTCACCTCATTCCTTAGCATGCTCTGTATTGAGAGGCAATTATTCTGATCTGGGTTTTTGCTCCATTAACACAATTTCCAGAAAATCAATATGGTAAGATCTTCCTGCTTTAGAAAACACAGTGAGAAGGAGAAGCTTAATGAGAGTGAGTGAATGATCAAGTAGGTTGCTGACAGTTCCTCCAGCTGTGCCCACCTCTATCTTTTTCACTGAGGCGCTTATGTATCAATCCTAGAAAAATTTCATGCCAAGTAGTGCGTCAGGAAGGAAAAAGCCATGCGAGCTTATGGAGTGATATCACTTCTCAAAGTATTCTCTCTGAAGTGCTACTTCTGGTAATTACAGTTAAGGAAAATATAATTGAAGAGCCTCTGTATATTTGTATCAAGCCTCAGGATTTCTCTTACCCAAGAATTTTACTTTTGCAAAGCTGAGTGTTTCTTTTAATCTGGCTGTACATCGTGGTCGATGCCTTGGATTGTGCCTGGCCATCAATTTTGGCCAAACTCATCACTGCTTGGCAGAGGTGTGAATGCAGTTAACACTCTGGAAGCAGTTGCTCTTAAAAGATGATTAAATACATGAACTGTTCCTAGATAGTCCCTGCATATAATCTATTTCTTATTTCTATAGTGTGTTTTTCTAACAAGATCTGTAAAGGGAATAAAATCCCTGCAGGTGTTGATCCTGGTAATTGTACCATGATCTCCCTGGGAACTTCTTTGCAGTGGGGGAAAGTGTTCATGTTTCTGTATTACCTAGAACATTGTGCCTTTTAGGTCTCTGTTACTTAAGTACGTAGTTCTGGGTGCTCACTGTGAATCCTAGTTGAGGCAGGGTTTGTGTCGTGCTTTTTGCTAACTGGTTTGGCCAGGTGTGTGCATGTGCTGGTAGTGACACTGTTCACTGTGCTTGTGTCTGTGTCACTGCAAAATAGCAGTTTTAGGTGTCACCCTGTTGTAATAAATTCAGTATCTGATTTTCAGGAATCATAAAACAAGCAAACTGTTGAACGGGATCAGTGGTTGATAACCAGTATCTGATTTTTGAAAAATCAACTTCATTACCATCTTAAAATCTTTCTTTCAAAAACCTCTCAGACCTAGAAATCGGAATCCAAATATGTAAATGAATCATTTTAATTAATGCAGGTGCTGGCAATTTGTATACAGCCTATTGCAACAGGGCATATTAATGCCTTTCGTGGTAGTTCTCGGTCCTTCTTCTCTTTTTTTTTCCCCCTCATTTAATTTTTTTTTACTGATCCCGATTCAAAGTCCATCAATTCCCAGGAATCACCAGATGTAATTTCTGTTTTCTCATTCCACAACTTCCCGGGTTATGCTATAAGTACAGCCTTTGCACTCAGGTCAGTGAATTACGTGGGATATTTCTAAGACAATATAAGGAAGCCTCTTAGCAGGCAACAACACGCTGCCTTGTGGAGGGAGGAGGCATCGTGCCCTGGATGAATTCTTCCCTATTCCCCATTATCATTTTCCTCCTGTTCTCTTCCTTGCCTTCTTATCTATCATCTTGCAGTGCAGGCTCTAACAGCCTGACACATTTGAAATGAAAACAGTTCCCTTCTTAATTGTTTTCTCCATCTCCTTCACTCGCGTTTAGATTTCCTCTGTGGCCCGCTACTATTCAGTACCCCTCCTGGCCCAAAGGCTGCTGAGGTGGCACTTGGCATGGACAGGGGCTGCCCAGAGCTCGGGGTGCAGCGTGGGGTTGGGATGGGTGGCCTCAGGTCTCATTCTATATTGACCTTGAATGATGCTCACGGGAATTTTGGAGCAGTTTGTGTTATGACGATTTGAGAATATCAGTACAGTTGTGGGCCCTGCCCTGCAGATTTCTAGCTGTCTTTTCAGCTGCATGGCACCGTTCCATCCCGCCTGTCCCGTGGTGATGAGGGACTGGCGATACATTCCCCGCGGATTAATCACACTGCCCTCTGCTGCTCCATTTCAGCTAAGCTGATTTATCAGGATGTGCAGCGCTTACCTACTCTTCAAGTGAACGTTTGCAGCAGTGTATCTCTCCTGTCTAACTAAAGAGAATGCCTTATACGTGACAAACAGACACGATTTGTATCCCTTTTTTCACTCGCACAATCACAACACCCTTTCTCAATAGAGGCATATAAGGCTTTACTCTCTTCTGGTAGCATCCCTGCAAGCCAGATGTGAGAGCAGGACCATATATGAATAAAGAAGAGAAGAAATCAAACTAATGCATTGAGCTTTTCATGGTTGTGGGCAAGAGGCAGTATTTTCTCTCTTGATGAGGTAACCTCCTTCCAGCATTGCACTCAAAAATATATTTTGATAGTCTTTGATTAAAGAAAGCCCTTCAACTTTCAGTTGTTATTTTTCTGATAATCCTTCTCTGCTTTTAGGGTTTGTTTTGCTTTGCCCAAAATTCACCAGTAACAGGTAAAGATGCGTGATTGTCTCATCCAGACACATTTCTTTGCCGCTCAGATGTTGCACATCATCAGCATCTGTGGGCTATAGTTACTGTTTGCTTTTTTTTCTTAACATTTTCCTAGACTGCAAAATCTCTGTGAAGCAATTTAGCACATTCATTCCTAACTTCTTTGAGAGTTAGCCATTTTCTAGAGGCTATCTCTGTTTTTGTCTTGTTTTGTCTCTAGGTTTATAATTTTGAACTGTTGTGGATGAAAAGTTCCTGTACGCTTCCAAGCTTGACTTCTCTGGAGTCTCAGTTACTTTTCTTCTGCTTCTTTTTCTCAGTTCTTTTCTGTGCCAGGACAGAAGAGTTTCAAAATAACACAAAGCAACCCAAATCAGCCTTCCTGTCCTGCAGGGCAGAGGGAAGCTTTTCATAGGCAGCTGCTGTTCCTGCAAGTCTTTTGCAAAGACAGGTCCCTTTTGTGTGTAACAGGAAGAAATAAACTCATGGGGAGGAGAAGGCGCATGGCCTGCAAATGTAGTGTCTGATTCTAAAGGCTGTGGGAGGCATGGTTGAGTTTGGGCTCAGGCCTCAGTGTCTGCTGATGTTGTGAGCTCAGTTAGGAGCAGACGCTGTCAGTTGTGCAGTGGAGAGATGGGCAGCAGAGTTTGACCAACGTGATGTCCTGAGTCTCTGGGAAGAGGAGAGCAGGTCAGGTCCCCCACCTGCTGTCTGCTGAAGTGGAAACTACTGGGTGCCCTGACCTGGGGCCCCAGGGGGAGTGTGGGAGCACAGGGAGCTGGCTCAGATGTGCAACTGGTGAGAACTGGGCTATTTCTGGTGGCAGCACTCAAAAGGCTTTATTGCAGGCCAGCAGAAAGGAGTACCAAAGATTTCTCGGCAGAAGTGGTTTCTTTTCAGTGAGAGAAAAAGTGACATTTGTCAAATATTTGTATTGGGATGATGTATGCAAGTTTGGATAAGTAATTTTATTTGTGTTTTGTTGTTTCGTTGGTTAGGTATTAGGTTTTAAAGAAGGGCTGTTGAATGGACTTGACAGCCTCAGCATTTTAACTTGGTGACTATGGAGAGCCTCACTTTGATAAGATTTCTCAAAGGATTGCTGCTCTTTTCTGTATTGTCATCATTGCAAATGGTGGTTTTTTTTTTTTTTTTTTGTTTTTTGTTTTTTGTTTTTTTTTTGAAAGAAATCCAAGTTTTGACACCTAACTTTGGGATTCTTCTCTGCTATGGGAACGTGAGTCTGTGCTCTGTAGGCAGCTTCCTCACTGAAGGCATGTCACAGGGCAAATGTAGGGTGACCTGAAACCCCAGCTCTGGGAGGAAGGCCAGCCAGGACACATTGTTATATCCAACATTGCTCTTTTGCCTCTGTTCCAGTGGTGAGATGGAGTTCAGGAGTCCTGGGAAGCTCAATACTAAGGCCTTTTTCTTTACCTTTTGGTATTCTTTTGATCCTTGACTGGTCATTTGTTCATTTGAAGTCATGTAAGCTTTGTTCCAGCTCTGAATTTTTGTTTTCTGTTTTTGTTTTGTTTGTTTTTTTTCTCCCTGTTTCCTTTCTGACATCATTTTCTATTTCAAGACTTAAATCCATTTCAGTGACTTTGATGCCTAATTCTTCTGCTCCTTCTTTTACTCTTTGAGTAGGTCCAGCAGAGGGAAGCTTTCCATACGTGGCTTCTGCCTCCTGAATTTATCTTTGTGTTTAACCATGGCATCAGTCTTGATGGCTGGTGCTATTTTATCTGTTATAATTAGTAAAGGCTCAGGCTTACTCTATATCTGTTTCTCTTTGGTATAATATACAAGTGGGAGCAGTTGCTGGTTAAGGCTTTTTTCGGACTTTCCCTGAACATCAGTTCCTTGGCTGTGGATAGCTGACAGTCTGAAATGTTTTATCACCTCTTCCAGGTGATAGGATTTTGATACAATGATCAAGCATGCCTCCTGCTTGTTTTGTGTGTTAGAGGATTAATTTTACAGATAGATGCTTTTCACGTCTTGAGGCTGAACCTCATTAAAATGGGAGGGTTTCACTGAGCAGTGTTAATCTCATCTGTTTGCAATAACTTGAGGTAGCTGTATATGAAACTGTTAATTACTAGGAAACTGCTGTTGATGCCTGTAATGCTTCATATGATTCCCGTATTTTGTTTGATTACATGGTCTGAACAAAGGTTGCGTGATGTACTTGCACGTCAGGGCTGGAAAACAGAGTTGTCCTTTGCTTTGTTAAGTCTCTGTTGATGAACTGCTCTTTACAAGATGACTTTGGTAGTTTTTTTTAGGGCTTCACATAGTCTGCCAGGTATTTTAAGAAGCTGTAGAACATAAATGTGTGTGGTTGTGTTTCTTGTCTCTGGCAGCTTCACTGATTTTAAAAGAACTTCACACATCTGACTAATAAACCAAGCTACAGTTTTCATCCTGTAAACACTTTCATGTATACAGATCTTTGTGTAAGGAGTGATGCTGAAATCCAGTGAGAATGTTTCCTTCAGCAAACTTCTTATATAAACAGACTTATGGTCAAGACTGGAGCCTGCTGTATTAAAATGAGCTGGGTTGAGTTACAGTACAGGATGGGTTTAGGGTGGTTCTGGTGGGCAGGACTACTGTTTTTAAGGAAGGTGTCCCAGGTTACTGCTTTTGCTGGCCAATGCTCACACATCGTGATTCAGCCCTTTATTTTTAGCTACATAATTACAGCCAACTGCTGAATAGAACATAGATTAGACAGCTGATTTTCATAGGGAAATCACAATAACATATTGGGTTCACTGTGATTTCCCCCTCCCTCCCCCCCAGAATTGCATGTATCTCGTAGATTATGTGTTTATTTTTTCTTTTGGTACAAAGTTCTTGTTTTTGCATGAAGCTCTTAAGGAAAAAAAATACATTAAAAAACCAAAGCATAATGAATAGGACAGGATGAATATTCATGGATCTTCACATGACAGAGACACTTAATCATTTTTTGAAATCTGTTTGTTTGTGGAAGACTTATCGCATGTTTAGAACAAAGTTTCCAACATTTCTGGCTGTGGGAATAGGCTTGGAAGACATAGAAGACAAATGTGATCCCAGATTGGTATCCTTCAAAATAACAAGAACAGCCGTCAAATCAGCCTTTTCTCACATGCTGAAGCTGTCCTCCCTTTCCTCTAACTCAGAATCAGTCCGAGCAGGAAAGCAGCTGCACTGTGGGCCCCCCCTGCAGCCTGCCATCCTGTCCGACATGTCCTGTGTGCAAAGTTGGCATGCAGCTGGTGCCCTACAACAGTTTTCACTTATATGAGACTGAAACAAAAATGTGCAGGCTGCTGTGCATGGAAAAAAAAAAAAAAAAAAAAAAAAAGCAAAAAAAAAACCCAGTGACTGAAAAATCAAGATAAGAGCACATTTGAAGTGGATTTGGGCTGTGATGTTGCCTGAAATGAGGGCTTTTAGTTGTTGCTATGCAGGTAGAGAAGCAGTTCGTCTCCCTGCTTGCAATGCTTTTTTATTCTGGTCTTGTTCAGTTCATCCTTGTAAATCTGGGTCTATTTTGCTTTTGTAGTAATTTTTTTTGCCTTATAAAACTGAATAAATGATTTTATAAGTAAAGTAAATATTAAAGAAACTGGTTATAATACAGAAATGTGATTGTGGAAGAGAATATATGTTCACTGTTCTAGTATATTTTCAGGGATTACATAGCATTATAGTATATATACATTACGTATGAAATTGCCTAGTTCTTAATGTAGATTCTTTATACACTTGAGCTACTATGTGAATAATTTGAATCTTTATTTTTTGTAAGCATGTTTTTGTATTCTTCCACAAAAATGGAGAAAAGATGCTCAGAATGTTGACAGGTAATGGTGCCACTGTAGTTGCTTCAATGATAGCAATTTTTAACTACTGGCAAATTTTGATTAAAAAAAAAAAAAGTGTTTTTATTTAAAGATCATGCGTGTTAAAGACAATCTGTATATATTGTGTGTCACCTTAATATTCTATCTTACCATGTGGAAAAAAGGTGATTCACAAGGAACTGTCTAATATAACAATAACTGGAAAATTCCTTCAATAGTTTACTGGCAATAGCGCTTCCAGTCCACACTTTATTCTTACAGACCTGTAAAATCCTTTGTAGGATCAAAATTTTCTTCTTTTGCTAGAGATTCCTTTTAGAAATACAACCATGCACAATCGTTCCTGGTTCACTTTTCAATTTATATATCATGACTTACTGAATAATCAGAAAGTCATATTTTCATCCCCATGATGTGCACTATGCTTTCTTTCTTTTCTTTTTCTTTTTCTTTTTTTTTTTTTTTTTTTTTTTTAGTAGTTCTGCCTTAAGCAACATGTCATTAGCACCAGTTCCTGTTCAGTTCAGTTTTCACAAAATCCCAGAAGAGCTGAGGTTGGCGAGGTGCTCAGGATCCACGTGGCCCAACCCCTGCTCCAGCAGGGACACCCAGAGCAGGTGTCCAGGGCCTCTTCTGGGCAATTTCTGAAGATCTCTGAGGAGGAGACTCCACAGCCTCTCTCTTTTTGTAAAAATCATATTAATTTGGCAAAAATGTCTTTGCCGTAAATTCACAGTTTGGGAGAATATTGTTGCTCTTAAGTCATTGTTAGCTCAATCTTGTAGCACATTAAATTATTTTGCGGAGAGTCAGTGTCAGGCTGGCAGATCTATTGTTTCTTTTTAAAATACTGGTGTAATGCTGGAGTCTAAGCAGAGCTCTGAAGTCCCCCAGAGTCAACATTAGTGGTCTGTGTACAGCCCGAGGTTGTTCTGCTGCATCTCTTGGAGGCAAGCTATCTGCATTTGTTGATTTGAAAAATGATCTTACTTAGTAGTGGCTGTTTGTCATCCTCCATGATTACTTTTGGGCTCTGATGTATTCTGTCATATTTAATATTTGTTAGCTAAGAGTCAAAGCTCGGACTTTGAAGTCATGATCAGTAGATGTTTCCAGCATGAAATTTTAACTGTGCCTCTGAGCCTGTCCTTTCCTACTATGAAAGCTGATGGGACTTGTGCCCAGAGCTCTTTCTGGTGTTCTGCACACTGCCCAAACCCGGGGAGGGACACGCTTGGTGCACCCAGGCAGGGTTTCATCCTGAGGCTTGCTGTCTGCATTGTAACATGTTTGCAAGCTCATTCTGCAATACACTGATCATAGTTTTCTCTTTGTTCCTAAACTCAGGGCCAATAGCAGCTTATGGCCAAAGATGGTGGAATGATGTGAATGCAAGGACTGAGAGTTTCAGAAAATAATAATGAAATAAATGACGCAATTACTTAGTGTAATGTAGTGGGGGGTATGAGTACACTAGCACACTATTAGCAAGGCTTTTTAAAGATTATTTTTAAAGTGGCGTGCTGTAAATAAATCAGTGGAATTTCTGTAATGGAGTTTTTACTCTTTGGAAAAGGATAGTGAGATAGTCTGGGGGAAGACATGATACAAATCACTGAAAATTCAGCATAGAGGTGAGAGTGGCTGCTGTAGTTTTGCCTTGCTTTTTTTTCCCCCCTAACTTATTGTGGACCTTTAAAGTTCAGTGATGAATGCAAGATGGGAGCTGAAATTGGGCATATGCCAAAGCAGACCTTGGAAGTGCAGAGAAAGACCCTGCTTATTGCTGGGGCCTGTGGGAGGCATTTAAAGACAGGCGATGTGAGCCAGAGAGACAGATTAGTAAAGTGACCTTTAAAGCAGAGTGATGAGTGACAAAAAAGTACATTTATCAGTCTCAAGGAAAATAATATTTGAAGTTGTCAAGACATGGTTTCGTTGCAAGTTTAGATGAACTTTAGAAATATGACTAGATATAAAGGGCTGTATTCTAATGTGGTTGTGCAGAACAAATCTGCAAGACTGTTTTATCTGGAAATGTTTGAGGTGGTCACAACATAGTTTACTGTCATTCTCCTAAAAGTGGTTGCAAATAGCACGGTTTGGAACTTGCCCGTGTTTTTTTTTTTATTTGTTTTTACTTTTATTTATAGTATTTATTGATGGTTTGTATTCATCTCACAGAAAAAAACTTTTTTTTTTTTTTTTTTTTTGAAGGTGGTCATTTGCTGTATTTCTAAAACTTAGTTTAATCACTTCTACTTCTTTCTCCTTTTGTCTTTTTGATAGATTGAAACAATGCTTTCTCAGGTATACATATCCTTCCAGTTTCATATTCAGTTCTTCTTCATCTATTATCCTACTTTTCCTTAATTTAACTTTCTGTTTTTTTAAGTTGTCATTGTTTTTATGTTTATCTTCAGTTCATATCTTCTAAATCGAGAAGCTATTGGTCACTGCTGTTCCCTCAGCTGACTTGACTCACAGCTGTGATGTTCTGGAGGCTGACCCATTATTGCCCATCTTAGCTTGGGCGTTTAGGCGAGCTGCAAAACAAACTGTACTTCTTAGTCAATTTGACTTGTGTGAATAGTACAACTATACAAGTTTATAAATGCTTCTCTAAACCTGAACGTGAAAAAATAAACATCCAAAGCTCAATTGGCCAAATCTAGCTTTGTTAGTGAGCACATATGCATGAGCCCCATCAGTTACTTACTGAGCACTGTTTATCAGCTGGCACAAAGCTGACTATTTGAAGCTCTGCTGGCCTAGTAGTCAATGGTAAAGCTTGTGCTGAGAGTTGTCTGTGCAACATAAACTAACATTGTATCCCTAATCTGTTTTTCTTTTTTCTTTTAACAGTCTTATGGTAAAGGGGCAAGAAGAAAAAATCGGTTTAAAGGATCAGATGGGAGTACATCTTCTGACACTACCTCTAATAGTTTTGTACGCCAGGTACGTGGTATCGTGGTATTCAGCTTTTATGTCTGGAGGACTTGGTGTTAATGTTCAAATAATTGTCTTTTATACATTGTCAAATCAAAGAGTGATATTGTAGCCTGAGGATTAGTACAATTTGTCTGTCAAGACAGGGAAAAATATTTGGTTGCTGTTGTTTTGATCTTGGCAGAAAAGTACTTTTTCACTTCTTATTCGTTTCCATGTATAGTAGTTTTCATTATTTTTTTCTGTAGTGCTGTCAGGTGATTGAAGCTGGAAGAGGAGGTGGAGTCTCATGGCAGTGCCTAAAGTGGCAACATTTGAGAGAAAGCATCAAAACCTACTAGTTCTGGGGATTTCCTGCTTAAAATAGTGTTGTGCAAACAGCACTCACTGCTATGCTTTCCTCTCATTGTTATTTAAAGGCATGGTTTGGAGGGGAAACTCCTGGCAGCATTGTGCCCATCAAACAGGTGCTGAAAGGCCAGGAAAAGCTGAAGGGGTACTGCAGGGTTCCATAGCCTGTTCCTGTGCACGTGTATTTGAGACCCCTTGTTATATGGAGCCTCATGGGTGTTCTAGACATGGGTGGGTGTTTGATGAACAGCTTGATTAACTTGATACAGCAGTTTGCCTTTAATGAACAACAGGGGTAATGAAGAACATGTTGAAGGATCTTTGGCTACAGACCTAAGAGAGCAAACTTCTATATGCTTATGGTAGTGGACAACTCAGAGAGCACGAAGGGTGCTTAGAGCTGTACCACAACTGCACCTATCCAAAGAGCCAGAAATACACTTGTTTGTGTTCTACAGATTTAAGTTGTGACATTACAAATGTAGACTTGTCAACTTTTTTTTTTTATTTAAGGGTTTCTGGAACTCAGGAGTTTTAATTGCAGAGTTTTTGGCTTTACTATAAGGAAATGCCCGACCTCTCTCTCATCCATCTTGTCTTGCAAGTGTCTCAGTTTCAAACCATCCAGTGCTATTGCATTAGTTGTTTCAGTATGCATCCTCTGTTTGCAAAAAGTGTTCTGCTTTGTCCTGTTGTGATCATGCTAGCAGGTTTTGTGATAGGCCATGGATTTGAAAGAGAGAGGCCTGTCAGATATAGGTGTGAAATACTACTTGATCATAAGAGTTTGTCAGTGGCAGTGGACAAGATGAAAATGAAACCCTGGATCAATAAATCACTGATTTATGGCATTTTGTCCTGTTAAAAAAAATACTCTGAAAAAGACAAAGTAGTGTTTGGGAGTTGCAACAGATCTCCCTGTCCCAAGAATTCTCTGTAAAGTATCTGTTTTGCAGTTTTTCTTAGCTCCTCGTGGATACTGAGCTCAGCTTGGAACATTTTTAGCAGAGAAAGAGTGTTTATTTTACACCAGCTATGCACAGCTCTTTGACTTTCTTGTCTGCTTAAATGAGGCCTGAAATTACTTCTAAGTATCTCTTCTTGGTATCATTCGTAGGAGCAGGGCAAGGAAGATGGATCTTCAAACTCCACACAGATGTTGAGTTGGATTACGATAGTCAGTGGAGATCTGTCTGATTATAGCATGTGGGGAATGATCCATTAAAATCTTGAAAAATGGACTTATAATTCAGGGTTGGTGAGCTATAGTCTAAAGGAGTCTGTATAATTTCCGGGGCTGTGAAGGGAACATAGACTACAAATACCTCAAGTGCAGATTTTTACAAAGAGTTTTGTATCATTCTCTAAATCCAATTTTAGTAGTTACATAAGTGATACAACAAAAAATGACTGAAGGGGGGAGGGGTGGGGAACTGAGCTGCAGGGAAAAATCAGAGATTTAAGAGATTGCTGAAGCAAACTCAGTTTTGATACGATATTATCAGTGAATATAGTGAAGGGATGATAATGGATAAATACGTATTGTAGTGTTGTCCCAAACTAAAAGTAAAAGATAAAAATCATGCAACATTCCTAGCAAATCATGCACAGGTGGAATTTGAGTTGTACCAGATGCATAAAAGTGCATCTTCACAGTTGGTGCAAGGAGGTTTATTTCAGACCTTAGATTGCATCTTCAGCAGGCTTACCTGTCCTGGTCCTCCTGGGACTACTTACTCTCTCTTATGCTAATGAAGATATGCCCCATACATTAAGCAGAGTAGGTGCAGTTGCTTTCTGCTGGCTCAGCTGCTCTACCCTTCCCTCACTGCTGCATATTGCCTTCTCTTCATTTCTCTCTTGGAGAGTATTTTACAGTATATAAATGAACTTAATTGTTCTGCCATAACCTTTTATTTACAGCAGAAAAAATGAGTCTAAGACTTTGATGAAGTGTATGAGTACAGCAGATAAGTAGAATGGACAAATTAATCCAAAACCAGTACAACCAATAATAGGATTTATTTTGTTTTATTATTACCTCAAAACTGGAAAGTCAGTTTTGGCTTGGTGAGCTGTTTTTAGGTTTGTTGACAGTAAATGTGATCTGCACATGAGATGCACGCAACCTGACTTCTTTCCTTTCATCTCACTTCCTTTCATATTTACTTTGGAATTTATCCTGCAGCTTTCATATGCACCTCTACAAATACTCCCATCTATGCGCAAGAGTGATTCCTGGAGTTGTCCTGATCATTTATTGCTGAAATCTAACTATAAACAAGAAAGAATGTCTGTAAAGTCCTTTTGAGTCATCTGCAGCTGGCCTGGCCTTTCACTGGGTGAGCTGGGAAAGGAGCAGGTTCTTGCTGTAAGCGCTGCTGGGACGTGGTGCTTTGTAAGAGAAAATATGTCTAGTCCTGAAAAAATGCATAAGAGCAATGCACTGGAAATACTGTGCAAGAGCAAGTTGGAAACAGGATTCAGTCATTTCAATCCGTGTGGGTGCTGGCCATTTGAGCTAAAGTTACTGTAGGAGTAGGCAGTCAGTGTCTATTACTTGCACTGCCAGAACTTTGTGTTTGTGTTTTACCGTCTCCTTAAGGACACTTGCACCTCTGGCTCTGGTATGTTCCTGACATGTTTCCTGCACTGCATACCAAGTGCTACAGTAGTAAGAACAGTGCCAACTTAGTTTTATTTGAATGAGAGAGAGAACAAAGCAATATTTTATTCAAATTGCTTGAAAATTGCTGCTGTTGTATAAGGAGGATGAAATGCACTCTGCATGACCCTGTGCACAATGATCTTTTCCATTGAAATTTGTTTTTCAGAGAAATGAAAAAGAGCAGAGCCATTTATCCAGTGTTGTTACCGGTACATATAAAAGAAGCATTAAGCTGAAGCAAGAACAATTTTACACATATATATAAAATCAAAATTTTAAAGCAGTTCTTTTCAGTGCAGTTAAATCTCATCTGTACTGTGAACTTTATCTGTTGATATGGATTTTTATTTCTGTTTTTCGCTTATGATTCTGAAAACCTATAATGTTTTAGGAGGATGCTTAGGATCATATTAATATATGTGTTTTGTTTTTCTTTCTTTTAGAATTGTTTGTTTCATTTTGTCTCAAGTATTACTTATGATGTTGGAGCATTAAGAAATAACAGCTTGGACATCCTTCCATTTGTGAGCAGCTCCTTCTTAACTTTTCAACAAAGCTGGAGAAGGAAGAATTTTTTTTTCCTATGTTATGAATTCATATTAGCAATTAATTAGTGTATTCGGGAAGGAGAAACACTATGTTATAATTGACTTCTAGCTAACTTTAATCAGTTGTCTTTAGGGAGCTAAAGAACATTGTGTTTTCACCATCTTTTCTGAGGTTTGGAGTGATAAGCAGCTTGTTCTTGGGGTTAGCTAGGAAAGACTGAATTGGATCTGATCTGTACTTGCTGCCATTATGACTGATGCATGGTAATGATTTTGTTCCCAAGGGTTTTTTCAAAATACCCATCAAACAAAATATTTTGCAGACAACACTGTGGCACTTCCCAGCAACATTATTTTAAGCAATTGCATGTTCTGATAGCATTACATATTTTGTACTTGCACTTCTGGACCTGCCTTTGTCAGGGTTTTATTTTAAATCCTAATGATTAATCACAGGGGCAAGTCTAAGTTGTTGGGATTTCTGTGTATCGCAAAGACAGATTAGGTTGTGAAATAGACTGTGTGCTACAGACATGCTTACTGAAATATTTAAGGTTTTATAAATCTGTGGGTTTTTTTTCTGCCTCTAAATGTTGGCTCGATGCCTGTTACACTGTGTTCACTCAAAAACACAGCTATAAATAATTATGTAGGGAATTCATTATTCTTCTACTTTTTTCTCTAAGGACATTTGCCTAGCTGTAATTACCTATTGAATTTTATGAATGGTAAAACTAAGATTTGCACTAAAATCTATTTGAAAATATTGACTTAGTTTTGTTCATAAACAAAACAAGCCTCTTAGCCTTGAGTTTACCAGAGAACTGGGCCGTGTCAGAAAGGTATTCTTATACTTTTGATTTGCTTCAAGATACAGAGCTTAGCTGTGATTTACCTTTTTGTGAGGGAACAAGCTGCTGTGTGCTGATCCTACGCGCAGGCTGCCAGTCTGTGCACTTGCAGGCTGAGCCACAGAGGTCGTTTGCACAGCATGAGAACTAACACTGGCTTTGGTCTAAGTATGCAGCATTAACTTCTTTTGCTAAAAGCTGCCTATGCTTTCTCTGATGGGCCTGTTCTGGCTTCTTGAAGACTCTGCGTAAACGAGATTGTAGCCAGCCAAATTATCTAAATTAAAAAAAAAAAAAAGGCTCTTTTATGACTAAATATATTCTTACAGTGTTTGTGTTCCTCTGATTATGAGATGTGTTTGGCTTGCAGAGAAAAAAAAGGAGCTTTTCAGGTTTGCATTTAGCTTATAAACATAATAAAACAATCTGTGTCTATTCTCTAGAGGTATTTTTCAAACACTGATTGTAATACAGAAAATAAATATCTAACATTGTGATTAATTTTACCATCTTTTATTTATGAAACTAATGCCTGGACATATTTTCTTAGATTCTTCTTGTCTTTGTTCTAATTGTACTGATTTCTCACTGAAAGCAATGCCAGTGATGTCTGTGGATACGTACTACGACATCTGTTTATTTGAAACAGATTAAAATTTTTTTTTTGTAGGTTTCTAATTGGATGGAATTCTAGCATCATATGGTCTTTACTGTGAAATACAAGTTTTGAAGGGAATATAGTTTACTTGGATAAAGCTACCTAGATTTGAGGTTTGTATACAGAGTGTGATTTGGTATGGCTTTGTTCTATTGACAGTAGTGAGAGTTGCCAAGCTTTGCTTTTAGGGCCAATGACTGTGATCATAAATCACAGTCAGGCAGTGGAGTTTCAGGGTGATGTGCTTCTTGCATCAAGCAATATTAATCAGTCTTTAGTCAAATCCTGTGAGTTTCTGTTTATTTTGGATAAAAAGTGATATGTCTCTAGGAGTAGCACTAGAGTAAGAAAGAGAGGGTATTTTTAAATTTATTTCTTGTCATATGAAGTATACCAAGTTGTTAAAAGAAGAGTGGGTGAAACATTTAGAGCAATATAGGGATCCGTAAGAACATTTCAGATTGGCTGTTGATTTAGAGTTTCATTCATGGCTGACACCTCAGTTCCCTAATCATATGCTAAGAATTAGTTATATAGAGAGCAGTAGGAGGAAAAGATATAGGAAAGGAGTGAGTTCGGAGTGTGTGACTGGAGGAAGGAAATTGGGAGGGTAGAGGGGGAGACTTTCCCTTTTGGTGGCAGTTGTAAAACTGCTCTTCAGGCTCTCTGTGTACATGGGAAAATCACAGTAGGCTCATTGAGCTACACATTTCCTCAAGTGTAGTAAGGGTTTGAAAAGTCTCCTTTTTTGGCCTGGAGAGAATAGAACAGATGCCCCTATAAAGCATGGGATTTTGGCATGAGTGGCTGGAGGGGAGATGGCTGAGAAAAATCCCGGCGGAAAGGAAGTTCATCTGCGGACTTCAATTCTTTCATGGGCCCTTTTTGCCTCAGATGGTTACTAAGAATAGAAAACAAACTGCTGCCATGTGTTTAAAAAAAAAAACAAAACAAACAAAAACAACAACAAAAAACCAACACCCTCTAACTAAAACAAACAGGCAAAGCATCATTAAAAATCTTATACATCTGTTTACTCTTTCCATGCCTCTTGTAGCAGGGTATGAGAAAATTACAGGGGAGAACAACTAAATATAATACTTTATTAAAAACCGAAGGCCACCTCCTTCTAGCCTTGAGCTGACGTGTGGTGTTACTTTCAGTACAGTGAAGTCTACACAGTCTTTCCAAGCAGCAGAGGGAATGATAACGTTTTGAAGATGGGGTCCTTATTTGATTCTTCTGAAATGACTGCCAGAGTTTCTTGTGAGATGGGTTGGGTGGGCAGTGGGTGTTCTATCTGACAGGACTCACATGGCCTCCTCTGAGAGGATTTGGAGGTGCAGCACCTGAGGTGGTGGTGGCAGCTGTGTAGGTGATAGATGTTGGAATTTATCTGGCATCTGTGTCTTTGCTGCCTTCTCACATGTATAACCTAGTTCTGTTCTCCTTTGGGCATACCAAAGAGAGCAGAAATGTATTTTTTTTTTCTGGCTGCTCAGACAGCACCCAAGTTTACTGGCACCACGTGCATCTCTTTGTAGCAAGACATTTGAAGGCTGTGACAGGACTTTTGTGTCTGAGAGCCCTGAGGGATTTCTGAAGGTTGCAGGTGACTCTGGTCCATGGATACGGAGCATGGGTTCAGCTCATGTCGCAGATGTAAGGTGTTTCAGGCAGATGAGCAAACTGGTGGAGAATTGCACCACCTTGGCAATTTTGCTGAATGTACCATTGGAGACTTCCATTGTGGTGCATATTACAAGGAATGAGTGGAAAGGCTGGAGCATAACAGTGTGTTTCTAAGGTTTTCTCTTTGGCCAAATATCCTCATGACTGGTGATTGCTCTCTGGCAGTCTGTCTCTCGAAGCTTTATATTAAGCAGTGTGCTTTCATGACCTGAATATAGTAAAGCCTTCCAGCTGCTTTGTGAGCCTCCATGCCTCTCTTTCTTGATGTGTTTGATGCAGCATAGTGGGAGCTCTGAGGGAGAAAGGCTTCATAGTTGTAAAGAGTTAAATCAGAATTAGAAAATAGGATTGAATGAGAATCAAGTGGTTTGTTTTATTTTGGTCCCCTGCTTATCCCAGGAAATTCACTGTGGTTTCTGGTTCTCGTGTGCAGCATTGTCTAACTTGAAATAATAATTTTGAACACTGTGGTGAGATTTAAGGTTCTTTTATACTATCATAGATGTTTTCTAACTATCTTAAGCCTTACAGAATATCTGCAGTGGGACAAGTTTTTCATTGCATAAGTTTAATTGTACTTAATGCAAAGCCTGTCCAAAAATAATTTATGAAGCTTAATGCAGTATTTTGACAACATTTTCTTACAGGCCTAGTTAGTTGGAGTAGATTTGGTCTGGGATTGTTTTCAGACTTTTCTTTTTTAAATGGAGCAGTCTACTGTAAAAAGTACTTTTTCAGCAATATGTTGGTTTTTCTTTTGAGAAGATATTTTAAGTAATTTTTAAAATTCAAGTTCCTACTTATATGTAAATGTGCTGTAAACATATCTGCAGACTTAATTCTTTTTACGGAAAAGTAACTTTGAAATTATTTTTGTCACTTTAAATACTGTATTGATTTTGAGGGCCTGTGCTTGTGCTGCATGATTTTGACGGGGAACAAATGTCTGACCCAAAGGAACAGATTGGTTCTCTCTAGAGGAAATGTCATCTCACACTCCAAAATGCTAATGGTTGGAGGAAGAGATGGAGCCTGGTTGGCCACTGTGCAAACTGCTTCCCATTCTCTTGGTGTCGAGTAGAGTCCTTCCCATCTCTGTTGGGGTTCAGGCAGTGAGGATAGGCACTCTGCAAATACCAAGAGATCCACTGGGTTTTTGTCTTTCACAATACCATTACATTCCTGCTCAAACTCAGGAACCTTTCTTTCATACATCGCTGATCAGATATGCTGCATTGTATACAAGTGCAATTTCTGTGTAATTTCTCATGGAGTTGCCAGTTTTATGGACAGTTGCAGGAGAGAACTGTCTTCTCTTGGACTGTTTAGTTAGACAGTACTTTCAAATCTGTAGGAACATATAATCAGTGTTGAATGTTGCTTTTTTAGTCTGATCTCACTCAGCTTTTTTTTTTAGCTGGAATAGTAGGTGCACTGAAAAGCTTTGTGCTCCACTACTGCTAAAATGAATCTTCAAATGAGTTCACAGTAAAGGCTTTTCCTGGGCATTGAATTGTGGAGTGCACATCTTTTTTTGATAGTCATATAATGTTTTAGTTCCCAGATATAATTGGCTTGAAAAATAGTAAGACCTGAAGCAATCCTAGTTATTATGTAAATCTGGAAAGCTTCCCTTCTTTAGTAGGCCGTATCTGATGGAATATCTGAGTAGTTTTGTCTCTGTTCACATGCATACTGTTAATTCTAGGTTTCACACAAATTGCTAACCTGTATGATAAATGATGGTCATCAGAAGCTTTACCCATAGGACAACAAGGTCTTGGGTAGGAAAGAGAAGTGGTTTTTGCAAATGAGTGGGGAGCTGAAAGAAAGGGAGAAAGGGAGACGGGTGAAGTGAAAGGAGAAATATACCTCTAGCTGCCTTTTATATCTTTCTTCCTATTGCCTCCAGTAGTATTTCCGCATTTTAAGTTGTTTTGCAGAATAGAAGCGTTGGCAAGTGAGAATCATTTTTTTTCCTGCAAGCTAATGAAGTTATAGTATATGTTCGGTAATCTCCCATTACTTCATTTCCAAAACCATGTTGTTAGATGCATATGTCTCTGGAAAAACAAATTGTTCTTTCTCTTCCTTCTTTGACCTTATTTAGTTTTCAGGAATTCTTTTGAAAACAGTAATGTGTCAAGGAAATGTTTTGGTTATAGTAAAAAAAGATTAAAGCTCATTTCAGCCTTGTCCTTGAAATAATTGCAGAGGAAATTGCCTGACTTATTAACAGTATAATCGGAAGTCAATTGGTTTTACGCATCTCTTCTCAACATCAATTTCAATTTATCCATCATCTGACATTTATATTGAAATGAAAGTAAGATGTATTCCTAAGGAGACTTGTCTTGTTACAGTAACAGGTCAAAATAAAATGTTAATGTTTCCCATGCTTATGAAAAAAAATGTTTGCTCAGACTCTATCAGCAGTTTGAAGCTATCAAAGGGTAAAATTTGCAAAATCTTTATGTTCCTGTTATTATCCAAGGAAAGTGAACAGCATTTAAAATGCTTTTACCAAAAGGACAGCATGAAGGCACAGTGATAGATTTGACCAACTCCAATGTTGCAATATTTTGCAACCTGAAATAAGAAAGTAGAAAATGAGTTATCACCTTACACAATAAATAAGCGTGGTGATGAGGTAAAGCCTTCAAATCAGATGACACAGCCAAGAGGAAGAGAGATAGTTTTGGTCTGAGATCTAGGAAGCTGTGATTCATTGGAGATATCTGGAAGAGCTGGCAGTGTACTCTGTGCTTTTCTGGGGAAATGACTTAACTCTTGAAGGCTTAGGATTTTTCTAATCTTGTTTGATTAATTGTTCATAAGCAAGAGCTACTTAAAACAATCCTTATATTTTTTTACACAATGGTCAGCCTACATGTAGTATTTATTTCTTTTAGAAAGACTGCATGCAATATAAAATAACTTGAATTTGCATTGCTAGGTAAAATACTGCTGTGGGTTTGGAAGAGAGAAACTGCTTGAATTTTAAACTGCTGTGTCAGGAGATCAGCAGAATGTTTTGGGAAAGCCTTTTGTAGGTATTGCTTGAACTTTATGAGCTCCTGCACATTCATCAGTAGCACACAGTTCTTATTCGAACCACCGCTTCATCTGCATTTCGTTTTTAAATTTCTTGCTTTGCTGGTCTGTAAACTGTTCAGCTCTGGCTGGATACTAAGTTGAATCCAGCTGCTCTGCCAGAATGTCCTGATGACAGGCAGTGGAGGTGACCAGTGACCAGTCTTCTGCCTTCCTCCCGTTCTGAAGCAAATCTGGTAGTGTCCATTTTATGATGTTGTGATTATTCTCTTCCTTTACATTTATTTCCTAAAGTCTCTAGGTAAATTAGCTGAATGATTTATTAATGCTTGGTTAAAACTTACCTGTTGAAAGCTCTCAATTTACTACAAAATGTCTTTTTTCATAAACCAAGATGATTAATTCTCTGAGATCAAATCCCTTGGCTAATGTGTTTTTGTCCTAGCGTAGCAGTGGCATTCACTGGGTGCAATGAGGTTTAAAGAGACAATTGTAAGAACGGGCTTTCTTACCAGAGTAAACTTTTACAGTAAGATACTTGGGTTGCTTCTATCCTTCCTTTAAGGCAACTTCTCTTCAGTAGAAATAAACGACAGGTTCTCTTACAATGTCCGTGCCTTTTGCAGAGAAATATTTGAACCTTGCTAATATGTCACGTCTGTTGAATTTCAAAGACTTTTCAATATTTCCTCAAGAAAATTCAAAACAATGTATAGATCCTTTTTGATTTATTCCATAGTTTGTGTAAAATGCAATGGATTTTTTTCCCCCCAGTTTAATGTATTTGCCTGAACAGCCTCTCAAATAGGCAGTTATTGTAAATCCTGCAGAAAACCTATGAACAGATTATGTGAGTTTCTCTGTCTTGAAAAAGAGCCAAGAAATGTCATGTTTCTTCCAGGGGGCTGGATTCTTTTATTCCCACTCACAGCTAGGCTCTCTGGTGGCACGCTTGAGAATGAATAATCTAAGTTACAACTTAAACATTTAACAAAAGATTGAGAAGCAAAGTATATTCTGTACACTGTCTGTATTGCGTCTTCTAAATGTTGTTCCCTTATATGCAAACAATACTCATTAACTATTTACAGCCACATTTCCTATAAACCTCTGATGACAGAGGTTAACTTAGAATAACCTTAACTTAGAGTAACTTGTTAAAGTTTTGTAAACTGACTGCTCTTGAATGACAAAAGAAATACTTTTAAAAATTTACATCTAAATTTTTGCAAGTCTATTTGATGTACACATCTCATGTTAACCCATGAACTCTTGGCTATAATGCATGGTGTTGTGGGCTTTGTGGTTGTGGCACTGACCAAGAGGTTCAAGACACCGTGACAGGCTTTTCTGGGCAGATGAATGAACGTAAAGTTCTCTCAAGCCCTTCACGTCAGTTTGAAGATTAATGAGCTATGCTTTTTCCATCAAAATCAATTCCTACAAAAAAATGTATTATGTAATGGTTATCTCAGATATCCTCCTTTATCTTGTATCCTTAGCAGGCCACTTTTGGTATTTTATTTCTTGGAACTTGGCAGAGTTTTCTAGAAGGAAGTAGTAATTTTAGAAAAGACGGTAATAATTCCTTTGTTGTCTACAACTTAGCCTTTAGGTCACCATTGCAGAGAATTCCCATCCCTTATTTCTGGCAATCACTTTGCTAAGTGTCTAGACTGTCATCATCTCAGTTAAATGGATATGAGATATAATTATAATAGGCAGCTGATGCACATCCTGCCTGTTTTGACCCATCTTCTGGCATACTTTTTGAAGGAACCGTATTTCAGATGTTGATAACATAAATGATTACATGGATTAAATGACACAAAGGAAGATTTTTAATTTAAACACTTGCTTATTCCAAAAGAATTTAAAATGCATAGCATTCAACTCAGACCAAAGATGTGAAACTTTTGGAGACAAAATAAAACTATAAATTCATTTGTATTCTATAGAACATGGAAACTTCTTCTGAATGTCAGTTCTGCTTTCAAGCAATGGAACTTCAAGAAATTTTACATGCTTTGATTTTGGATTGTGGACATTTTAATTAAAAAGATTTTTTGGTTCAATAACCGAACATTTTTTATTCTTCCAGCAGAGTGAATGCAACTCTGAATTTACTTAATTTGGCTTCCCTTACATGCTCTAAAATCAATATGGTGAAAAGCAATTTAACACCTCTTCAAAATTTGGTATTTAATCTGATATTCTTCTTTCTGTCAGAAGTTGGCTTTATGCCTTGGCAAAATTTTTCACATCAGTATGGAGCTAAATCTTTACACCGTTCTCAGAAAATCCTTTGGTTTCCTTTGGCATGTAATGTGATGCAATTTTGTTGTTGTACAGCCTGTGCTTTCTTTCAAATCATGGTCAGCTAAGTCATGTGTGTCTGACCTTTTGGCTTGCCTGGGCGGCGCTGTGTGAAGAGGAATTGTGTTGGGCCGCAGGCATATTGGTTGCTCCAAAAGTAATGCTTCCCATTTATTTTTATGGAAACTGCAACAGCTACAGTGAGCACAGTAACTGTTTTTGATGGACCAAATTCTCAGCTACAAAACTCTATTTTTCGACATAGTCACCACAATTAGCTACACATTTTTGCCAGTGATGAACATGAGCTTGCATGCAGTGTTTGTCAAAACCTGCATCAGCGGTGACCCACATCTGCTATCACCACTGCTGAAATGCACCACCCTACCTCACTGTGCTCACATCCACTGTTTGGTGTTCATAAACATTCAGTGAACATCAATGGATGTCAATGAGTGCAACTTTTTCTGCATGGAAGACTTCAATTCCGCAACTTTCTTTCATACATGTTTCCATGTCAGACACCATTCTGTCAGACTGCCTCTCTGTTGCCATCTGTCACACAGCAACAAGATGGAATGAAATAGTGGCAGGAAGGTTCAGCCCCTACTGCCATACCACTGATATCCACCTTTGATGTTGTGGGCCAACAAAATAAAATATGAAGCATTACTTGTGGAGTGACCCTCATAAAATATTTAATATAGTTAATATATATAAGAAACAAAACTTGTTTTTACTGTTAATATTTTTATTAACATGTTTAAAATAGAGAGCAATAAAGACATAAAATTAATAGGACATTTAACCTTATTTTTATGAAACTAATGCATCAGGCTGGTTCAATGGCAGTGGTTGACATTCCTAGCGAGTTCTCAGGGTGCATTCCATTTGAAAATTTGGAGATTCCTATTTATATTGACTGAAAATGAAGTAACAGTTATAAATTGATCAGATCTCACTTTCAGCAATGGAATCTTTTGTACTTTACCTCTTTATCATCAGTATTGTTGTTTCATTGCTAATGTGGGGAAGCACTTGCATGTGATGCACATTTAGCTCAGAGTCACTAGTCACCAGGAAAAACAGAGAAATATGTTAATACTATTGACAAAAACTCCCACAATATTCTCTTGATTAAATAAGAAGGAAACTTCAGTCACATGAACAAGTAGGGTCTGAAATATTATTGCTTTGGCAGATCTTTACTTCGTACCACCTCTGCAGAACAACTGGAAGGAAAATAGTACACAGCTTCTCACACTGACCCCTAGTCAGGAATGGAGTTGATCCTCCGTGGTGTTTCCCCAGGGCTGATTTCAGCTGTAGCTACTTGTACTGCACTCCTGGCTTAATGCATGTTGTTCAGCATGTTGTTCTTGTTGCTCTTGTTTTTCTAATTTTTGGGCTCTGAAACTCTAGCCTATTTAGGCTTACCAGTTCTGTTGATTCTGCAAGCCATCTAAAAATACAGGTAGAATTTGACAGATGAAATTATTAACTTTGCTGTTTCCAAAGTTGCTTTAGTTTTGCATCAGTGAGAAATTTATGATTGGTCAGCATATAATTCTGGGTCAATTTACACATTGGAAGAGACATTTAATTAGCCACTGAATCATCGTGTAGATACTGAATCCCTTTCTTTTATTGTCTGTTTGGTAAGTAGCTTTGGACTTGGAGAAATCTTACTCCTAGCATATTTAAAACTGAAAGAAGAATTTTCTAGGCAGTCCTGTGACAGCACACACAGGATTTTGTATTTCATGTTAAAGAAGTTCACTGTTTAGACTGGTGTTATTCATGGTTATTCAGAACATCTATTTGAAGTCAAGCAGCTTCATTTTACAGTTAATCTGGCAAACATTCACCTCTCTGCTTAGAGTGTCATTCCATGATTTTTCTCTACTAGCTCTTTATAAGGCCTTTTGTAAGATCTCACTAAGGAGTTTCTGCCAGCTACAGAGCAAGTCTTATCTTGGCCTTCCTTGTGCTAATGGACCTTACTCTCAAATCTATTTAATTCTGTGAAAGTGCTATTTTAGCAGACACTCAGGAGTGAGAAATACAATAGCCTTTAGATTTCTAGTAAAACTGGATCATTCTTAAAACATATTATCAGTCATCCCCAAAGCAGAACACTACCAAAATCTGACATGTATAAACCTTTTTCTGTCAGCTTAGAAAAGTGTTTTTCATTGGTATGCTCTCTGCTTCTGAGAGCACTTGCCAGCCTGTAGGATGAGGACACACAGCTCGAATTGGTAAGGTGCTGAAGATTCATCTGCAAATGCCTGTAGCTACCTGCCTTCATGTTCTTGACTGCTTGCTGGAGCCTTGGGGTTGCACAGGATGCTCAGTTTGCGGTATGGGAAAGGGTCTTCTCTGTGGCTTCGGGACACATTTGGTGGCCAGTCCAACAGTAAGGAGGCCAGTGGAATGCTGGTTATTTCTGGTTAAGTGCTGCATGCCACTTCTCAGCCTTAAAGGACCTTAGGAATAGTTATTTGGATGTTTATTAGATACAGCTTAAGCCAGGGCTGAAGATTTTGCTTTAAGAGCCTAATCAGACCAATCTGTACAACTCCTTGTGGACCTACGGAACTTGTAAATTGCAGTGGTAAGGATGTTGGGCTCTTTTCTCTGGTGATGAATGATAGGATGCAAAGAAGTGGTCTCAAGTTGCACCAGGAGATGTTTACATTGGATTTTAGGAAGAATTTCTTCACAGAAAGGATGGTCAAGCACTGGAACTGGATGTCCAGACAAGTGATTCCAGAGAAGTCACTTCAGTGACTCCAGAGACTCCTCTTCTCTGGAGGAATTTAAGAGATGTGTGGATGTGGCACTAAAGAACATAGTTTAGTGTTGAGACTCTGAAGGTCAGGCTAATGGATGTAGGTATTTTCCAATCTAGACAGTTATGTGGACGTAGGGCTCCTCTGTCCTGGTTTTGCCCTGAAGTTTTCAAGGTTGACCCAAACTGCTGTGTGTTTTCAGAAGGTTCTCAGTTTGGGCAGTGGATGGACCACTGTCTGGGTCTGCCAGACATTCCTCCCACGTGTCTGCCTTTTTGACACCTGTGTCCCCATCTTCTAGAAGGAGAAGTCAGACCCTGATTTGAATGAGTGCTTCTGACCAAAAAAAAAAAAAAGGCATTTTTGTGAGGTAAACAAGTGTTCAGTATGAGATAGCTTAGGAAAGAGAAGGAAATGGAAATATTGTGTCAATACAGAGAGTGGTTCCAGCCTTTGTAAGTAGAACACATAGAATATCAGGTTGAATGAAAAGAAGTTTTCCCACTGTGACTACAAACATTTTACCTTGCCTATTTACTGTATAGAATGTGATGGGGTTTTCTGGATAGATCTGATTTGTTTGATTGCTAGCGGTCTGTTACTTGTTAGATCTCTAGGCACTGTAAATGAGGGTGACTGAAACATTTGGATAAACATTCCCTCTTCTTTTCATGATACATCTTTAACATCTATGACTGTACCTATTAATTACTACGAACATTGCATTGCTTACTTGTTTTTCTTGCTTTTCTAGGAGAAAAGGGAGAGCTTGGTACAAATTCAATCTGTACTGTTGCTTAACACAATTTGTATGATTTCAGTGATGCTTTTTTGGCAACAGCCAAGACAGAAAGTGTACTTCAGCTCCCTCTCCAACTAGCAGCATTCCTGTGTGTGATTGATACTCATGGAGAAAGACCAGTTCTTCCAGAAGTTGATTTGTATTTCCTAAATTAGTCTTCTGCTCTGAATTACACTCCAGAAGATGGTAATTTTAGTCCCACTGGTACTGGAGAAATATCAGGGAAACGTGTCTCATTTTGCTGCCTGTGGTTAGTGGCTGTGAAGTATTTTTTGCTCATACCTCTACCTGATGGCCGTACCCTCAACTCAGTTATTTCTGCAGCTGTTTATCATTAGTTTTATCTCTGTGAGTACAGATTCAGCACACACTGCTACAGTGTTTTCTGTGTCTACCCAGCTTTCTTATTTCTGTGGGACCTTTCTGCATGTGTTCTCCTCTATTGAAATCACATGGTCTATACCTATAGGGTGTAGATTACAGCATCGCATAAACTATTTTTAATGTTATTGCTATTGTGTATTTAGGAATGACTCATTGCTCTGGAGATTGAGTTGTTAAAACATTTGCACATCTCATTAATCTAAGACAATAATTCCCAAGAAACATTATAGTGAAAAAGCCTATTGTTTAGAGGTTGCATGGTGAGCTTTTCTTTGTTAATAATACCATTATCTACGTGTATCAATCCTAGGTGTTTTTTTGTTTTTCTAACAAATAAAAATACAATACAAGGGCTCCTTTGCAGAATCCAAAAAGTGATGTCTTAGAATTCAGAACTCAGGGAGCATTGGATCAAGTGTTTTAAAAGCTACATTTTAATTCTGTTACTCATACCAATCATTGTCATTATATCAATCTTGATGCTTTTCTGAGCAGTGACATTTTTCTTTCTTTTTCAATATAAATCATGGAAATTGGTGACAGCCACCTGATTCAACAAGAGATTGGTTTGAAAACTATTTTAAAGCTCTTATTTTATGTAACAGTATTCTATAAAGTGATACAGAACAATAAAGCAAATGGAAAACCTCATACAGCCTTGCTCCCCAGTAGTTTTATGATTCTTATTTAGATGAGAATTTTAGTGTATAGCCTAGCTAGTGGGCTACTTTTCAAATCTTACGAGTAAATTTGGTTATACTCTTGTTTCACTGTCTGTCTTTCTACTTTATCTTGGAATATAATGTCTCTTGTCTACACTGATTCCCTTCTGCTAAAAGAACCAAAGTGGATCCACACAATCTGGTGGCCTTTTTTTTTTTTTTTTTTGTCCCCTCTCCTTTTTTGAAGTATAAGAGATTCTGAAGGTGTGGAAAAGTTAATGTGCATATTGGCAGACAGTCATTCTCTATATTATTTCTAGAGGAATGTGCTTGCTGCAGAAAAAAGTAAAAAGTAGGAAGCAAAATGAGTGAAGAGAGTCTACCAGAAATGACTTCGGTTGGGCTTCAAAGCTCTCCCTTCAAGGACAGCAGAGTTAGGCCAGGCTTAGAAGCATCCTGTTTTCCTAGGCCTGGCAACCTGTCTCTGCAGTACTTGAAGTCTCTCTATCTGTAGTAAAAACTTGGTGGTTGCTGTAATGTTTTTCATGTTGATTATTAGTTTGAGGTTTTTGTGTATTTTTGCAAGAGATAACTTTTGAGATAATTAAGTTGTTATGAAAATATGCCAAGGATCAAGATTTGGTATGTGGTAAGATGTGTAAAATACCAGCAGTTTTCAAAATAAGGGAAGCTCCTTCACTGCAAAGTTTCCTCTCCATGGTCCTTTTCAGAATATTTTTGTTCTTAACTGTGTTAATTTTTATTTCATATTTTCCTCCATTGTTTTCTGCTGTAAGAGGGTTAGCGTGATGGCGTGTATGTGGAAGCTGAAATGAAGAGCTTTACTTTTTTATGATATTTGTAGCATGTATATACATATATGTGTCCTTAAATATCTGATCTGATTTTTTTCTCTGCCGGACATAAGAATAGATCTCTTGTCCTGAAAGTTCTAGGCAGGCTAGTGGGCACCTGACTTTACTCCACAGTTGCTGGAGGTCAGTGTTCCCCAACTAGCAGTGATTTTCTTTGGCTTGTGTAAACGACACGTGCTCTGTTCAACATTGTATGCATTCCAGGGACTCTGTTTACTGCAAGCGCAACACTGGGCACAGAAACTCCAATTTAAGACATACTTCTTCCTATTCCTTTGGATTCTGACCTCCTGCTTAGGTTGCAGATCATACCTGCAGGCAGTAAATCTAGTAGATGTTATTTCATCATGTCTTTTTAATAAAAAATATATACAGAAATACAAATGAGCACATGAAGAACAGGTAAATTGTATGGATGTATTTGCATGCAATCAAATATAATCTAAAAGCCCATGGAAATCCTTGGATGTTTTCCCTGCTGCTTGTCTTTATTATCGGCCTGGGGTTCTTAAAAAAAAATGCTGAAATAATCACTTTTTTTCTGACTGTTTTGTCCAAACCTTTATTACTTTTTGCAACTTAAGACATGGTATTGGTATGTGGATAAACTCCAGTATACTCTAGTATAAACACTGGTAAATTCGAGTATTCTTCTCAATAAAACAGGAGAATTTAATCAGAATGTTCTGTTCCAAATACAAACAGCTTTACAATAAAAAGTATAACAAAAATATATCTGTCTATACCTTGCTGAAATTAATTGCTGAATAAACTTTGTAAGAATAAATAACTAAAGATTTGTAAAATGTTGTTCAAACAAGCAGTTTTATCCTAACTTCATTGTGTTTAAATTTCTGTAGAAGTTTTTTTTTAAAAAAACTTTTATTAGCAACATCCACTATTTGCTGCAGGCAGTAAAATAAATAATCTTTCTAGAATGTATGTGTTGGACATGCACTTTCACTGTTCTCTAAAATATTTACATGAATTAGAATAGCCTGCTTTCAAATATATATATTTTTGAAAGCACATCTTCTTGGACCTTTTATTTCCTGTTTTTTTTTTTTTTTTTTTTTTTTTTTTTAAACTTGCATTCTGTATGATTATACTGTAATATCTTTGGTATTGTGATTTGACTTGGCATTTCTTGAAATATGAGAAGTCTTTCAGGTTGGGTTTATATAATAGCTTTTGTTCCAAATATCTTGCATACCTCTGGAAGAAAAAAAAAAAAAGATACAAGAATAATGCACTGCATATTGCAAAGGTGATTAAATTGTGAATTGAATATCCTGAATATCCTTTAATATTGAAGTAGCTTTGGCTGAGGCACCTAACGTATGTCTGGGGCAAGAGAAGTTGGGAGAGTGATCAGAGGGAGCCAGGGAGCCATGATGAAAACTTCATGTGCTTCAGAGCCAAGACTGGTCTTATATTGTGCTGGATTTGAGGTGAATCTCAGCAGCTACAAGAGCAGCTTGAGTTTGGGAGGTGAGGGCAGCCATAGGAGGGCCAGGAGTGAGTCCTTGGGCAGCACCTGGCACTCCAACTGGGTCCTGGTGAGGGCCTTGGAAAGGTGCCTTGTCCTCGAGTAGTGGGAGAATAGAAATAAATAGTGGAAGAAAAACTTATTTTGGAGAAAGAACCACAAACACAAGGGGAAAAACTTCTCCTCGTGTGATTTCTTTGGTGTCCTACAAGCATGGGGCTGGCTCATTGAAGACTGAGCTGTGGGTGGACATAAAAAAATAAAAGGAAACGTACGCTGTGTTTTGTTTTTCACCTTAAAAAGCAAACAGCAGTGTATTTTTGTTCATAACCTCTGTCAACAAGCGTGTGCAAAGCATACGTGTCAGGCTGTGGTGTGAGTGGGGAGCAAGGGCATCCCTTTTAAACTTGACCCTTTCTGTTGTGGTGAATGAGGAGGGAGGAAGGGAAAAATGTGAAGTGCTTGAACAGCTGACAGGAGCATTCAATATTTAATGTCCTTGTTCGCTCAGAAATTTAAGCACTAGAGAGGCACAATTTGTAACAGCCATTTCCACCTCTTGGAGCTGTCATCTGGGCTGTTAGTAATGGCTTATTTTGATGGGGAAAATAGTCGTGAAGATGCAACTTGCTGCCCTCACAAATAACTCTGTACCTACAATTTTTCTACACATTTGAATTATTATCAGATATTCTAAAATGCTGCTCTATTGCAGAAGTTTTAGGAGGGTACCAAAATTTCTGCTTGGTTTTGTATTCGGGAATGTGACTTTCCCTGGTCTCAGTGAAGTGCAGGCATGGTGGCCACCAATGAGCACTATTGTATGTCGTGCAACCCTTGTGCAATCTATGGCCATGGTCACCATCAGGTGTGGGCTGTGAGCAAGCACCCAGTCAACTGTAGAAGCAGCTGCTGGTAAACTAGCATTTTCTACTACTCATCTTTCTGACACCTATTTCATAATGCTTTAGCCATTGACACTTGATTTTTATCCTTATCCTATCAAATTAGAATACAGTTACTGTGTTAACAACATCAGAGCAAGATGTGTTCATCATTTGAAATCTCTACATCTAAAATGTTATGCATGACTGTAGTAGGCGACTGCGACACATGACAAATGATTTTTTAATCCATTAATAAATACATCTTTATTCAAAATTATCAGAAGAGCATTGGTTTTATGTAGCATTACTGCCCAGTGATTCTACAGAAAGCTCTGAATGTCCCACAGTGAGCTGTGCTCCCTAGCTGGTGCTGTACCAAGTTGTGCTGCCCACCTTTCTTTAATAGACAGTTTTATTATATCTGTTCACTGAATCTTGAGTGTATTGAAATAAACTTTGTGTATATTCAATTCTGGAAGCATGCTTTTTTTTCTGCTCCTCGTTCCATACTCATGCTAGTTCTTTTATTGATCTTTCATTGATTTAACCAGTGAGACAATGTGCGCTTTCTGCTACTGTCAAAAGGTACTGACATGATCATCTATCAAAGACAACTTTGTAAAGATGATTGTTAAAATTTAAAATATTTCATTTTTGTTGTGCCTTTTGTAGATTTTTGTAAGACATGCAGACTTGCTCTAGTCATGATGCTTCTAAATTAATGCATTTTAAAAAATATCTTAGAATAAAGAAAATTAAACCCACTAAAGTGCTCTCTTTTTTGAGGTCAAGATATAAAATATCCCTGCAGAAATCTATAGTTTGTTTTCCAAATTGTGCACAGTTGTTTCCAAAAATAAGTAAAACTGGATATAAATTTCAATGAGAAGTTTAAAATTTTCTTGACAATGTTAAAAATTAACGTAATAAGTATATTTTGACGCCATTATGAGGCCAGGTGGCATTCTATCTTGGTCCCTGCATGCAAAATTAAGAGCCTTTATTTATTTATTTATTTATTGTATTTTTATACACATACTGAGATTTTTAACAATTCATGAAAAGTAAAGGGATGTGCATGATGCTCAGAATATGTGATCGTACTGTCTAAAATTTAACCCATGTTAGCTTGCTGTTTTACATAAATTTGAATAAGAAAATTGCTTATACATTTAAGCAATAAGATAAATTTAAAATATATTATTTTATTAATTCATCCATGCACATCATTTAATGCAATACTAAATATTTTTCTTATGATCAGTCCAACAGGAAAAATAATTAAGGGATTTAAAAATATTATTACTGACTCAGTGAAGCCTCCATCAATGCTTCTATAAAGACAGCTCATTTGTGTAATTTATTTTAAAGTATTTTAATATATGCTTTCAGCTTAAGAAATGTGATACAAATGGGAATGGTTCTCTTTTTTTTTTCTTTTTTTTTTTTTCCTAGAGTCAAATGAGAAATTCAGGTAGCTCAGTTAAAATGCAAATTAAAGCACATCCAATTGATTGAAAGCATAGCCACATATTCCCCTTTGCTCTTTCTATTTGCCCTTTCCATTCTTCTTTCACAATATTACATACTTGGTCTGACACTTTAAATTGGTAATTCCCTTAGCAGAATCTTCCATTATCTTCTACTTAAGCTGGATAAATCTAAATAGAAAATTCCTGCTCTAGCATCTTGTGTTTGATGTAGCACTAAATTGAATGCAAGCTGGATAACTCTCACTAATGTTACTTATATCCAAGCAAGAAGAGCTGTGGTGCTATCCCTGGTTTCATCACACACAGCAGCGTAGGGTACAAATTATTTCCTCTTCTCTGTTTTTTGTGCTTCTCCTGGTATTTGCAGATCGGAAGAAGTTTGTCCCCAGATTTGTTCGTAGTCCTCTTCTGGAGTTACTTTGAACTTTGACTGGTTTACTGACAGCTTAAAAAACACCCCCTCAGAGCACACAGGTGCTGAAGCTTATTAAGGCTGACTGGCACCAGTTTGAGCTCTATTTGCCACTGCAGTGCCTACAGTTTTTGTGTCATAAGGTTTTCCTATTTCTTTTAGCTGCTTTTAAGTTAAATCCTTCAAGTAAAATCAAATTGAATCTTTAATAGGTACCTCTCATAAATATAGTAAGATTTCTTACAACTGTTTTGAAACAGAAGCGTTCCTGGTTTTATTTACCTGCTAGGAGCAGGGCTCAGGTGTCTGTAGTCTGTTCCTGCAAGAGCTGATGCTATCACTCTCAAGTCTCTTCCACAAGGAGCATGCCTCCTTTCTTCCTGCCAGCGTAGGCAATGGAAGTGGCTCTTGGGGAGGAGACCCGGGGCCCAACACCTGACAGCCTGCAGGAATTTGACAGTGCAGGCTTTGCAGAGGAAACTCTAAGTCTTACTCCTGAAGATGAGCTGGAAACAATTCCTGCGGAAGAAACTCAAGGCCTCAAGGAACCTGAGAACTTAGAGAAATTTGCTCCTGCTGAAGCTACGCAGGACACTAAACCTGAGAATGGGCAGGTACAGTGGGGGGATACTTTATGTTAAAAGGCTTTGGGGGTGTTTTTATGGTTACTAAAATGCATTTGTTAACAGCTGTAGTCTGTAGTCTTACTGTATTCCGAATTACATTTGAGAAGGCTGACTTGGTTTAGCCTGTTGTTTCTGCAGGAGTAGGAGCTGTGAAGCTCTGGGAAGGCTGGTGGTGCAGGGTTGGTCAGTTGGTCTTACCTATGCAGAAATGTATGCTGCAATTGTGTTAAGGTGGGTGGAATGCAATGGAGGTATCTGTATAAGTAAGCTGGCCTGCATAGCTAAATTATGGATGTAGCATATTTTGTGATGAGGCTTTTGTCTTTTTTAAATTGAAACTTTCTTCAGTTATCCCATCCTGAACTTGAAAGCCTGACCCAAATAAACTTTTCTTAAAAATAATACATTGCAAAAAGTCAGCACTGACAGCTTGACTGCTTATATCTAAAGTGTTCTTTTGAGAAACTCCTAATCAAGAAATATTAGGAAGAATTTCTTGTCAGTCTCAAAAGATGGCTGTTGTCTGTAGATGAAGGAATGCATAGTAATGCAACAAGAAAATTATCAAGTGTCTAAAATTCTAACGTTTTTTGTTGTTGCTTTTTAGAGAATGCTGTGACACTGTCAAAAAAAAAAAAAAAACTTCTGATGTTGAAAGGATTTTTTTCCTACCTTTTCTCATTGGGCATTTATGTTTGTGTTAGAGAAAAAAGATCAGAGCGGGAGAGCAATCCTCTTAGTTAGGGGTCTGCTTGGAGCACCTCAGTGTGACGTTCAGAAAATTGTTTAGGTATTATAACTTTGAAGAATTAAATGCTGCTAAAGTAGGACTTTTTTACTTCTAAAATTATTTCATAGTGTGAGCAAACTTCACTATACATTTTAGCCTTTAATCTTTGATTTTCCTGTATTATGTCAGTATTTTCATTGTTTTCCAAATCACAATATTATCTATAAAATTCAAGTGTGAAGAAATTCACTACGTTCCATTTCAACAGTGCATCTTTTTTTTTTTTCTTGACAGAAGTAATAGTTCTATAAATCTTTAATGATGAAATCTAAAATATTTGGTCACTGTTTTAACAGCCATCTAGTTATGTTGTTTACTGCATCAGTTTGCTCTATTGCTATGACAAAATAGATTTACTCATTTTTGTGCAATTTTGCATTCTCCACTAAAATTTTCTTTGCAGTAATTTACAGAAGCATGTGCTGTAATTGGTGCTCTGTTTTGGCATGACATATACCACATACTGCCACGTTTGCACTTAGAGTTGCAGAGTGTAACAGCGCTTGATTGATGAGCAGTTGTGATCCTATTACATGTGTCCTACATTCTCTAGGCTGGTTTGCAAAGCAGCAATTGACAGGAAATCAGTCCCGATGAGCGTCCTCCAGTATGTGAGTCAGAAAAGGACAATAGCAATTTTCAAAATCTGACTATTAAGCATTGGCGTAATTTATTATTTTGCTCTGAAATGGTTGAACATACAGCTTTTGGAAGATTTGAAATCCAGAGCACTGAAATAAAGCTACATGGAAGTGCTCGTATTGATATAGCCCACAATTTGCCTAATAGCTGGTTCTTGCTATTGAAGAACTCAACATGTACAGGACTAAGACCTTAGTTCTGCAATGTTTTCCAAGTCCTTTTTACTGTTACTGATGTGTGTGTGGGACCTCCTATGTTATTGGGATGTATATGTACGCAGTCCTTTTCAAAACAAAACCATCAATTATTTTGATAAAGTTGCAAAAATCTTGGCTCATTTACAGGACTTCTTGGCTATATTCAGAAGTTCTTTTTACTGCTTTTAAAATTCACCCAAAGTGCATCCCAGTTCTTTGCTTTCTCCAGAGAACATCTTAATTAGCTCAAGAAAAAAAGGAATTCACTAAAAATAAATTCTCTCTTAGGATATTTCGTAGTCTCAACCCTTCGAACAAGATGTAAATAAGATGAGAAGTGATTTCCATTAGCATTTTGATACGATGTAAATAAAAGAGCCATCTATAAAGAGCTAAAGAATGCTATTGTTAGTAATGATAAAGAATGCTCAATCTATGCTTTTAAAAATATTTCTGCCTTTTTAGGAATGTTAAGGGGAAAACTTTCAGTGTATTCTGGAAACTAAGTACTTGCATTATATAATGATGTGTGTGTAGTTCTTGAGCTCTTAAAATAATGTTTAGTTTATGAACTTTTCAGCTTGAGATACAGCAGATTCTGCCTTGTGACAGAAAGTAAACAAATGTTACAACCTGCAGCTTCATCAAATGTCTGTACTAAATACAGTTTATTTTCTAACAAGTCAGTATGAATGCCATTAATTCCCCAGCCTTTATATTCAAGAACTTGTGGTAGATTTATGGATCTTGAATGTATTTTTCTTTCCGTGTCATTATCTCCCTCCCTCCTTCTCCCCCCTTTCTCTTTTGGCATAATTTCTTAATGATTCAGATACTCCACTATTACTCTCTTTAAAGTGAAAGTAGCGCTTGTAAGCAATGCCAGCCTAACAGACTAAGGAATTCTGGTTTCTTATATCCAGAACCAATACAATTTAGGCAGTGGCCAGCCCTGCCTCCTACAGCTGAAGAAGGCTGGGATGGTAGGAAATTCTGTCTGAGAGTGGGGAGTCTTTAGCAGCAAATGGTAGAAGGCTGTCTGCTGTAGAGGCTGTGTTTGTCCTTGTCAAGTATGCATGTGCAAAACAAGTGAAATACACACCCTAAGGAAGTGTTTGGTTATCTGGTTTGGGACCGGAGGCTTCCCTGGCTGAATCAGCTGCTACACCGAGCTCTGTGGGAGTGCTCCTGGGACAGTATAACTCTCAAGCCAACATTCTGCACCCCACCCAATTGCGATCGTCTGCTCTGCTCCTTATCTCTATGAGAACAACTTCATTTGTTGCCCCAGGTTTGTTCAGTAGGTCTCACATGAGAAATGATTCGTTTGTCTCAGACTGATGCCTTGTTTTAACATATATGTTCATGCCAGCAAACTTCTGTCTGTTTTCTTCAGATGCAGACAAAAAACAACCCTAAAAGGACCTGGAATCTTCAACATTGGCTCATTCCCAACATTTGTTGCATCATGCTGCCTCTGGGGAGTTGAAATCATGTCATCTTCACATATGTTCAGAGTACGTTCGAATGAGCGGAGGTTGTTTTTCCCCAAAGAATATAAAGCTCTTGTTTCTTTCTGTGATCAAGACCACGTTAAGATTGATAATACCCTTGGGGGAAAGCAAAATGTATTTGTAGTCATGGATTTGAAGCAGCCTGATTTCTGTTCTCTGTTTTCAATAGCATCTTATTTGTCAGAATGTGCAGTGCCTGCGATGGTGGCTGCTTCCCCTAAGGGGATTTAAGTCCAAATTTCATCAGAATGCCTAATGCCTTATGAATTTTCTGTGAAGTCTTTTGATTGTATGTGAGGTAGCCCCTCTGATTTTCAGCTTTTCTTCTGGCCTATGATAGTTACTGTACTGTACCAGGGTTTGCTCAGTCCTGGTGTGTTCCCCTACATCATTGGCACATATTTGAACTTATGGAAGCTGGGAACTTCAGAGCAGAAAGTTGCATCAGAAGACTACTGTTTCAAGCTGAGTTTTTTTGTCTATGGCCCTAATCATCAGTAAGCTTGTGCTAAAAGAAGTGAAGCAGGTGCCCTACATCGCTTATTGTACTGCACAGAAGCCCTTTATGATTGCAGCCTGCCCAAAGTCCTGTGTGAAACCTGGGCGAGCAGCTGGAGGATTATGAATCTCAGTTCATAATGAGGAGCCATCATTTAGGCAAATAAAAGTGGTGACTCCAGGGGCCCTGTGAACTGTGAGAAAAAGGAGCAGCAGATTGGTTTCAGAGAGACAAGTAGCCCGATGCCCAGCAGCCTTGCTTCAGCAAAGCAAGGAGTGGAAAATGAGATGTAGCATTACATGCTAAATGATTCAAAACAAAAACGTGAGTTCTGCGCATCATTGCAGATTCTGAATGAAAACCGGAAGGTTTTTGTAAATCAGTAACAAGTTTTTAGGAGAAGAAAGCTTGAAGTTCAGCTTGGTTTATAAAAGGCTTCTTTTGAGAATCAGTGTGTGCTCAAAAACAGTAATTTAGGGCCTCACATTATCTACATTACTCAAGCAGGTCAATGGGTGGTGTGTGTCTCTACATTTTAGTATTTTGGGGGGTCTCTTTTATTCATTTTAGCTCTTAAAAAAAAAAAAAAACACCAACACAACAACAAAAAACCCCAACCACTCCTTTATTCTTCTTCCCTCCACCCCTCAAATAGCTTTATCTACTAAAAAAGAAAAATAATAAAAATCTGTGCCATCTACCTTTACTTTCAGAAGACTGTTCAAAATGCAGTTACCTTCATGTAATTTGTCTACATTCAGTTTCCAATTCTTTATATTTTTGTGACTTTTTCTAGGAGATGAAAGGAGCATTTACTGTTGGGAGCCTTTCCTGCTCCAGTGACAGTCAGCCCTTCTTTAAGTCACCTGTTAACTTTCTCACTGAATGTGAGGCTAAAATTGACTGTACTATCCTACTTCTTCACAGAAGCAAAGTCCAAATAGGAGGTAGCTTTAGCTAGAAGCACTAAGTGAGCATTTTTAAAACATCAGAGGAAACCTGGTGTTCCGTTACTTGAGGTAATGCACTATTGTGTGACAAAACTGATCTTAGTGCTGCTTGAGACCTAGCCTGTGTTTTAGAAGGTAAGCCCTACATGGCTAGGCAGCCAATGCATTATTCATATGATTCTAAGGGGAGGTATAGATTTCTGCAGATAGCTACATATGGCCAGAAAAGTGGTAACTAGACTTGCTTGCTGTTTCTTGCTTTGGATAAGACAAGCAGACAGGCACCCTGCTGTTATTGGGCATTTTAGACCCCATCCTTTGCTGTACAGAAAATCACTGTGCTGGAAAACGCAAAAGATACAGTGAGAAGTCATTTTAAATGAATTTTTCAGTCATGTTGATGCAAATTCAGCGAAAATGTTTCTGTATTTGATATTTTTTCAGTTATGTTTTCTTCCTTAAAAATGCTCCAGCAGAAATGTGTGCATACATATAAAAAGAAGAAACATCAAATAGCATTCAATTGCACTTTCCAGGATATTTATAAGGTTTCCAGGCCAGATTACTTGTCTTTGTATTACTTTATGTTGCTTTTTTTATTAGTAGCTTCTAAATAATAATGAATTCTGATATGAACATAGAAGGTTACTCATGTTTCCTGTCCTCTTTATCTGGTTTGCCCATTGAATTTGCTCTACCAAATCTATCTCTTGTAAATATTTTTCTGGTGTCCAAGCACTGTTCAAATAAAGTTTCTAATAATGACTCTGAAGTCCAACATAACAGGAGATTTGTTTTGGTTATATAAAGGTGGGACTTGACAAGATTAAGACACCAGACTATGGAATGCTTGAGTGTGAAGTTCAAATGTTTAGTTTGAGTTGATTGTATAAAACTCCTTAGTATGACTGAAAATAGTTGGTGTAGTGGAAGGTTCTTCTTACTGTTGAAATAAAGAAAGTTGTGATGAAAACAGGTCACAGTGAAGCATTTTATTTATTATTCTGAAGACTAAGCTTCTCTTAATGATGAAGAGAAATGTGGAAATTGTGTCAGATATATTCTCCCCAGCACCCTCTGTAAAACGCTAATATCCAAATGCTTGAAATTTCTGTTCAGTTTCACTTGATAGATGTGAACTTCCATGCATGTTTAATGTTGCTCTCCGTAGAAATACCAGGAATAGTTCTGATTATCAGACCATTAAGACCAGTATTATATATATATATCCATGGCAGTGTCCAACAGATCAGCCTGTGATGTTTGTTAAAGTCTTTGTGTGGCTGGTGAAGCTGAGCCACAAGTTGCAATTGCAGTCTTGTGGAAATAGTGTTGAACGTGATGAAAAGCGCGTAAAAGTGTTATTGAATATTGACTGTCAGGAGGCAGAAAGGCCTTTATTCCAGCTGTGTGACTATGGTGTATGCATCACTTGAACATACAGTTAGCTAACAATTTTTTGTTGCTTTTCATTTTTTTCTCCAGTCATTAAAAAGACTGTGTACATGATAAATTGCTGTCCATCCTGATCCAAAACATGAAGATTGTCTCAATATAGCTTATAAAATAGCTTTTAAAAATAGTCTTGTTCACTTAAGTTGAACTGTTTTCATTCTTGTGATTGGAAATATAGTCAACAAGGTTAATTACATATTAATACATATTACATACTATCATAGATAGTGACCCAAGAATTAAAAAAGAAGGATAAGAAATCAACATCACTACACTAATAACTGCATGAAGTATTCTGTAAATGCAAAGTAATCTAGACAGAGGTGCATGGGGACAAATTTTAGTGAGGCTCTTTGAAATGGATGCTGTACTTCCATCTTCATAATCATTGCTGAAACATGGCTATGTGTCCACATGTTTATTACAGAAGGGATAACACTTCATGCTTCTTTCTGCCCATGCTTTGGAAGCTATTTATAAAGTGGCATTAAAATTTTCCACTGTTATATAAGCAAAAAAAAGTTTAGAAGCTCAGGATCAAGTAATAAGTTAGTAAGTCTTAATGTTCATCTGTCAACAGCAGTAGTGCCCTCTGGGTATTCGGGGAAAGAAAAAAGCTTGTTCATTAGTAGTTTCTAATACATAAGTCACTCTTAGAAAGGCAAACTGCACGTGTATCTGCAAGTTTTGAGGGTACCAGTACATTTCCTTTAAGCAGTGCAGAGGGATGTTATTTATTCATTTAAATTAAACTAAAACGTTTTCAAATAGTAAATTGCAGAATTTCTTTATGAAACAAGTTTGTAGCTTTTTATGCTCAACGCAGAAGTGATTGTGGTAGAACCGCAGTTATGCATACTGCCAGGATGATTGTATTTTTTTCTGATGTGTATTCTGTGCTGAATGTAGTGACCAGGAGCATGTGTGTGTGTTATGGATTCCTCTTTTTACATTGTCGTATAGCCTTCGAATATAAATCTTTTGTTGCGTGTAATTGTAATCTTCAGAACATTCTGTCAGTGACTGCAAATTACGTTTTGTCATGCTTGCTACATTGCTACCAGCTTAAGGGATATCTAAGCTTAAGGACACAAATGCATAAAAGCATGTTTCCAGAACTCTAATTTTGTCCTTATTTGTTTAATATTTCCAACAGCTGAAAACAAAGCATGTCAGTTAATCAGTTTTATTTGATTTAGGATGCAAGTACGTGCAAGTGATTTAGTGCACAAAATCGCTGTTTCAAGGGTGGATCTAGAAAGTCATGTCAGTTGTACTGTGATCGATTGATTCTCAGATGAAACATAAACTGATGTTGACTACAATGTGAATGTATTATGAGTTAAGTTTTGCAGTTTTTCAATATTAATGAATATTGGAAGCAGTGGTTCAAGCTATTTAAGCCAATTCACATTAATTAAAATAAAGGCTTAATGTACAGAAGCTAGTATTAAAAGGTTATATAGCGTTCAAGAGGAGATGAATAGTATTAACTAATCTTTAGCGTATGTACGTAGATGGCTTTGGAATTTAAAGAGTTACAGTAGAAAAGCAACTTTACTGTAGTTACAAATGCTATCCCAATGAGGAGCTTATTCATGCTTTCACTCAACTTCCATGTCATTGTACACAACTTCCAGATGAGCAATAAATACAGTCAGATGATGGATAATGAACTAGTTAATATCCGCAGAATTATATTCTTGGATAAAGAAATGTTGCTCTTTTGTTGGTGTGGAAAATTAAATTCCATTTTTTATTTCTAAATATATGGTTGTTCTTTCTGCTCTCTAAACTTTATATTTAGTCCACTACACATGACATGGATACTAAGTTTACCTAAAACAAGTATCAGCCTTGCCAGTGGCCTTGACAAAGTTAGGGCAATTGTTCTGACCTTTTGTAGTGTCGTTTAAAATGGAATATATCTCATACTGGAGGTTTACAGATGTTGGAGATTAGGACAAACTTTCTAATATGAACAGTTTTGATTCCATCTCATATTTAACAACCCTGTACTAGAAGACTGTCTCTGTTCCAAAGGATTTTCTTGTGCTTAAAAGTAATGCTTTTTAAAAAATATATTTTTGTAAGTTTTAATTTCTCTGGTAGTGCACGTGTATTTATGAAAGATACAGTCCCAATCTATGATGTTATAAAGGACAAAGTGATACAGATTTCTCAGACATCACCAGTTGAATGTTATTTATACATTTGCAGGGAAGAAGCTTTGTTGTACCGAGGATCTGAGAATAGAGTATCTAGTGTTCATTAACTTAGTAAGAAAAACTTCTTGAAAACATAAAGCAAATTGCAGTAATCTGTGTTGTTGCTATATGGAACATTTTCATATAATTTTTGAAGGTTGATTTAAATGTGTTCTTTCAAATTGTCATTATCCCTGGTCTGCTTGCTTTCACTCTCCCACTTTTGCTGGGAGATTTGAATACATCAGAAGATGAAAACTGAATGAAAAAGCATGATTTTCCTTAAACTGTTCGAAGGTCTTTGCATGATTTTATCAGAGAAATAAACGAGATTCATTAAATGAGTTCCCTATGAGATTTGAGGGTCTTTCAGGATTTTAAACATTTTGAAGTTATTTAAAATATTAGAAATATTTTAAAAAATAATGTGTAAATCTTCTGATCACCAAATGGTTTTGGTAGGCATAAGCCAGATTCCTCGATTAGGAAACTTAAGGGGTTGCTGCACTCCAGGTGTGTTCTGAATGTTCTTCAGCCTTTTATGGAGCCAGAATTGTCCCAGACAATGATTGAAAGTGTTTTTTTTTCCCGTGGATCAGACTACACCCAGTCTAAGACACATACAGATATCTTTACTAAAGGGATTTTGAAGATCTTAACGTGAAGGACGCTCTTTAGCACTGGTCTGAACCTCTTACAAGACTCGTTCTGAATTCTTTCATAACTAAATTTGTCCGAGTGCTAGTGCAGCCTATGTTTACTGTAAAGAAAGGGTTTCAATCATTATAATCTAATCTTTTAGTTTTTATTTTCCATTGCACTTTCCTGTCAGGATTGGTCCATGTTCCTTTTAAAATGTTTTTTTTTTGTGGAGTTTTTGTACCACCTGAGGAAATAGCTGCCTAAACCCCCTAGGTTTTTTCATGGGTTCTTCCCTGTCACATCTGGAGCATGGAAAGGGCACGTGCAGCCATTGTCTCAGCAGTTTGTCCAGCCTGTGTCCTTTTACAGTGCTCTTTGAATGAAGGCAAGGAGTAGGTTTTCAGGAACAGTGAATATTTGACTGTAATTCTTTACTCTCAGCTGCCACCGTGTCTGGAGGTTTTAGTTTTTTTTTCTCATGTTGGTTTGTCAAGCACCACGGAGGATGGTAGCAGTCATCATCCCTGCTGTACAGCTGCCCCAGGGAGTGAGCTCACAGTCACAGGGGCAGCTGGATGAGAACCTATGTTTTAAGTGCTCTGATGGTGATGAGCTGAGTTAAAGCACCTGTCATGTAAGCTCTTTTGAAGAACAAACTTCTGACACTGCAGTATCACTGTGGTGTGGTTTCTGCTGCACTTCTTCCTCATAATGAAGAAAGAAGTGATTTTGTGATTATTCCAGATTGTCTCCTTTCCGCTTTGCATGAATCCATAAGGCTGTAAATGTCTGCCTTCAGCCCAAAGAATGCTCTACAATTTAACATCTTCTTAAGCAAAATAAAAGGACTGATGATGACAATCATTTTTCTTCACTGATTTATCGTTCTGTAATTTATCAAAGCCTATCTATAGGCCATTATTTTCCACCCAAAATTACATTTAGTATCGAGTATTTTCCTACCTAGATATATTGATCTCTTCTATTTCTTAGGATTTAAAGGGGTAAAGTAAAGCATGCCTTGCCTGGCTAGTGTTTGAGCGTGCTTGCTTCTATTTGAGTGTGATGTGCCTTAATATAATAATGTTCTCTTCAGTGCACAAACTGTGCCATGCAGGTGCCTCTGTGGTTATAGAAGAAAATGTGTTTGTTAGTGGGGTAGGATTTTCTTTTCTGTTGTTGTTTTCTCATATCTTAATCTCTTTAGAAGCAATTTTCAAAAGCCAGATGACCCTTTATATTTTAGAAACAGGATGGCTGAATATTATTGTCAGAAATAATAAAATATTCTAAAAGCAGTTCTGCAAAGTAAATGATAAGACATGCTGTGCTAGTAGCTCTCTTAGAATGTATAAGTGTCAGGATAAAATAGTAAGCAAATACTGAATTAATATTGAATTGTGAAATGTATATTTGGTGAGTGAAAAACATTGGCTTTTTGAATAGAGGTGTCAGTTGTATTGGGGAAATAGAGGTGGTGAATTTTAATTAGCATTGTATTAAGTAAGAAAAGCTAGCTTGAGCAGCTTATGTGGCTTTCTTGCATTTCAGTATTACAATAATGCATTAAGGTGTGATGTATTTCAAATACGTGAACAGTCTTCTACTATGCAGACTCCCCCATTTTGTTTCCCGTGCTACGATTCCTTTTGATTACAGATGGTCTGTGTGATAGTTGCTATAGGAACCAGACCGTTTTGCTTCAATCTCTTCCCGTTGCCATGGTGTGCAGGAGCTGCTAAGTGTAAAGTGTCATTTAGATGTTTCGTGATAGGCCCGCTAATAGCCAACTTGCAATCAATATTCCCTAATTCCTAACAGCAGATAGAGTAACGTGACACACCAACTGCTACTTTCAACCAACTGTTGGATGCGGCAGAAATCTAGTTGCAAAGTTAGTTTAACGAATTTTGCAGATACAACTTTTTTTAAATGCTTAGCATTGGGAAAACAAAACAAAATGAAAACAACCCTCCCCCCCTTAACGTCCTCCCCCCCCCCAGTCTCTGTTAGCTCACTGTTAGAATTATTTTTCATGCTGTAGAGTGTTCTAACTGAGGCACCTGGAGCCCTGAGGGCAAGTCCCCGCACAGCTCCTTAAGGCAGCGCCGCTTTGGGCTAGGCTGGGCTGGGGCATGAGGGACTCCTATGTGTCTCTGTGGCAGGTTCCCTTGAGGGGTTTGTCACCTAAACAACAAAAATCAGTATTTATTGGGCTTCAGAAATTAGATTTTCAGGAAATACTTTAAGGGTGGCATGAAAGAGACCTTGATGAAGCCAAAGAAGATTTGTTGTACTGAAAGAATAATAAATCACTCGGTACTGTGAAATGAAGATCAGGTTATTTTTCATGCAGAACAGCTGTATCCAGAACAGGAGCAGGTCAGTGAAGATGCCTACATCCCATTGCAGATTTTCAGGGATTAGTTTCCTGCTGTGATCCTCGTTCCTCTTTTCCTGCATCACTGCAGTATCGAATAGCAAGGAGATTTAACTGGTGTTAGTTGTGTCCTGCAGCTCAGCCAGCCACCTGTTCTGTGGTTCAATGTCTGGCAGTGGATCATGGTGCTGCCAGAGTGCATCCGTATGCAGCCTTGGTAGAGTTGTGAAGCAGAGCTCATTCTGAGGAAGAAAAACTTGACAGTAATCACTTCTGAGATGTAAAATATTCTTTATTATTTAACTGGCAGTGAAGAGGAGCAAAGAGGAATTCTTTGTTCTGATAGAGGAGTTCTGTGGCAGTTGTTCTTTGGAAGTGCAAGGAGCTAGACCTCAGCGAACATCTAGATTCCACTGTTAATAAGTAGTCCATTATGAATTTTTTTTAGTATATCTCCACAGTTTCGAGTTAAATGTTCAGAATTAAGCTGGGTATAAGTTCCATTAACATTCTTCTCCTGCATATGTAACCGCCTCACAGCTCACACTTCATCTTGTTTCACATTTCTCAAGGTATTTCCATAAGAAAACATGTGAAGTTAAATGCAGTGAATTTAATTTTTCTTAATCGTACTTGCAGTTGAGTATCATATGCGCATAGCACCTACCATCTGAGCGGCTGAATCAGTCAAGGCACCCACGCTTTCCACTGTTTTTTATCACTTCTCTTCCTGTTTGTTCTTATGACTGTGCTTAGAATCAAATAACTGAAACTTTTAATTTAGGTCCTATACCTTTATTTAATATATACGTATATTTTTTGGTACCTTGAAAAAACATGAATTACTAAGCTATGACCATAAAGCTGTTCTTAGTTCTCTGACAGAGATATGCATTCATTGTCTTGTATTAACTGGCTTTGGATATTACCTTTCCCAACACACAAACCTAAACGAACCTTGCACTTTGAAGGGTTTATGTTTCATACGCATGCTTCGCTGTGAGATTTGGAACCTTCTGTCAAAATCTGTATGGATTTTGTGTTCAGGCCCATTAAAAGAATTGCCAGTCATGCTTACAGTGTCATATTGTAAAAACAGTTTTTTTTTCACAGGCTTTATACTTTTTGGTATTTACAAAGGGTAACATAAATATCTTTTAAAACAAAAACAACAAACCCAATGTTGACAACACTCTAGAGTAGATGCACTTTTCAAACATGATTCTTAAAATACTTAGAAGTTAAATACTTGCTTAAATAATCTGCTTAATTGAAATTCAGCAAGGCAGTAAACACTGAGGAAAGCTTTCTGAAGATGTTGCTGTAGTCGTCAAAATAGGAGAAGAAAATACTCCACACCATATTTTACCTGCCTTTTCAATCTAATTCATTCTTTTTGCTGTTGTTACTGTTGCATATGAGCTAATAAAAATGGAAGACCTCTAATCTTGATATTTGAACCTGGGCATTCAAGAGGCAGTATCTGACATCTGGAATAATCAAGATATATTAATTATTTCAAGTGTTTGTGTTTTTAAGGATCCTATTAAGACTGCTGTGCTGTGTTTATGTTTTGGGCTGCTTCCAAAATCAATCTTTATCTTCAAACATTTGCCTGTACGATTGGTAACTGACGTCAGATAGGCAAATGGACACTTGTAGATGGAATCTGTTTTAATACAAAGCATACAAAGTAATACAAAGCATATTCTAAAAATGTCAGTTTTTATTTTGTGAGTTCAGACTGACTTGCTTCTAAATAGCTCTGTTATCTAAGAGAAACAAAAGCATCATAGTAAACATTAGAAGTCATTCTTTATTAACAAGGCACATATAATGTGAAATACCTTTTTCCTGTGGAGGAAGTGTTACTTGCACTGTGATACTATAAATCAATCTTGGATATTGACTGGAATGCATTTGAATACATTATCTTGGTTATATCTTGATAATTTTGGGTGTAGTTTAGGGTTTTGTAGTTATTTAGGAACTGGATAATGTTTGAAGAAGATTTATTTATTATGGTTTGAGCCTATTTGTATTATTTTAATTAAAGGAAAAGCAAAAATGCCTAAGCAACAACAAAAGTAGATGGCTTTTTTTTTTTTTTTTTTTTTTTTTTTTTTTTTTTTGTAAAGCATGGTCATTATAGTTTGTGTGCAAGTCTATTTTCCAAAAGTAGACTTTTCTTACACCCTATTATAGGTCACCCCATTTCTGTCTAAATCTATCTTCATCAAAAGAAACTATGATATCTCTTGCTTCTTTAGATATGATAAGCTGTACTTCTTTGTAAGGTTTCTAACAATTTTGCCACCCCCAATTTTGGGGTTGGAGAAGGAGCAAGAATGGAAAGGAGACAGGTAAAGAGAATGTCTTGTGAGACAAGGATGAAGAGAAGTTTATTGCGCCATTTCAGGGAGAGACATCTACTGTCCAGTTGCTATCTTAGAAATAGGAGGTACAGATAAATATATATATATGTATTTATTTATTTTCCTTTAAAAAATTGTTACACTCAAAATAGCACATTGAGAGCATAACCACACAATTGTGACTGTGTGATCTGTTGGTTTTTGGCCAGTTTTTACTGTAGGCAAAGTACCACTGATGGTTCACAAGTCTATCTTTTTTTTCTCTTCAAGAGACATTCTGGTGTTTAATCCAACATGCTTTATGGATTGCCACGGAGGGAGGATTTTTGACATTTGTCTCAGTAGAAAATCAAATGTGGTATGATTGTTAGATGTTCTTACATTTCCAGAACTGAAGATCTATATCAATTTAGGGATTGTGTTAAAGTGGAACGAAGTTTCTTTTGCAAGCCTGCTGTTTATTCTTCCTTTGCTGGAAATGGTTGTAGATTTAAATCTATAACCTTTTGCTCTGTGTGGAATTGACTTTAATGACTCAACACCTTGTGAATATTAAATGTTCTTTGCATTGATTTGTCAACTAAAGTGTTTTCTGTATTATTAGCAATAGAATTCCTGTTGAGTAGACTAAATGTCTTTCCTCTGTTCATGCCCTTATTTATGATACTTCTGAAAACCATTTTGCAATCTCTTTGGAACACATGCTTTGCTCTGAGTTCTGTGAAGCGTTTATGGTTAGACTTGAGGATGTGGAGGACCTTTAATTCACGCAATGAGGAATAATGAAAATTAGTAAGTTGTTCAGGTATTACATGTCTATTCACATTCCAGGTGCTGAAAAGTAGTCAATTAAACTGAGATATTGTCTAAGGAAAGAATATGGAAAGATATATACATTAACTAAAAACAAATAAGAAAAGACAAAGGGAAAAGTATCTTCATCTGTTCAGGAGACATCTTAGGCTAAATAATCATCCCCACCATTATTCAGCTTTTATAACTTCTTTTGATATATAGCAGGTAGAATGACTTACGAAGTAGACTGCAGGAAGCAGAACTTCAATCAATTTTAACAAAAATAATAAATATGTTATTGAGGTTCTGAGTGATGACCAAATCTACAGGATCTGATAGGGAAAAATATAAATTATGATAGTAAGTCCATAAGCATGTTTGACAATTTCTTCATTCAAGAGATAACTGCCTCCTCCTTTGTTTGCTGTCAAAATAATTCTGTGCCTGTTGAAAGCTTGGTGACGGCTGTATAAAAAAATTTCCCATGCTGTGAATGCAGTCAGTTGCTACAGCGATCATTTCCCTATGCAAGGAAAAAACAACAACAACAACAACAAAACAACAAATCAAACCATCTGAAAGAGAAAGGAGGAAAGGAAAAAATGCTTCAAGATTTGAATTGTAATTTGTTTTCTCTTTTCTTTGTCAGAGTAGTTGGGTACTGAAAAGATGAGCCTGTATGTGAGTTTGAAAGTTGCTGTAGTGCCAGAAGGTTGCTATCCTTATGATTAATGCAATGCCAATGATGTGACATCTGTGAATGTGTACCAGCTACCCATCTTGATGAGTCACTTACTGCTAGGTCTGCTAGGTCTGTGCTTGGTTATTCTAAGACACAGAACTGTGTTGTGAGATGTCTTTCCTTTCATGAGCAGCGTGGACCTATTTGACAGTCAGTCTATAATTTTGTCTAGAGAAGAGACAACCTGGTGTATAGAGCACATCATCTTTCTCATGCCCTACAAAGCAGACGTGCTTCTCAGAGATGATTGTCCCTCCCTGCTTTGCCTGATCTAGTATTTGATCTAGCAGTTGGTGGCCCTGCCTGCAGCACGGGGGCTGGAACTAGATGATCTTGGAGGTCCCTTCCAACCCAAGCCATTCTAAGACTCTCGAGGAGTGCTGGGCTCTTTCTTCTCTTCTCCTTTTTACTTCATCTTTTTTGTCTGAAGATCAGGCAATGTACTAATGTAGAGGTTCCAGCCTGTAATGTTGCTTTTTAGTTTCTTCTGAATTTGCTCCCTGTAATATAACTATATGAACAAGTAATTGTGTAAAACATGAATTTTATTTTGATTATTAGAATTGCCTACAATACTAATAACAGACACAGAATAGTGTCTGTTATAACTACAAGCTTATTTAGAAGGAGAAACATTTGTAAATGCAGAACTAGCTGGTATAATAAGATAAAGTTACAACATATTTTAACCATTTCTTTTCTGAATATTATTTTAATATCTGATTACTCAAAAATAAAAGCTTACTAGCTTGTTGGGTGGCATGTTATGGACAAACTGGAGAGTCTGGTTGAATATAAGATGTGCAAATTTTCCCGTGTCCTGGCACCATCAACTACAGAAATCATCATCTCTTGAGGGGAAAAAAAAAAAAAAAGAATGGGAGATGAATGAGAGAAAAGATTTATGTAACTACTTGTAGTGACCTGTTAAAACTGTAGTGAAGGATTGTAAATGCTGTATTGCTTTTAAAAAGAGTTATAGCCTACTCTTATGGAAGAGATTGTCTTTAAATAAGATAAGACACTCCTGAATTAGCAGCAGCTAGGAATTTTATGCATTGAGAAGAGTAGGTGAGAGACTGTGAGGGACAGAGGAACATCTTTTTGCATAAAGATGTGTTTTCTTTTGACTTTCATGAAGCTGCGAATTGAAATACGAGCTCTGTGTTCCCAGGACTCACATATTCTTTAGCAGTGTGAAAGGATATGCTGTCCTCACTTGGCAATTTTTTAGCCATTTAAGAACGCACTCAGCAATGCTACTGAATAGGAATGACATTAGCTATTCTTGGGCTGCCTTGAGCCTTCTCCAGATTCTGCAGTTGATTTAAATTCGGGCAAGCTGGGTCATTGGAGCAGCTCCCGAGAACACATCTCAGCTCTGAGGTGCTCTTGTTGGATATGCAGAGTGCCTAGGCCAGGCTGCAAGTGGTTATGAGGACATAGCTGCCATCCCTAACTGTCATACAGCAGTTAGGGCTGCACCTCAGGGCTAGTGGCTGCTTCACAGCCAAGCTGGACCACTGGAGGGTGTGGGAAGGGATGTATGTTTGCTAATCTGCAAGCAATGCCAATGACATACCTTTCCTTCCCAAGAGAAGAGGTGAAGGATAGTGGGGAATGTGAGGCTGGTTCAGTTACAGTACAGGTTGCTAAAGGAGGCGAAGTGGAATTAAAAATGTGTATATTAAATAACTTAAAACAAACGCTTCATTACAGGTTGAATGAAAGATTTGAGGCTCTTAGTAATACATTTCCTAAACTGTTTGTGTCTGCATGAACAATCTGATTTTTCTTTTATTGGAACCCAATAAAAGAAAATACCTTGTTCGTCTGTGACTATGCAGAGATGATCTTCTTGCAAGATGTCTTTGGCTTGTGTCTTTTTAGCTATTTGTTCTCATTCCTACTCAAAAAGGAACTGGTGTTTTTCTGTTATTTTAGTTGTTGTATCATATCTAGTGTTATTCTAGTTTCAAGGCTCAAAGTGGCATCTACAAAGCAATGCAAAGGAATTAACAGCTCATAGTCATGAGTTTGTTTCATATATTATGCGTTTATTTGCAGCAGCTAATAAATTTTTTTTATCTAATTACCCATTTAGAAGAATAAATATTAGAGCTGCAGTATGCTCTTTCACAGTAACACAGTGAACTGTATTAGTTTCGTATCTTCCTTACATAAATACCAGATCTTCAGTCTCTGTTCTACAGCTTATCCCACATTCTTGTCTCTTTGAATGGCTGATCTCTCTGCTACCAAAATAATACAACATCCAAATGTGGGAGACAAGATTACTCAGTCCAAAGTAATCCTGTTTCAGAAGAAAAGGACTCCTGACACCATGTCAGGTTTATGGCAATGCAAGGCTGCAAGATGTAAAATGTTTTTGAGTGCAATGCTTCAGTGCCATCTGAATTCTTCCAGGCAACAAGTAGCTACAGGAAATAGAATTTCATTACTCAGTAGTTCAGGGATGGGTTTTGCAAGTTCACAAGATGTACCATCTGGAAATTCTTGCTCATTAACATACTGCAACCTTCTTTGGACACAGAGGAGTTCCAAGGTGCTTGGTTTGAGTTCCTTTGGAAGTGTTTGAAACAAAATATTTGAAAGCCTAAAAATAATTACATAAATCTGTTTCTGAGTTGTCCAGATTACTCTCTTCTACTGTGAATCTAACAAAAACTGCTGCCCGCGTGCTGCTATTGCCTCTTCTCCTGCTTTTCAACTAGTTATCACTTAAAATTCATCAGAGATCACGAGCAGCAGGGTATCATGCTCTCTGCCTCTTTCTTTTTCCTTCCTTAAAACCTTCAGCAGCCACCTGAGGCTGCGGTGGGGTCCCTGTGAGCTGTGGGATCACTGCCAACTCTAGAAGAGCCTGCTCAGCACAGCACTGTTGTTGTTATTAATGCTTGAGAGTGCTCAAGTAATGCAGGCATCCTTTTTGGGTCTTGGGCCAGGTTGGACAAAAATGTTTTCTACGGCTTTAGTGTTCTGAAGTGTGTAGAAATATTGTTAATAAAGGAGGATTTGTTTTTTTAATTAAAAACTACTGAAATCTGTTTAGCATTAGTTTCTAAGAATCCTTGTCTCATATTCCTCTCTCTGTGATTTGTGCTTAAGGACAGGTGTATTCATCCTTACTGCTTTTTAAGAATTTAAAGTTTCTTTTTACTTGATTAAGTTTTTTAAAGGAATCTGAAATAAACTAATTTTACTGAGATTCTCTCCTAGTCAAATGCTACCAAAACTGGCAAATGAGCCAGTATGTACTGACATGGAGGATGAAATGTGTTATTTCTTTAGAAAACTGAGCTACAAGTCTACTATTTCCTTCTGTTTGATGGAAACTAGTCTTTTGTCAGGAAATAGTGAATTACTGCTCATTGTATGCAAGAAATCCACTGACAACTTTTACCTTTCTAGACTAGGTTTGTTTTAAGAAAAGGTCTGTTTTGTACAAACTGTGATGTATTACAAAATGTTGCTTTATACTTTTGAAGAGTGTGAATCTCTTAAGAAATATATGTTGTGCTACATCTGAAATCCTCACTTCCTTGTATTGTGGTTTGTCTACCAGTAAAAGAGCAATTCTGTAGAATACATTAGACAGTTATTTTTAAAGAGTTCAGCAAGGTTTGCAATCATGCAGGGAAGTAGGCTTTGGAAGATAATGGAAGTACCGTAAAGGGAAAGTTTTGTTGGAGTTTTTTTGGGTATCTCCAAGGCTGGAGCCTTGCACACTCTCTCTGGGCAACCAGCTGCAGTGCTTGATCACTGTCACAATAAAAATAATTTTCTTACATTTAGTTGGCATTGTTTATATTTCAATTTGTGCATGATGCCTCTTATCCTATGCCTGGACAGCACTGAGAAGAATCTGGCTCCATATTTCTCAGTTCTTTTCTTCAAGTATACATATAGCTAGATGAGGCCCTGTGAGCCTTCTCCATTCTGAACAGGTCCAGCTCTCCCAGCCACTCTTTGCATGCTGGATGTTCTGAGGCTCTCACTGCTGTTGTGGCTGCTGGCTAGCCTCCTGCCAGTGTGGCTACACCTAACTTGATGTGACCGTGATTCTGTGGGAAAAAAGCCTTGCAAGATTATGCTGTGTTGGAAATGTGTGGTGGGCTTTCTCCATCCTGGAGATGTCACAGGCAAGTGGTTTGCATCCCTTCTGAGACCCCCGTGCTCAGGCTGAACCCTCACTGCAGACATCATCACAAGCTCCTTCCAAATGACCTGTTAAAAGACTCCTGCTTTGATTTTCAGTGGAAAAAAAAAAAAAGGGAAAAAAAAAAAAAAGATATCCAGCATAGAAAGTATCTGTCTCTCATGTGCTGCAGAAGCTAGACTTTCTAAACATGATTAGCAGGTGGATTGTATTTTCCCCCTCTGGGTCACCCTCCTGCAGTGCGCTCTGAAGCTACAATATATGGTCAGAGAATTGCAGCAGCTCTGTTTAAAAACTGCACAGCTTGAGCTAGGGTCAAGGTAGGACTCAAAGCTGTTGTGACTCTGGTTGTTTATTTCAATCTCTCCTGTGGCGCAGAAGCTCATAGATTTTATAGATACGTCACTGCAGTCACCAGTTTACTGACACGTTAAGTGACACAGATCTAGGAATGGGAGTGGATGCTACTGGGCAAAAATACATTCCAAATCTACTGCGTGTATAGCTGGTAACTTTCCAATTGGGCAGAGCAAATTGCTTTGGAATGACTCGTTCTCAGTCTAGTTTATTCTGTTTTCTTTTCTCCTTGGTCTGAGTGGGATGGTTTTTATTGACTTTCACTTAGAGAGGAGAGGGGAAAAAAAAAGAAGCAACTAAATTGTATCAATACTCAGCATTAGCATTAGCTTTTTCTTCCTTACTGTAAAGAGTATGACCAAAGCTGTCAAGCACTTAATATCTGCAGTGGTTGGCTCCAGTTTGATGCTTACATTCCCTCTTCTGTCTAGTCTCCTGGCCCCTTGACACCATCATGCCGTGGCCCCAGTGGCTATTAAAGACTTTGAGCTGGCTAAAGGAAGAGTTTTTAGTTTGGATGTTATATATCATTGATACACCCAATAAGCCCAGAAAGATTTACCACTTTCTGAGTGGCTAAATTGCTTAGTCAAATCAAAAGCCCACTTTGTCTTGACTGTAGATCACCAAACTTCTGCCTTGGAGCCAGTCAGATTTGTCCTATGAATCACGAGGGAGCATGCTGGGATCCTCTTTTCTTTGTGTGCTCTTTGAGTACTTCATGCTCCCGATCCACTAATGTCTTGAAAGAGAGACGATACGGAATAAGAGCAAGGGTATGCAATAACTCAGGAATGGGTGTTTAGCTCCTTAGTTCTATGGGGATTCTTTCACATGTGCTCCTATGAGTCAGACTGGATTTTCACTGCAGTATATTTGCAGTGAGTTTATGAACCAGTGAGTTTATCATCAGTATATTTCATGTCACTGTTACTTTGATTATTGTTGGTACCTCTAATTCCAACACATTGATGTGTAAATATAGATAATAGCTAGCTATCAATTTAAATTGAAGCATGATTCAACAAACAGATATCCAGAAAGAAAGATAAAAAAAAATAAGAACTATCAAGAAAAGGTTAAGGAAAATGAAGAACTGCAAGAAAAGCTTAAGAAAATGGCTGTCTTTCTAAAATATTGGTTAGAATTCAACCATATGGAGTGACTGATTGTGTTGATTTGAAAGAAAGCAAGCAGATTCTATGTTGATAAAAATACGGAGTACTGTGTCCTCTATAGTCAAAAGGTTAAAAGAGCACTGCAGTGCCTGATGTCAGGAACATAGCATAGGTATACTTTCCTGAAATTAAAATTTGTATTCAGTGTTCTTATTGTTACCTGTCGTTGCCTAGTAATTTCTCCTTGTGATTTCATCAACTTTAGCTAAAAACACTTTACCTTCAGTAGTTTAATAATTTCTTTATAGGTAGATGCAGTAAATTAGTAATACTTACAAATAATTTGATAAAAATAGGTTTGGTTTTAACTTCAAAGTATTTTTTGATAAGCCCTTTCGTGTTCAACTTTAAAGGTAAGAAGACGTTTCAAATTGCTTCATTGCTGATAATTTTTCTTTGGCCAATTTTGCCACCTAGTGGCTGTAATTAAACAGAACAATTCATTTTCTGGCTTCAATGTAGCACAGCATTGCAGTGTTTTTCCTTTGCATTGAATTTTTTATCATTTGTGCATTGAAATGAATTTCTAATGCATCCAAAACAGCTCAAAATATTTTTATGAGGTAGATGCTTTCTCTTCTTATGTTTTTTTAAGAGCTTGGTAAGTTAGTGACTATATATATAGGGGAGTTGAATGATACAGAATTTATGCTCATTTTAAGGAAGCAGTCTTCTCATAATTGAATCAAAAGAAAAACGTTGGGTCCTGTTAAAATTCTATAGTAAAAAAGATGATGCAATTTTAGGCCTGTGTTTGTATCTTCCACAACTGTTCTTCTCTCTAGTATCCCTGAGGGGGATATAAAATCATCCTGGTTCACATATAGTCCCTACAAGGTGGAGAAAGGAGAAACCTGTGTCAGCAATGCTTTTACTTCAGTATGCTTTACAGATACCATTGAAAGCTGCTGAATCTATAAGTGGAATCATGGAGACTGTATATTGTTTTTTCCCCCCCTTCCATGTAGTTCTAATTCTGATGCAGGACCAGGTCGAAAAGAAATTAATATGGCCCTAAATTATATCTCTGTATGTTGCAGTGCCTTTAGTTCTGTTAAATGCAATTAAGATAGAAAATTTGCAACAGCTGTTTGCTCAGCATCCCAGTATCCTGTGATAGTGTATGTGTTGTGAGCAACTGCAGAGGACAAGAAATGTATGGTTTGCTGCCATAATATAGGCATTTTAAAGGAGAGGTGACTTAGATTAGATACTGGGGGAAGTTTTTCACAGAGAGGGTAGTGAGCTGCTGGAACAGGCTGCCTGACAGGTTGTGGATGCCCTGTCCCCGTGGTTGTTCAAGGCCAGGTTGGATGGGATCCTGGGCAGCCTGATCTAGTGCTTGATCTAGCCATTGGTAATTCTGCCTGCAGCAGGGCGGGCTGGAGCTAGATGATCTTTGAGGACCATTCCAACCCAAGCCATTCTATGATTCTAGGAGCAGAAGAGCTAGAAAAATCTATTATTTTTTTCCTTTTGATTCCTTTTACTATCTGCCCTATTTTTCTTTATTGCAATGACAGGTTTTTTTTTCTAAGCAAATTGAAGCAAGCTCTGTGATTGATTTACATTTAATATTTAATGATTGACCACAATCATGATACAGTATAATTGGCCTGGCAGACCATGTCATGTTTATTTATAATTGAAGCTTTTCTCAATAATTTGGTAGATATTGGAATTTTGAGTGTCTCTTATCCATCTTTTAGTTCTCACCAAGCTTGTAGCTTCCAGAAGTAAACTGAGCTAAAAAGTTATGGAAAAAGCTATCACATCTCTTGTTGAAAGTACAGCCTACAGAGTTAACTTTACAAGAAACTAAAATAACACAGTCATCTTGTATACGCTGTTGTAATATTATTCATGTGATCAGATTCAATATACCAAATTATGTAATTGCTGAGATGTACTCAATAAATAGCTGAAGCAGAGGAATGAATAAACACAGCAGCAGAAGAGAAGAGGGAGGCCATGCAGTGCAGAATTTGTTTTCAATGAGAAAGAAGCAAGTTCTTGGCTTTTGATTTGAAGTCTAGGGAGAGATTATGATAGTCTTTGAGATCACAGTAGAGATGACCTTGACGTTGAAGGAGGAAGCCTAGATAGCTAGATGTAGGAACTGCCAAATATGCAGTGTTAATCAGATTTCTGATGGAATCTCTGTGTGTGTGGTATAACCTCAACTCCTGGCAGAATGTGCCTGAGAATTAGTTTTCAAGTAGAAACAGTAGGACTGTATGCAAACTGGAGGAAAGAGGAGAGGATGAGGTGTGGAAAATATTTTGTGTTCAAATACTGGTTGGGAAGGAAAACCTGAAGAGCAAGCTGCCAATAGAGAGGATGATGAATACAAGTAGAGGATTATAAGAAAAAGCAAAGACTGGTTAGTTGGGGCAAAATAGGATGGTGAAGGGATTTTAGCATTTAAGGAAAGAAAAGAAAGATGCAGCAGATGATATAAAATAAGAAAATGAAGCCAAAGCCAGAAGAGAAGAGGAAAAATGGCAGCAATATATGTGTCTTAAGGTCTGCAGAGAAAAAAAATTGAAATACAGTTGATGTTCCTGGATACAGGAAACAGAATAGGCTTCAGGCAAAGAGAATGATGAGGCATAACCTGAGCAGGCATCAAGAAGACAATTCATGACTAGGTGTGGGAATCTCTTCAAGGGAGACTAGATAGCTTGGAAAGCAGATCACAGAAAATCCCCTCCTGTGTCAGACCATCTAATCCACTGGTCATTTTCATACTATATTTAAAAAGCAAATAGGTAGGCTGATAGCTTGACAGCTTCATACAAGCCAGGGTTTAATCATGACTTTAGGCAAATGGCTTATGATCCATCTTGGGAAGATTTTAACTTGTTGAAAAATAAGCTTGCAAAAATTGTGGTTTGTCTTCATAGAACCAAGGAGTCATAGGGGTTTGAAGGGACCTCTGGAGATCATCTAGTCCAATCCCCTAGATCAACAAGTACAACAAATACTGTAGATGTTGCCACTTTCAGGATCAGCTGTGATAACAAGAAGGGACTACAATATTGAAAGCCAATGTGAAATATTTTTTTAACTTATATTGTCTCAGAAGTGACATATGCATCATGATGTAAGCAAGAAGGTTTTAAATACTGATAATAAATGAATAGATGCTAACTACCAAAAGCAGCATAGTGATCATTAAGTTAAAAGATGTGGGGCTAAAAGAGCTTTGTACTTTTTCAGTCTACATTGATAAATAGTTTTCTGCAACTTCAGCAGAAGGACATGATTAAAAAAAATAATAAGTCGAGCAACAAAACTCTGAAATAAAGCCAGTCAGCATGAAACCTTCTTAATGAATATGAAGACTACTTGGGACTAATGTTCTTTTCCAAAGAACAGCTGGCAGAGAAGAGGATGTTTATAGTATTAATAGAAATTCAACAACATTCATTTCTGGTGAAAGACAGGAAGGTGGGAGCCATAGCTGGAAAATGCTCATTGTCAGTGATTAAATCAGCAAGCTGTTATTTAAGAATGTTAACTGAATACAGAAGTCTTGAGCTAGTATTGCATTTTTTAAATTAAATTCAGTTACGTAGATTTTTCCTGGATGATATGTATCATACATGCACGTTGCAATAAAGGTTATCCATTTGGAACCCCACTGCAGAAGATGCTGCTGAAGAGTCATTGCATTCTTCCAAGCAATGTGAGAGTTCCTGAACCTCAACAGAACTAGGCTCTTGGAAAGCCTTGGAGAAGGGATGACTACAGCATGTGATAACAAAGCATCACGTACAAGAGTATGGAACCAATGGAGAAATGTCATACTATTAAAGTTATTTTCAGTAGTTTTCAAGAATCATATTTTTAATACTAATCTTTTTGCATGCAATGTATTGCGTAGTGTGTAGCAAACAGTAATAAGATTGACTTGGCCTATTTTTGAGAATCTCATACAAGGTTTATGTCTCTAACTTTCTAAGTGGGTTCTGATTTGTCTCTGATTTTTTGGAGGGAAAGGGACTAAGTCTCTTTTTTTGCACAGTTCTTAAAATGTAGACAAAACCAAGAGGTTCAGAAACAGCTTATTCTGCCAGTAAGCTGGAGATGTTTTGTCACAATTCCACTGTCACCATGGACCCATCATACAATTTTGTATGGATGCTTAAAACGCTTTACTTATATACAGCTGTCGGAATTAAATGTCTCCAACTGAGTCCCTCTGAAGTGCTACATGGAAAGAATTTTAAATGGTACTGAATAAATTCTTCCATTTAACAACTGGCTGATATGCAGAAAGCTTTTAGCTAAAAATAATTCATTATTTCGTATGTGCTTACTCCATTAAACTAGCTAATAAGTGGACATGAAAACTGTTAGAAGAAGGATTACAGTTAAAAGCAAATTAAATGTTTTGATGTAAACTTAGTGCTTAAGTTCAAGCACTTAAAGTTGTTATGATGCAAATGTGAAAATCAAACCTAAATATTTGTGTTTCTTAGTAGGATTGAAGTCCTAGAAAAACAGCTCTCAAGAATCTTTGGGGAATCATTGTGATTGGACAAAGTTTGTGAGGACTGGAGGGAAGCAAACGTAACCATGATGATCAGGAAGGGTACAAGAAGGACTATGTGTGGAGCTCCAGCTAGTCAGCCTCACCTCAGTCCCTGTAAAAGATGATGGAGTAAATCCTCTTGGTAACCATTACTAAGGACAAGTAGGTGACTAGGAATAGTCAGCATGTATTTAAGAAAGACAAATTGGTCTCAACCAACTTTACACTAATTACAGTGAGGTGTTTGGCTCAGAGGATGAGAGAACTGTGGTTATTGCTTATCTTGCTGTTGGCTAGATTTTCAAAACTGTTTTTCACTTCATCCTCATAGACGAAATGATGGACTAAATGTGAGTGGTGAACTGTCAGGCTCAAGGGGCTGTGCTCAGCAGTGTGAGCACCAGCTTAGCCAGAGGGCATCATAGTGCTGCCCTTCACAGGAATTGTTCCTGGGGTAGTACAAATTAACTTTTTCATTAGTGGTCTGGATGATGGGACAGAATGTACCTCCTGCAATTTTGCAGGTAGTACAAGTTTAGGAGAAGTGGCTGATACTCCAGAGGATTCCCAGCTGAAGAAACAGTTTGACAGAAACCTCATGAAGTTCAGAAAGAGATGTTAAAAGTCCTGCACCTGAGGAAGAATAACTCAGTGGGGCTGGCCAGATGGCCAAGAGCTTTGTGAAGAAGGCCCTGAGTAGACTTCAAGTTAATGTGAGCCAGCAGTTTGTCCTTGCAGCAAATGCAGACAGTCTCCTGGGCTGTGTGTCACGAAGAGAAGTGCCAGCAGCTCAGGAGGTGATCACCTCCTCTCTGGTAAACTCAGGTGAGACACGCCTGGAATGCTGAGTCCAGCACAGGGCTCCCCAGCACGAGATAGAGACATATGCAGCAATATAGCCAAGAACCAAAATACTGCCTCTGGGCTTGAAGCAGGTTGGATAGTATGAGAGTTGTGCTGGTTTAGACTGGAGAAAGAAAGGCTTGTATGGATCTTGGTACTTACAGGAAAGAAGTAGAGAAGTCAGAGCTAGACTTTTCTCAGTAGTGTCCAGGGACAGGACAAGAGGCACCATGCACAAATTGAAATATAAGCAATGCCAATTCAATGTAAGAAAAAATATTTTTATTGTGATGATGGTCAAGCATTGTGATAGTTTGCCTAGAGAGAGTGTGCAAGGCTCTGGCCTTGGAGGTACTCAAACACAACTTGACATGGCCTTACTCTAGCAGAGCCTGTTCTGAGCAAGGGTTTGGACTTGATGCTCTCCAGTGGTGCTTCATCACCCTCACTGTTCTGTAATTCTGTGGATAAACTGAAATAACAAAGTAAAGTAACTTTTTAATAAAGGATTCTGAGGTTAGTATAGAATGGATGGTCATTGTTTTTTGACTTCTTTTTTTAATTCAGGAAAAAATGTGTATCTCTGCTCTCATTGGAATTGATGTGATGCCATTTGAGGTAGTTGGGGCAGCTGTGCCTTGAGCTTGCTGGCACTGAACTCTTCAGATTCATCTCATTAGCCCTAGGCAGTCACTTGATCAGATTATAGAAGATCTGGCAAGGAGCTCTGAATGACCGTGAGCTGGCAGAGGCTTTATTCAGATAGTGCTGTTTAGCTGAGGAAGCCAATCAAGGTAAATGTTAACAATTTACTGACAGCCTCTTTTTCTTTTCCCACCTTTCAGCTTATGTAACATGTGACATGAAGCACTTGAGCAGAATACAAATAGCTGTGTCGCTCATTTGCCCTCTAAGAGTTCATTCCTACTCAACCTTTCATGCCAACCTGTTCATATAATTTCAGATAAGTACATATGTCCTTTCTTTTACACCACTCCAGTATGTTGGAGGAACTGCCTGTAGACATTTGAAAATCAGCCATATTGTCTTAATGATAATGGCCAACTAAAATTTAAAAGTATATTTTAAAATATTACACTTATATAAGTGTACTATATATTGTATACACTTTAAATATTAAATTTAAAATACATTTCACAAGAAATACAAAATTAGGAAGGTTGATTTGTTTGCAGAGCTACTGTTTTCAGTATTGAAAAAATATCTTTCACTAGCTTGGTAGAACTCTATTGTTTAGTAGTGTTTCCTGATTTTAGTTACTCTAGGATTAGATCTCGTTACACCCTGAACTTAAGGTAGCATGGAAGTGGTTTTATTTTATTTTATTTTTTTTTAAGGCAATGTTAAGATATTTTTTATTTCAGATTTGCCAGTACTCATTAAATTAGATTGTTGCAGTGCCTAAGGCTAAGCTCAACCAGAAAGTGTAAGGATAGTGATAAAATTTGCTGCCTGACTTGTCATCATTGTTTCTTTATATGCAGTAAGTACTGCATATAAAAATCACAAATTTGGTAATGGGAAAGACAATCATTTGCAAAATAAAGTAAAATCAAGTACATGTGTTGAAGTAAATTTAACACAGAACGTATATAGTTTATTTCTGTGTTCACTGCATTGTATAATGGGAACTGTAAACAAAGTCGTATTTTGCAGAACACAAAATTTCATTAAGTTTCAATTACACATAAATTTGACCATGTTTCCCTTTTATTCCTATAGTCCCAAATAATTATTTACTATTTAATAAAAAAATATTATTACTTATTAAACCTTCTCCCACCCCTCTATGAAAGGCCTACTCATGCTGAAAAAAAAAATTGTCTGAGGTATGGCCATGATAAAGCATTCAAATCATTTGGGAGAAGTAAGTAACAGAGAGATGATAAAGTGGTATTCCTGCGTTGAGAGTAGGGGTTTCAGGGTCAGATTATGAAATCTTTGATTTTGAGAATAGATACACATCAATTGGACTACGAGTTGATAACTGGTTTCTAAAAGATGCTTGTGTTTACTTTGGGTGGTTTTGATGAGTTTTAGCGTTAGAAACGTAGACGCATTTAGCTACTTCAGGAAGCAGTTGAATCTTCTAAAATAACTCCTGCTTTTTCATATCATTTGCCTTAATACAGCAGGAAACAAAGACATGAAGCCAGTATTATCGATGATTTCCAAATAAATGCCACAAATCTTTTTAAAAAATAAAATATAACAGTGATGTGTCATTTTTGTACTGGTGCTAATTTTCATATGGATCTCCCAGAAGAGAGGGAAGCAGTTGTTAGAACATAGAGGACTGACTGTTATGTCTATATATATACAAGTTCTGCAGTATTCTGTCTAGCTTTATTTCATTAGTTGTTTTGAACAAATTATTCTTTTTTTTTTTCAATGGCAGTATTCAATATGTCCTTTTTTCCCACTGTTTGTCATTATTGCTATGTTACTAAATAATTTGTCAAAGTCGTTTTAAGCATTCCTGATCTGAAGAGATGCATGGTCTGTGCTGCTTGTTGGACTGGTACTCTGCTTTTGGACTGTTGGTTAGGAGGGCACTTCTCTGTTACTTTATGAACTACCAACCTCTGTCTTCCTGCTAAAAATAACTAATTACCTATCTGTCTGCTTGGTAGCATGAAAAATAAAGACAACTTAGATTTAGCTACATAGATTAGGTCCCTACATCCACTATTTCCTGTTTTTAATTATATTACTCTGATTTTATTTTTTTTAAGATGCTGGGAGCATCTGCAGATCTAACTGAGATGATTTATCAGCCATACATCTTCACTTAGAGTTGTGGCTTTACACCAAAGCTCATTGGGCTTGGAGAAACCAGTCAGCACACTGGTGTACATTGTTAGATGAAATTGAGGGACATGGTTTAGTGGGAGCTATTGGTAATAAGTGGATGGTTGGACTGGATGATCTTTTAGGTCTTTTCCAACCTTGGTGATTCTATGATTCTATGAAATGGGGGATGGGAGGAAAAAAGTGAGATTTGAAATCTCTCTATGCATTTCTGTCCCCAAAAACACGCAGACGCTTTGAACTGAAAATTATTTTTTTTTTAAGAGGAAAATCATACTTAAAAAAAAAAAAAAAAAAAAAAAAAAGACTTGGCAGGAATTTAGTACCCAAATTGAGTTTTTGCTACCAGACTTGTAAAAACGTCGACTTTTTAGTTACTCATTTCAGCACAGAGCCCGAGGACTTTCTTGTCACTGGGACAGATCTTCATTGTCTTCTGCTGAAAGAAAGCTCCTGGCTGTTTATCTGGTTTATGGTGCTAATTTTCTTCCTTGGTATTATATCTAACTTTTTTTCTTGTGGAATTTAATAATAAATTCAAGCAGGAAAACAAAAGGAAAAGTGTGTACCTATAAAAAGCAGTATATAGGTCCCCCTTTTAAGTCCCCTTTTAAGTTATTTTAAGTATATTGTGCATCCTGTTTTCCAGCAAAGTGTCAGTGATGAAAGAGTTAAGTTTTTGTCAGGGTTTAAAAAAAAAAAAAAAGAAGTAGGTGAATCATGTATTGGTTTGACCGGAGATGTACAGTTCTGGAGACATTTGAGTCTCTCAGAGCACTGCCATAAAGTACTGAAGTATTTAATTTTAAGATATAATATAGCTATTAAGCCTATTATGTCAATATTGGAATATTCAGTCTCTCCAAGAAGAAGAATGATGCCTGCCTAAATGATGACCTGTGATCATAAACAGGTTAATTTAATATGACCTGATTTCAGATGCGTTCCCTGATTGCTTTAAGGGTAACAATTTTTTATGATTTTTACCTTTTCAAAAACATTATCCATAAATCTTAATTATCCAAGTATTTAATTATCTCCGTCAGTGTATCAGGAAAAACAGAAGAAGGAGGTGTGTGTTAATCCCACAGTCTAAGCATACTAAGTATATATTCTGAGTTTTGTGCTCTCTTAAGTTCTTCCTGCCACAGCATCAGCCTGAGATGTGAGCCAGGTAGTAAGGCCACTCAGCAGCCGTGCCGACGATTCATGTGAGACACGTACTGCCAGACAGAGCATCTGACTGTTTGGAGGCTGGTTCTGTAGTCCTGAGGATCCAGGGTGAATTGAAGTCTAGACTCCGTCATTTTTTCAGGCTGTTGGGAAGGGATAAATAACAAATCAGATATGCCCAGGACAGAACAGAGGTAACCGTGAAGCAAGGATGCTCCTGCTAGTTTGTGCTCTGGGAAGGAAGCTGTAAGAGCAGCAGCAACAAGAAAAGCAGCAGCAGCAGCAGCAGAAGCCCTTCGGAGAGCCGGGTGTTGCAGCACTCTGAGATCCAAGGACTCTGCTACGTCTGTCTTACCTAAGTTCAGAATGGTTGGTACAAACCTTATGCCATGTGTTCTGAAAGGTGCATACGAATATGGAATTTCCACTGTAATAACTACATGCTGAGGAAATAAAGACGCGCCTCTGGGTTTTTGTTGTTGTGGCTTTTTCTGCTTTTATTTTTATTTTTAATCATCTGAAAAAGAAGAGATCGATTTACTCAGAGTAGGTAACTTTCATCCACCTTCAAGATAAACTAGAAGGGCACCTCAAGAGCTGGAGGGTGACTGTCTGGAGGCTTTCCTACCTGTTTTCTTTCACCTGGGGCTGAAAAGTGAGGAGAGATGGACAGTGTCTCAGAGGAGACAGGATTGCCCGGAGCTTGGTGAAGCCACACACTGACTGCTGCCTGCTGTCCTCTTCATGCAGTGCTGTGGGCTGGTGCACCGACGGCGAGTACGGGTTTCCTATGTAAGTTTCTATTTGTATTAGTATAATGATAACTTGTATGTTCAACTCTTAATGTATTAGATGGTATGGTGTATGGCTCAGTTAGACATTTTAGTCTATATCTGAGATGCCAACCAGAGTACTAAGCATCTGTGAAATAAGTTTTTATAGCACAGAGGCACAAAGATCCTTTTTAAAAGTAGGAGTATCGTCTAATTTTCAAAACTTATTCATGCCATGTATCCATTCACTTTCAGTGTTAAAAGATTGCAATTCCGATCCTTCTGACTTTTTCTTGTTCAGTTGTGTGGTTTTTTTTCTTGGTAATAGCTAGGTAAGTGGAGTCATTAGAATAGATCATCTATGTTTACCCATATACGATAACTGAAAATCAATATAAGATAGGGTGGCACAATAATTATACAAAAGACTGTGCATAAAATAAAAATCCTCTTGTGAGGCACTTCTGAAAAAGAGCCATAGCAGAGTGGCAAAGGTATGCAGACCATCAGGCCATGGCTTGTTTGCTTTCCAGAACAGGGTATTTCAATACTCTGATATGGTAAGGCTGCTCTGTATTGCAAAATGGCTGTCTCTAATAAATTCCACAAGGAGGGACAGAGCCAAAGCTTCAGTATTAGTAATGAAAAAGATTGGCTGTTAGCTGAAATATGCCTGAACTATACTCATCTGGAGTGATAATTTCCTAGGTAATTCATTTATATTTAAACATTCCTTTTCTATTCTGTGATTTGGTTGTCAGACAGGAGTGATAAAAAACAGGAGGTTAAAGTGATGTGGCTAAGCTGCAAATTGAGATTGCTGAGTGTTTGCAACATGCAGCTTGTAGCTTGTTGCACAAGAAAAGAGCATATATATGAGGAGGAATAGTTCTGCTGTCAGGAATACTCAGTTCATTTCTCTACGTTATGAAAAGCTCTTATATAGAATGCAAGGTCATTAATAAGTGGGATCTAAATAAAAGCATTGGGGATTGGTAGAGAGAGCAAAATTATTGGAAATGCATCTCTTGTCCTAGAGCACGTTACAGAGATGTAAGCAATGAGAAAGGTGAATGAGGCCGTAGTGATTTTGCAGGGCTGATTTGACTTTGGATGTGCTTGGTTCTTACTGGTGCAACAGTTGATAATATTGTATAAAAAGCGGACAGAAGGTTGGAGATTCAGATGAGATATTTGGTCATGGGTAACATGTAAACAGTACAATATTGTGCATAAGTTCACTGTCTACTTCGTTTTAACAATTCAATGTAATATCAAAAGTTGGATCCCTATAGTGAAAATTTTTAATATATTGTATTTGTAGTTACTCTCACCATTACGAAAAAATTGAAATGTGAACGCACTGAAAGCACTTACCTATGAGTTCTCTCATTCCAGTAGAGTTCAGGGCTGCATGAAAATAATGATGTCTTGAGAGGCATCAGCCACCATTCTGTTCCTACGTATTACTGTTATTTAGAGGTAGCACCAACCATTGTGAGTAACGTTATTGGGACAGATAATGTTTGTAGGCTGAATGCTGATTTGTGAATCACAATGGTATCTACTCAGGTTTAGTCTCAGACTAAATACATTAAAATCCATGGACTCTAAGCATCACTTTTTGGATGTTTTTGGGAGGTGGAGTGAAAGATGCCTAGCAAGTGTCTTACATAATACTAGCATTCATACTTTACTCTGTGATACTTGTTCCTCCAAGGGTATGATGCGAATGCTGCTAGACCTCAGGGTGTTCCAAGTGACTTTAGTTCCTACTGTGTACTGAAGGAATGCTTCATCTTGCTTAGGAGAAGTGGGATGGAGTTTGCCCTTGATCTTTTTGGTCTTTATGTGGAAGATGACCGTGTTCTCAAATCACTTAATTATAAATAAAAATTGTCTCTGTTGTTTGAATCCTTGATTATCCAAATCCATTATTATTGAATTTTTTGGTGCTCCCCATGGCATTGGGCTAATTGAGGTTATTCTGGATAATTCTTTTGGGATGAAAGTACTGAAATTAATGTGAGACAAGATATGACCCTTTTCATTAATGTCTGACTCAGTGAGGAAAAAATCAGACTTTTATTCTGGGTTATTAGTTTACAGTTCTTAAGTTGACTATGAATGGGGGTGGAAAATGATCCAACTTAGAAGTTTTTTGTTTGTTTTTGAAAAGTGGTGTCAATATTGTACTTTGTGCTTTCAAAAATGTGTGACCAAGTCTACCCATATTTTCAACTAATCCAGCTTTTGCTGATCCAGACCTTAAAAAAAATATGCTAATTTTAGACATTATCAATCTCTTTGATGGGCTTTTGGGTCAGGAATAGAAACAGATCACTGCAATTAGTTATGTGGACTCCCATTTGGAGGAATGGCATTCTGGAAGGAGAAGCTGGAAGAGGAGATGGCTATGTTCTTACCTTGTTCCTTTCTGTATGTCTGATCTCAGTGTCATATTAGTGCATATAGATTAGTCCTGTACCTGTGTACAAGGCTGAACTTGGAGGCCTGGGTGGGATGCATCCATCCTCAGCTTCTCTCCAAGATCTGCTGCCATTCTATGATGTGCAAGGCAGTACAACATGAACAAGATTAAATTAGTCTCGGGTGTTCTCCCTGGGCTTTCCTGCTTTTTCTTTAGCATAGTTCCATACGCAGCCTGCACCCAAGAGTTTCCAGTCTTTCTCTGCCTGTACTGGCAGTTTCTCTGTGGTTGGGTGATCAAGGTTATAGAGGCTGTGATCCATTTAATTGTCTGTGGCATAATCTGCAGCTCTGAAAATTAGGGTGTGTAATATGAATGTTATGACTGTGTGTTAGTACTCACAGGAATACTCACAACTCACAGGATTTTCATGATGAAATCTGGAGATAATTTTGAACGTCTAAATGTCATTCCTTTTAGACTGTCTGTGAAATGGAGTCATGCCATTTATCAAATGGAATCCATTTTAGGTAGGAAAGAGGAGCAGCTCTGTGGAGATCTACAAGCGGACAATCTTGTCTTCTTTAGGAAAGTGGAGTCAAAAACATTAGTGCTAAATGTACATAGCCCAAAAATGTTCTCACAGCTCTGACTGCTGGCATGTTACAGAACATCCAAGTGCACTGGCGCCTGAAGACTGACAAGTGTGTTTTAGTTTTCTGACGTTAGTTCGATCTGCCCATGTGCTGCTGCAGCCATCAGAAACTGCAGTCTGCTGGAAGTCACGTAGAAGTCTTGAGCTGTCTTCAGCTCCCAACTTGTTTTCTCTGCATGTGCATAGGAAACCGCCATGAAAGCTGTTCAAATGAGTCCAAGATGCTTCCTGAATGCGCACATTTCTGAATAGAGATACTAGCTGGCCACAAGATTTCTTTGCCTGCCTCTGCATACTGTCTCCATTTACTGCTGTGGACTTACTTGCAACTACTGCAATCAGTGATGCAACGTACCCACCCAACTGGAAAAATTGATGATATGGAAACTTTGCAGTGGTTGACTGTGAACTTTTTATCCATGACAAGTTAAAACAATAACAGGTACTGCTGGAACGCCCATGACTGGCAAATCCAAGTACACTGAACACATTAGTATACTACAGAATACACCTAGGCTTCCTGGCATCTCAGCAGACATCGCGTGTTGCCACTCCTACAGCTGTGCAATAGTGGTGGGATCGAGTGAGGGAAGGCCACCATCTGAGAATGTTCTGGATAATCAAGCCATAGGCTGAACTCCAGTTGGGTTATTGGCAGTTGTTAAAAATACTCAGTTTCCTGTATGTCCTAGCTTTATTCTTAATTCTTATTTTGTAGTAGTTTGATAACTGTGGTCATTTGAAATTTCATCTGGTTCACTTTTTGAAATAACGTTTTTTTTTTGTTTTTGAGTTATCAAATAGCATTTCTGTTTAGCTGAAAGGACCATTCGGAATAGGTGTGGATCGATGTTTAAAAGATTTTTCTCTCGGATATGTAACTAATTTGATAAAGGATGCAGATGATGTCTGGAAGCAAGTACTCATTACTACGACTATAATCCTTTCCAAGGAATTATTACAATTTAATATGAAACCAACCAAACAAAACCAAACAAGCCTAAAAACTGCATTCCAAAACAATATGAACTTTATTTAAAGATTGGAAGTGAAATTTATGATATGGCCTGTACTGTGTGTTTTAGTTTAATGCAATTAAATAACTCAGCATAGTTATGTTTTGAGATGCTTTTCTAATGATGGGGACTGTAATTGGAGAGCTTTCTGCCTGCAGCAGTGAGCAGGATGCATACAGCAGACTCTTTGTACTTTAGACCTCCTGAGGGAATGTTCTCTTGGTTTTTTTTTTTTTTTTTTTTTTTTTAAAGTTTGTTTGAGGTTTTCTTCTTTCTGTTTCTCTTGGTACTCTAATCTCCTCCATCTATCACATAATCATGTTTCTCAGCAGATTATTCTTTCTCATAGCAGATGATGTTCTTCTCTTCCTTCCTTTTGCTCGCTGCCTCCATATCTCTTCTTCACTGCTGATTTATAGGGCTTTTTTCCCCAGATATAAATACTTTTTTTTTTTTTTTTTCCTCTGAATTGTTAGCATTTTGTGTTTTTGTCCTGTAGAAATATTCCTTCACATTTGCAAACTCCTTTCCCTTATGTTGCTATTAATCCCATGTGTTTTTGTTTCTTGGGCTTGCACATGCCAGCTCCATTTCTGCAGTCCTTTGTGCTCCCATCCCATCAGCCCTAGCCTTCTGTCTGTCCCTCTTCTCTGTTGCTCTCATTGTCACTTATGGTAAAAAGCATAGTTGTTCTCCAGAAGAACTTACAGCAGCTGTTGAAGAGCTGCTATTATTATGAGGATTTTCCTTCATATTACTTTTCTATGTGGAGACTTCGCACTGCCCAAATTAAAGGGAAATAAGTCCCCTTTAAAATTCCCTGCCCTCCATATGCATTCAGTTGTCTAACAGGCAGCTATAGTTACATTGTGGAGTAAGCCAGAATGTTTCCATTGTAGCTCCAGTTCATTACACATTCCAATTAATTTGGGTTTTACCTTTTATGTATTAGATGGTCATAGTTTCTTATTTTTGACTCTTGTGGCTGCATTTGTATGATTGTTCCATTTTTTTCCAGCTTGAAGCTGGGCTGTAGAACCTTTGCTTAAAGAAACAAAGTAAGAATACATTTTCTTGTCCTTTTTAAAATTCTTTCTTCTTGCTGCATTCCCTAGGTACGACCTCTGAATTTAATTTACTGGTGAAAGGAGCTTCTTTTGAAAAACTTCTTACACGTGGGAGAATTAAATGGAACATTTATAGCTCATTATGCATTCTGAAGTGAAATTATATAACAATATAGCGGGTAGATGAAATATTGTGACAAAAAGGGCCTGCTCTCTTTCCTTCTGCATGCAATATAACTTTACTTGAATAATAGATGAAAAATGTTTAAAATGTCAAGTCAGCAGCAATATCACAGTTTAAAGAATGTTGAAATAGAGTATATTTTACCTTTTACTTACTTTATCCTGTCCTCATCTGTTAAAGATGAATTCGTACTTCCTCTATTAATTTTATCACCAACTGCTAAACTTGAACATTATTTTGTTGCTCTCCACTAATTTGGATATATAAAAGTAGTGACACTGTTTGCATTGCTTCTGGCAAGGAAAGCTCAGACTTCTGAAACCAAGCTGCTTCCCTTATCACTTTTTTCTCCTCTACCAGTAGGCTCCTTGACTTTATCTTTGCACATGATACTTCAGTGTTAGAGATTTCTGAAGCTGTATTTCCAATGTTTTTTTGGTTTTTTTTTAAGGCTGTGGCTTTATTTTCTGAAACGTGTTGTATTGTTGACAATAAGTTGCCAATGTACAGTCAGTCCTACTTTTATAGCTATCTGTACTCTGTAGTCTCTTAGAGGTAGCAAGTGTGACTAAGGAAATGTAAGCTCCATGTGCAGACCTGCCTGTGATTCATAGTGTGACAGGGGATAAATCAGGTAAAAAGGGGCTTAAGGTGCTTACTTCCACAAGGCTGTGAGTTTTTTGAGAAGGAGATTCCTGCTAAAAGTGTGTAGAAGTATAGTGTTGTACATGAAATTTGAATAAATGAGTGTTTGTTAAAAATAAACAAAATTAATTTCGGAGAATGTTGCATCTAAGCTCTAACCCATTTTCATCTTTCCTAGCCACACAAAATTTATTTTCAACTCTCAGTCTTTCTATCTTCCACCATTTTCCCTGACTCATATAGTGAGTTTTGCTATTTTTACTCAGGAGAAATGGTTTTCTCCTTTCTTCTTAGAGGTTTTTTTTTGTTTGTTTTTTGTTGTTTTTTTTTTCTTTCAAATTTATATCTATATATATTCTCTCCAGTATTTTTCCCCGTTCTTACTGGGTATGATGTCTTTTCTTTTACCTTCTGTTTCTGCATTCTCTTGTTCCTTCTTCATGACCAGTGATAGAGTGAAAAAAAAAAAAAAGTATTCTTGCCAATTTTAATAGATTTTTTTTTTGATGAGTTGGCATTCTGTAACAATTTTATGAGACTATGAAGTCATGATAAATTAACTGGCTGTCTTATAATGCTAATTGACTCTCTTGACTTCTATGAGGACAGATAGCATGAAAGGCATTAAAGACAGATACCTTTGTATCAAATCAGAATAGCAAGGTGAATAAATTATAAAAGGTAAATGAGAGGAAAAGTAGAAGAAAAAGCTTTTAAATTTCACAGAATCATAGAAATCTAAATCACATCCCTTTGTTTTGATACGAAAAAAGCTCTGTGCTAGGTAAAGTTGATGAAGCACTGAACACATCAAGGCTGCTTCCACAAGAAGAAACTTATGAAAAAGGTCTTGAAATGGTTCTGATGTGAACAGATGTCCCCTTCCAGCAGAGATGCTGAAAGAAAGTTACTTTTTGGTTAGTGAATGGAGGAAGTGGGGAGAATCAAGATACATGTGGAATAGGCCATTTAAGATATATGGGAGCTTTTGTTTCCTCCTGAAAACTGAAGGAACTTTACATTTTGTATATGTGATGAAGAAACACCTGACCTTGATGTGCAGTAAAAAAAACTTTTTGCTAGGGAAGACGAAATGAAATGAAATTGGACCTCAGAGTCTTTGGGTTGATTTAAACATGTAATTTATACCATGGAGAACAGGTTCCTTTTTCCAAGAACTTTTATGTACCATTCCTAATCATGCCTACTTTAACATTATTTGTGGGTGTAGATATTGCCAGGATAGTCTAGGATGTATTTTTTAACAATTCTGATCGTTGTGACATAGTATATTTCGTGCAGTCCAGCTAAGGAAGCACTGCTATGAAGAAAAAAATCAACCAAAGAGGTTTGTAGAACTGAGACCCCAAGTAGCAAGCCTTGTCTCCACTGTGTTGCATCACTAGTCATCAGAGATCAGTGGCGTTTACACAGGTTTCCTCTAGATGGAACCATACTGCTGCTTCACTTGGCTGAAATATGGTTTGTTTAACAGCTGTAGAAAATGCTGCAGCAGGCACTTGCAATCCTGCATCTGTGTTGAAGTGCTCCTGGGATTTGTGATGCTTCTGGTAAGAAATATTTTGAAGGTGATATTAGAAAACTTTGATGTATTACAGAGTTGTGAATATCGTTATCTTTATGGGAATTTTGCCCTGGTTATTCTGCATCTGGCAAAATGCAGTCAGATTCTTCATGCTGTCCCTGGGCTCTGTAAACTCTGTTTCAGACTTTATAACCAGACTACTGGCAATTCACCATCCTGTCATTTTATAACTCTTTCTTTCTATGGGTTCGTGGGCTACCATGACAGGCATTTGCTACTTCTGTTTTTCATTAGAAATCTCTTGCTCCAATTATTGTTTCTTTATTTCCTTTTTGGTTTACCAGAAAGTATTCCAGTTGAAGTGCCTTTCTTTTTCCTTGCTAATCCTTTTCCTGTATTTTGTGATTATTTTTTCAGTAAGTTGCGTGCACATCTCTTTTAAGGTTTCTCTGTTTTAATCTAACTTTGACATACATGGGTCTGTTCAAGTCTTATCTTTCCAGTTTCAAGTGTGAGATAAATCTATTATATAATATGCTCTCCATGTGTTTTTAATTGGGTTAATTTGGAAGCCAAGATTTTTCTGTAACAGGTATTTTACTATTTCTAAGAGGAGCATTTATGGACAAGTCTTGACCCACTGTAGGCTGCTATAAAGATAATAAACTAGTTTGATTAACTATCTTCTTAATCAGAATCAAACAGTACAGTATTCATTTTAATAAGGAGAATGACTATGTAGTTCTGTAAATCAGGAGGCAATAGATTAAGTCTTAGTGACAAAGACAGAAAGCAATCAAAGTGGTTACAGAAAGCTTCAGCAAAAAGAGGAGCTCAGAGAGGATTATAGCCTGATGTTAAGAGACACAGAAAGGTAGAGTGCAGTAGAGACAGGAAAATCTGTGGAAAGTTTGCTGGAGAAGGATTTTTTTTTTTCATTTTCTCTTTCTTCATGCACATTTTTAAATTGTTGTCTGCTTCAGAAATTTTAAGATTTGTTTTTATCTGGACCTGGCTTATGTTAGATGTCAAAAAATGCCTGGGCAACAAAGCATGGCTTAGCCAAGCCTGTCATGAGTCAAATGTCCCAATGTATTCACCACATACTTACAGCTATATCCTATTTGTCCAAAGCATCCAGCGTGTGAAAATGTCCTAAGGTGTACCATAGGAAAGCTGGGGTGTCCCAGATATGGGTTGGAAGCAAGACAACAATGAATGAATAGGTCCCCCATGAGCTTGCCACAAAACATTTGAGAAATGTTATGTCTTATCTATGCATGTTAAAGAATAATGCAAAAGTCCTGTGGATAGAAATAAAGCTGAAACATGAAAGGAAATAACTTTTTTTTTTTTTGCAAGGGAGAAATTAAAAGGAGACAGAATAGAGAAGACAGGAAACATTTCCAGAGTCATTGACCTCTGGTATAGGTGGAGTTCCTTGAAGTATGTTCTGTTCTTTCAGCTCTGTCATTCATGGCCACACATTTACCACATTTAAAAGGAAATGTGTCCACTTTCTTATGCAAAGTTTTATCTTGTGTGAGACTCTGTCCCTTTGAGATATGGCATGATTATGGGGAAAAAAGATATTAATTTCCTGGGATACCACAAAAATAACAAAGGGATGGTGGAGTTGTTTTGCATTAGGGAGGTCATAATTATTGTGGAAAAGAAAACATTTAGACAAGAGTCCATGGATGATTAGCAATAGAGAAGTATTTTGTACTATTTATAATAATACATATAATACATATAAAATAAGAATAGTTTGTTACAATGGAAAAAAAAAAAAAAGTCTGAGAACCATTCAACCAGCAGTAAATAAGAATTTTGTAAAACTGCCAAGATCAGAAAAACCCAAAGCAATTTGCTGATAAAATGATGGTCATATGTTCACGTGCCTGTGGGTTGCAATTAACTTTTGTACTCCCATGCTTCGAAGTTGAAAGCATGCTAGAGAGGACAAATTAGACTACAAAATAAAACTTGCATGTACAGTCATTTCCTTTGAGATTGTATTCTTCTTGGTGTACCTGGCGAGTTTCTAAAGCACTCTTCAAGTCAAATGTTGTGTGAATCACAAATGGGGTGACAGTAACTTCAGTGCAATTTTGTCATCACTTGAAATGGGAATTTCTGATCTAGAAGGTGGGAAAGTGATTTATTTTATCTTGTAAACAACGAATTACTTTCTATATCCATGGTTCAACTTAGAAAATTAGATACAAAGTTTTTAATGTAAGAATTAGTATAAGCAACTGATTTATGCATGTAAATATGAACTCTTACCATGATTTCAGTAGATTAACTTTTTCAATTTGAACTTGAGAAATTCTCTAGAGTATTTCTCAAACTGCATATGTAGGTGTCCTGTTGTTACCATAGCACGACACTGTTACAGCTTGTCATAACTTGTCCAATTGGTGGGGTTGGCCTGCGATGGGGAACTTTAGGACCTAGTAAGAAATCCCTACTTTCTTCAGGGTCATATTTCACAACAAAAATCAGAGGAGAAAGTAAAACACACCAGCTACTCACAACTCAGGAGAAAGTTCTTCCCCAAAACAAAGAAAATGAGATGAGTTTAAGACATTTTTGAGGGAATATAATGGAGTACTGCTTTCCCAAGTTACAACAGCAGTGAGCTGGAGAAGCTGTGCTCAGTACTTTAGTTTTTAGTGTGTTTTTAGTTCCCAGGCCCAGTACTCCTACTTCAGTTAGAGCTTGTTCAGACCTGACATCTGTGCCTGTCCAGCAGCAGGGATACTGGTGTCCACCAAAAGTAGCACATAGGGAACTGTGGTCTGTGCTCTGCAGAGCAGACCTGTCTTCAAACATGCAGCACTCTTAAGTCCTGGAGATTGAAAAAAATGTGGTGGTTGATGCAGTTTATTAAAATGAATTTTCTGGCATTGCTAATGCTACCTTTATGGCTGTGTTTTGCTGTGAAGAAGAACAGGGAGATAACTCAGAAAAGTGGCCTCGGGCTGCACCCTCATGCCTGCTGTTAGCCCCAGCCTGGCATCCCAACCTTAATCAGGAGCACAGACTGCCTGTGCCATGCTGGAGGAGAAGCTGTCTCTTCTCATAGAACAGATGACTTGAAAAAAGGAGTTTTCTTGTGTTTGCATTGTCTATATAGGCTGCAAATGGAGGGGTCTCCCCTGAGCTAAGTGATAGCTTAAATTTAAGATGCATTTCAGACAAAGTGTTGTGCACTATGAATGTTGTTGGGATAGACATGTTTATGTTAAATTATGGGGCTTACAAGAATTTCTCCTGTTTTTTATTTAACACATTTATATTTCCACCTTCCGGAGGTTGTTGGTCCCACTCAGTGCCTTCTCAGCTCAGCAGGTCTCGCTCACACCACACACCACCCAGCAGTCTTGTTAGCAGGACAGTCAAATTGCTGAGCATTGCTCTGCCACGTGCTAGTCCTGATTACTTCCATCAGTCACACTGAGATGTGCTCCTGAGCCAGCTCTGCTAGCAGAACATTCATTTCCATCTATGAAAGATGATAAAATTTGTGGCCTTTTTCCAGTACAATATTTTGATTATACTGGATTGTGTTTGGCAGCCCAGGAGTATAATATATGTATAAATATTACCTGGAAAAGCAACTTTGTTTAATTAACTTTATTTCTTCTTCTCCTTTTAAAAAAAAAAAAGAAACAGAAAAAACCACCACAATTCTTTTTTTCCTCTCTGGGCCTTTCATTGTCATTAATTATAAACATGCTTTTAACCAGGATTGATTATTCTCCTTTGGTGTGTTCTGGACAGGCTGCTCATACTGCACTTGCTGTCTTCCCTGCTGGTAGATGCTAAATCTTGTGAAACAGAGATACAGATCCATCACATCATTTTGTTTATAGCAAATATAAATAGGGATGAGAAAGTTGAGGTTAAAAAATGCTGTAAAAGCCAGTATCTTCCTTAACGCATAGTCCCCAAATACCAAATACTGTCATCTTTAAGAGAATGTTTTAGAGCGTCTTTGTTTTTAAATCCTTGCCTCATGGTATGGTGCTTGTCCCTGAGGAAAAATAGTAAATGTTGAATAGTTTCTGATTTATGCAGGCTTTTCACTGATTATTTCATTGATTTAAACACTCTACTCTGTGAGTTTAAAATGACTCTGCCTCAAACATTTGCACACTTTCAGTCATTTTTCTAAATATCTCTAATTTTCATTGCCCAATTTTAACTGTTTGGTATTAAGATAACTTACCATACTGTGCAGTGACAATGCAGAAGAAAATCCTTTCAGTGGTAGGAAGGTTTGAATTCATCTATGCATCTGATACAAAAAAATCCACTTCAAAATAAGCAATCTAATATTAAAAAAATTAAGTATCCTGTCATTTTAAAACTTAGGATGTGTAATTGAAGGCTTTATGATCTTAATTATTGCTGTAATCTACATTATTTGGATTTTCAGTCAGTGACATTTTAGTCAATACAAGAGATGGATGAAGACAACAGTATCAGCTGATGAAGTATTTCATAGAGTCAAAAATAAAGCCAAAGTTAAAATATATTTTTGTTTCCTCAACCACATTCATACTCACTCTTTCTTGAATTTACTCATGCTTACACAATGTTACTGTATTATGAAAAATATTTTAAATGTATCAGATTAGCTCACTTCTTGTTTTTGTGTGTGCTCTGAAATAGTCGCATTTAAGAAAAATACTGAAGTAAAAAGGAAAATATTCAAATAATTATGATAGTAAGGCATAGAAAGGAATATTGCTCAACTATTCAGGTAAGTAATTGCAGTTAAGGCATTTATTTAATGTAAATGTCCTCAAACCAAAAGGTTTGGGGTAGTCACTTTCGTAGTGTACTTACTGCAGTTTTGATTTCCATATATAAGTTTTCTGCAATTTGCAGAAAAAAAGTAATCGCTTCTGAAAAAATCATGTATATAATTCCTATAGCTCACCAAGAACTGAGGAATTTTTTTGCATCAAAATGTTAGAATTATTTTACTGCCTCAGTAATTGAAACTTTTCTTAAATGCATAGTGCATTTCCTTCCTTTGCAAGAAGTCTTGCTTTGGTTTCCCATTGATTATTGGCCTATGCTTCCTGTAGTTTTAATTTGTGTTTTCAAATATAATTTAGTAAGTGACATCATCAGATATTAAATCTGACTTCTTCAAGCATTATTCAGTGCTTCCATTGTTAATTATATGCAATAACTCAAAATACCGCTGAAATATCACATTTACATACTGTGAATTTTCTTTTGCTGTGAGCGTGTCATTACTTTTCCACTTATAAATATCCAATGTGAACTTTTCAGTGACCTCTTTTGAACCTCTTAATTATATTTATCAACAGTGTTATGAAATCTCTATAGCTGCTCTTTGTACTGGTAGTGATATAGACATATAAAGAATTTTGTTGAGGTCTGACATAACTTATAAACCAACCTCTGGAGCAGATGCTTCCACAGAATTTCTTCCTCCTCTGAGAAGTACAAGTCCCTGAGTCAACTGCAGTATCTCAGATAGTATATTTTAAGCATGCAAATGATGGTTCTATCTTTATGATAACTTCAGAATAGTTATTTTTAAATCAAATTTTGAGTTGTCAGTGTTTTGTTTGGTTTCATAGCTTGTAATTAGGGAAATTCTGGCTGTTTGTAAACTCACCTCACTTTCTTCTCTGCCTTGTGGGCTGTAGCACCACGCTGTCAGTCTTATTACCTCACTATCCAACTCCTCCTGTCTTCCCATACATGTTGGCTTTGCATTGCACGGTATTGCTCACTTTCCAGGGAGCTGAGCCATGCATCCCTTGTATGCTGAAGCAGAAGCACAGTGAGTGTCACACAGGCAGAGGGAGGAAAGATTGATAGTGAACTCATGGAATATGTCTGTCATTCTGGGTTTAATATTCAGCAGAGTTTATTAGATGAGAACCTTCTGTTTTCTGCAGTGAGATTCATCTCCTCAGGCAAAAAAGGCTGTAATTAAAGATTCCACCACAGGTCCTACCACAGGGCTAATTTCTTGACTCTCCAGTTATGTCAACATCTAAATTTTCAACCTCTGTGCCGGTAAATTTGTTATTTTTCAAGTAGGAGTTTGTAATGCACTCAGATGGCATTAAATTAGCTGCTTTACATAAAGCTCAGTATTTCTAAAACCTGATTCAGAATAAATTTAGTTCATCTTACTTGGGCACTTGTCTGACAAGCCATCAGCAGCTGCGGCTCTAAAATTTTGTGCACTGAGTTCATATTAAGGAGGAGAAAACTCAGATGCCATATGTTTTCCAGTTTGTTTGTATGAGATGAAGTTTGTCTAATAGGAGAGTAAATAGGGTCAGGCCTAATTAGTTGTTTATTCTGTTATACTGGTGACAGGACAGCTTTGAGTAAAAGCTGTATTTATATCATCTGACATCAATTTCTCTGTGAAACATACATTTTTTTCTTTAACATATCTAGACATGATGCATTTGAAACAGAACTGCTTCTAATGATTGCTTAATTTCTCACTGAGAATCCTTCTTGCACTTTTAAGTGTTTCACTGTGGAAAGTCACCACAGTGCTATAGGGATGTACATCCACTCTTTTATTTTCTCAGTCCAACTATAAGAATTTGACCCTCTGGATGCTTAGTGGAGGCCATCGTCCAGTTTCATTTCAGTGCAAATCATTCAAAATTTAAGCAGGGCTTCACAGAGAGTTCTTCCTAAGAATGATGTTGCCCTGGTGCTGTGTGACTAGGACAGGAGCCTGGTCCATGAGTTGTGCCAGCCGCATTGATGTTATATGACATTATTTATGTTAACCTTACTTTTGGCTTTTGTATACTGGCTTGTGCTATTTCCTTCCCTTCCTCAGGCTAAAATGGGTTTGTGTAGTTCAGGGTCTGCTCTTCCCAGGCAGGACTGAGCTGCAGACAGACCTTTCTCAGCCTGGTCTTCTATCTTTGGCTGTAGTGGGGATTCAGCAAAGGCCACAAAACCACAGAATCAATTCTGCTTAAGGATCCTTCAGGTTCCTTCTGCTTACATCAACCTGTAAGTTTCACTCCATTGAGAATGCTGGGATTATGGAGAATAACTGGAAATAGTAATGATGAACAAATATTGACTATTTTAATGCATTGGCTTGATTTTCAACCAGTGGAAAGCAGATTAGCTTCTGAAGTTATTTATCACATGTTAAAGATGTTAAAGATGAACTTGCTGTAGATTGGTACTGAAAGTAACAATTCTTATTTTCTGTCATTTTCATTTGGTTTATTTCTTCCAGCAAATAACTTTTTTTTTTTTTTTTTTTTTCAGTTTATGGTTAAAATCACATAAAAGGAAATAATTAATAGATATCTGAGTTTATGAAAATTGTAATTTATTGTATTAAAAATGTATGGAGACATATGCATGCACACAGTAAATACTGTGTTTAAGAGCTGTCACTATTAAAAGGAATGTCAGGGATGTTTTCCTACTGCTCATAAAACTGTGTATGAGATGTATTCATCTAACACAAGGAATTTATATTTTACTAGAAATCTATTCCAGTGATGTTGAGAGAAAATGCAGACGCCCGGAGCACATGGTTGTTCATAAAGTCTATACTCTTTTGCCTTTGGTGAGGAGCATATAATAGATTATAAATGCTTCAACAGAAATGGATGGGTAAAAATACAATGGACTTCACTGATGTTGAAATAAAATCATTCTGCGCTTCAGCACGTGTCTCTACCAGACACAGAAGCATGGCCTGAGAAGCAAACCATGATGAGGTGTCACTGGTGGGTGGGAGGCAACCCTAAGCAGGGAGCAGTGCCAATGTGTTCAACATCAGTTTCTTCTTTATTGTTTCAAGGAAATTTTACCACGCAGGCTTTGACTGATGCCATTTTGTGCTTAGAAAAACTACTGTCTGTGCGTTGTAGTCTGTGGCTAATGACGTTTTTATCTTTTTTCTTTGTTTCAAGGGACAGGCCTTTATTTGGCTAAAAGTCCAGAGGATTTTTTTCTGCCTTTCAGTGTTAATTTTTAAAATGTATGATTTCTTTCTCAAGATGTATATTGTTTCTGGGTGGAGAGAAAGAATATCAGCATGGACCACTTCTGTGGGTAAGAGTGGATGCGAAATATTTCCTCTGACTGGTTTCAGCCAGCTCTGACATGTCAGATATTTGAGTGATCCTTCTGGTGATGCAACAGCTTGTCCAGACAGGGGAAAGTCATTGCAGGGAAGTGCATAAATCCTGAGCGTCTGTTTGTCGCTGTGCATCTGTTAACATTGTATATCATGATGGATTGGTTCATGGTCTGCTTGCAAGCGGTTCTGTGGTCAGCATTAAAAGCAAAGGGGATTATAGAAGCTTTGATACGTAGTTCATTTAAAGATGAATCCAACAAAAGTGTCTCACTGGTGGAAATCAATGCCAGAGATGTTCTAAGACCACATAAAGTTATTTGATATGCCACATGAGAGAACAGTTACAAGATTTTGGAAAATCGGTATCCCAGAACTATTGCATAGCTCAGCAAAATATATACAGGTATGCATATACCTGCACAACTGTCTTCTAATTATTTTATCTAGTTTGGATTTTGCAATTAATAGTAAGAAGTTATGCAATTAGTATCAAGAAGGATGCATATGAACTTGTTGTCAGATATATCGGTATCGTTTTCACTGAAATGTACACATTTTGAACATTTCACAAACGGTCTACTTATTAAGGATAACTGAGAAATGTTAGGGCATCATTCTATGGTTCTATGAATTTAGAGCTATAAATCCAACTTCACAGTTTGCTGAAGGAAACAAGTTCAATCTACTGTTTTCTATCATAGTCTTTCCTGGAATGTGTGTTTTCCCATGATTTATACAATCTGTCATGACGTAAGGCAGCCAACATATAGCATGGTGTTTCAAAAAACTTTCCTGTAAGATCCAAGGTTTTAAGGTTTTCTATATCTCATTATCTTTGAAAGGCTAGAAGCTTTTTTTTCCCAAATATAGTCAACATTCAATAGCTCCATTCTTTGCTGTGGTTTTTTTTTTGGTGGGGGATTGGGGGGAGGAAGAGAGTGCAGGGGGAGGTGGAGGGGAATGTGCTCAGAGGATAATTGAATTTCAGTTTCCTTAACTATAGTATTTCAGTTTCCTTAGCTATAGTAGAATTTCTGCCTGTTGGATTATACTTGGACATCTACAGTAGAAAAATTAAGTCCCTCTTAAAAAAAAAACCTGCTAAACTGCCCAATAATTCATAGTGTTTTGGATAGGTGGTTCTATCTCCTGAGCTTTTGCTGTATACCAGCTACCAATTTCCTTGATAGAAATCAAGGTCTCCAGATTCCTCTGGTTAAAGCTGTAGATGAGCCAAGTGGTGGATAGTGTTTTAGCTCCAGGTGTCCGGATGGATTTTTTTAAAAAGGAAGGATCTATTAAAAAAAAATGTGCATATGAATATTCATTTTAGCAAACCAGGATGTACCATACTTGTTCTGGTTACCTTCAGTGTTAGCAATGAATCTGTAGAAGACCATAATTATTTTGAAATCCGATGATTAACTGGAAAACATGTTTGCTTTTCTGTCTGCCCCAGTCAGTGTAAGCAGTTTTTAGGCTTCTTTTAACAAAAGGAAAGAAATGGTTTATGCCGTATGCTGTCAGCTTTGGAAGACCTTAATAATACTTGTATGGCCCCAATTAGTAGACCACTCACAAATTAAATCTGTGGAATCATTTGCATTTATATGGGTGCGTTGATGAGTATAAACTGACAGATGATGCTTGGAGCATAATCTAGGTCTGTGTCGTGAGTAAAGAATAATATTAAGTTATTAATTAGGAAGTCCTATAAAAATGGTATGTTAGAATGCAAACTGCATCTGTGTGTGACATTCATGATGACAGATACTTTTTTTTCTTTCATCATCTCACCCCGTTACTCATTCTGTTCCACAAATTTCCTTTCATATTTTAAGTTTTAATTCTTCTCACGTTTTTCTACCACAGTAAGACCATAATTTTATAGTACATACCTCCTTTTGTAGCCTGTGCTCATATTTAAATAATTGGATTACATATATTTAAATCTGGCCCAGGCAAGTCATGTTCTCATGTAGTTAGGATAAAAATGGGAAGAGCACATTTGAATTGTAATGTCTGTGAGTTGTGTAGACACCAGTAGTGAGGTTTGGCAGACTGTCCCACGAAGAGATGGTGCCTCTCATGGCTTGGTGCTCAGACACCACAAAGCTGCTCTTACCTGAGATCCCTCATTTGTGCAGCAGTGCCCATGTGCACACCACTTCAGGTACCTAACACTGCTCTCCTACTCTGCCTGCTGAATCCATGAGACCCCAGTGAATTGAGATCTGGAAATGGTTTGCAACATATCCCTATAAATTCACGCAGTTATAAAAGCAGAATCGCTTTTCCTCTCTTTCTCTTTCCCGCCCCCCTCTGTAAATACGATGTAGTCTGTCTTGTTTTTGCTGCACCATTTCTCTTACATTGGACTGCTCCAAATACTCTGATCCTGTGCAGCGAATCATAAGCATTTTGCAAATGGTGCTGGCCCGCGCCGAGTGAGAAGGCAGAGGTCCTCCTGTATAATCCGATTTCAATCAACTTACTCTAATCACTACTGATAGCTGCAAAATTTAGCCTCGATCCGCTCTGGTAATCTAGATTGACAGGAGGTAAAAGTAAAGGGACAGAAGGGCAGAGGAACAAAGAGAAGAAGCAGGGAGGGTGATTTTTTGCTGTGTGCGGGCTCCCGGGACACCAGGCTGGCTGTGGCACTGGGCTGAGGTGTGGGGACAACAGGTGCCTGCGTTGGGCAGCTCCTATCCTGCACCACAGCCTGCGCTGCCCGCGGTGTGCAGCGTGACACAGATCCTGGCTTGGGTTGCTGCTCAGATGATCGTGGCATCCTGGTGGTGCGAGGCATCTGGGCAAACAGCAGTCCTGTGGCTCCAGTGGGCTCTTTAGTGTCCTCTGAACACAAGTGGCTCCCGGCGGTGGGCCTAGTTCTCCTCCAGGCATCTGCCCTGGGCTTTTTAAAGAGTGTTGAGCAGCCGGCACTGTGAGGAGGAGGTGGCTGGGAGACTGTGTCCTTTTGCATTTCGCTTTTAACTTTTTCCACAAGGAGCGCCAACTTTGGGTTTCATGGATATACAGAAATACAGCCAGCTTCTGCTGAAGACAGATATTCTGCGAAGATTTGCTTCTGTTTGACTGGATTGCACATCAGGAAGAAAAGATGACTTTTATTCTCATTACCTGACCACATGCTCTGTGTGCCTGTGCCAGCCAGGCACAGGGACTGCTCACACAGCGGGACAGAGGCGCTGGGACTTGCCCTCCATCCTGCTGTCCATGCTGGTGGGGCTGCTCCTGGTCATCTCAGCCTCGCATGTTGCCATGCTAAAAACACCCAAGGCAAAAAATGTGTCCTGGGTAAGTACAGAGGGATGAGAAAAGGTTGTCCAAATGTATGTAAGTTTATATATACTTCTAGAAAAATATTCTTCTCTCCCACCTCCTCTGTCTCTGTGTGTGGACTTGTATAGCACAGAGTGTTTGTGCTACTTTTAAATCAATTGCAAGACTGGTGTGTCTTTCAGGATACAATATAAAGGCTTAAGAGTAAGTTTTAAAGGTTTTTGGAGTGAGAATCACTGGTTTTAGTTATGTTTCATTTTCTGGATTTGTGTATTTCAGTGGTCTGCAGCTGTAGATGTTCTCATATGCAATATTGATGCAGATCTTGAAATGCTATTGAGAAAGTATTGGGAGTTGTTTCCAAATTATCAGTGTGTTGTAGTAAGTTTTAATACACAGTGGCATGAAGGAGGCTGCATTTAGTGCATTCTTCATTGATTTTCTTCATTTTTACTAAGAAAATACATTGCTATTTTGTCCTTACGCGTTATTTCTGTGTCAGATGCCAGGGTTCCCTGCTGGGGAATAAAGTAACCCATGAAATATAATTCCAGAGTAAGTAACAGTGACCTTCCCTAACCCCCATCGTGTGTGATTATGTAAGCTGCCAGGGCACTGGACCCAACCAGCAGAATGTCAGACTGCAGCCCCACAAAGAAACCCGGCACACTGACAGCTGCTCACCAGTTGGCTTTAGGGCTTCTCCAGTGGGCTCCCAAGTCTCCCATCTTTCCTCAGCAGTGTTGAGTACATAATTGTGTCTGGAGCATAGGGGTTGTTCAAGAATAAAAGGACATAACTGCCAGGTACAGTGTTACAGATAGCCTTCATTTCTCTGAGACTGCTCAGTGATTAAAATCTATGATAATGTGTTAAGCCACAGAAAACCTGGAAATTTGGGAGCCCCCATGAAGCAAGCCACAGTTGTAATTATACACAGCTGATAGACATTTCATTTCCACAACTTAGCTGCTGGGATGTAGATCTCTAATGGATTCAGTACTTCCTGCAGAGGGAGAGTGCTCTTGCCTTTGCAGCTGGCATGGCCAGGTTTAGCTGTTTGAAATACCTGTGTCTGTTGGCTGTGTTTGAGTTTTGTACTTGTTCTTACCAGTTTTGTGCTGTGGAGTAATCACAAAGAATGTAATAAATAAAAACTCATCCCCCTCAGTGCTTTCATTACTGATTTTCGTACAAAGGGGCATAAAAATATGGTATCATGAAAGTAGTACATTTTGGTATTAAGTTCAGTTGAACAATTGGTAGAGACTATGATGAGATTTACTGTATTCCCTTTACTGTAAACATTAATGACCTTAGGTTGTTTCACTGAAACTGTAGGCATGCATTGTAAAATTGAACAACAAACTGATAAACTGATTTAAAAATTCTATTGTAAAAATGTCTGGAATGAGTTGCATGACTGGAACTGAATGCTATATAAAGAAATATATCCAGCATCCAAGCCATTGTAGGTTTGGGGATTACTTCTACTTTGTGTAACATTTTTTCCTTTCAGAAATAATGAATATTTGAGTTCTGTGTCTTTACAATACAAGTTTTTAAGAACAGGGACCATGTTGTCCTTGTATATCATTGTACAGTTGTACAAATGTCTTCTACCTGCGCAAATTGTGTTTTCCCCTTTAGAGCTTCAGATTGCCTACCTGTACGTCATCCACTTCAAAAAAAAAAAAAAAAAAAAGTACAGATTGTTTCTGAGGCCTTAGGCAAAATCTAGCCCCTGCATGTCTGACCCCTGACTGATGTATGACCATTGCCTGAGAAGTCACAAAACTAAGAAATAAATGTCCTGTGGCTTTCAAGAGCTGAACAATATATATCTCAGTGGTTTGGGTCTGCCTTAGAATTCTTCCAAATATTATGTGATAGATCTGCATGATTTGGGTAAGGCTGTGGGGTTTCTAGATGTGTGAATTACAGCCTTGCTTTCATGCACATGGTCTTGAGCTTTGGTCACTGCTGCATATGCTGTGGGACTTTCTTTAAAGTTCTTTAAATGAGGCCGTGGAGGGTCTGTGGTGACTTCAACTTTGAATTACATGTATAACATTTTCACGTTTCCCTCTAAAAGCTATTTGTTCTGCCACATATGAATGATTTTGAAAGTTACCAGGAAGAACTGAGGCTGCCCGAACAAAATGACCAAAATATGTTATTCATCTAATGCCTTGTGTTTTGTTTTTTATATATTTCATTTGTAAAAGGATTCCATTTAATTATATTGGACGTGATCATTTTGTTACACTAACTCTTATTGACATGAATTTAATCTTTATTGGCTAATGTAAGCATTTTTCTATTTGTTATTTTGCCTCTGTATAAGCGGTCTTGTCTGTAAGCTTTGCAACAGCTATAGGTAGGACCTATGTTAGTGAAAAAGGCAGTAATTACAGTCTTGGGTAAAATGCAGTTATGGGACCTGGTGGATTTTTTTAAATCATGTTTTTGACCTGAGTAGCAGATGATGGTAAGAATTGAGCTTACAGGAACATTTGGTTTTGAAGTTCAGTAGGCTCTTCAAAATAATATTCTGTATCTGTTGTTGAAAGATTTCATCTCTTACATTTCCTCTAAAATAGTTGGCTAGTCTTTTATAGTGTATAGTAAATATATTGTAGAAGTATATCTATATATGTAGTATAATATTTTTCTAAGAGTAAAAACATTTCAGTATTCTGTGAAAGGCAGTTAATTTTTTCCAAGGGTAGTGTGATTTTGCAGGGCTCTGGATCCAGCCTTGTCTTCTCCAACCAAGGTTCCTTTGGCCTTTGGAGCTGTCTGAGTTCTGCTGGAGTGCTGCAGGCCTTGACTTAGCGCCAGGCCAGCCTACTGAGCAGAAAGGTCAGTGAGCCACACAGACCCAAAAATACATTCCAGCTCTTTAGCTGAAAGCCATGGAGCCTCCTGTAATGCTTTGCTGTCAGTTGTTGCAGACTGTGGTGCCAACTGCAAAAATAAGACATCTGTGTGCCACTTCAGTAAGGTAACTCGTCTTATTTGAAAGGCAGATTTGAATAGGTAGGAAATTGCTTCATTACATTTTGGGTGCTGCAGAGTGCACACACTGTGTGTTTCTGCTTTTCTTAATATTTCAACTGGGTTGTCATTATTGGTATTTAGTAGACAAATCTTGACTGCAAGATATCCCTTATTTCTGTCCTCCTAGTTATTAACACTAGTGTTCACATACCTTGTGTCACTGAAATTCAAAGGAATGGAATGTACATAGAGGGAAGACTAAATTTCATGTAATTAGAGTTCCAGATGAATTCCCTCTGCTAGTAAAAGGGAGCTATCCTTCTACCTCACTTTATTACTTAAGAAGTTATATGATGATGCATGTGGTTTTACAGTGTTAGAAAAAGTGAGGAATGCAATAAGAGGGATAAGCTATAAATAATGAAATGTTTGCTCTAACTCTGAATGCTTCAAGAGTTGGTGGAACATCTGTGGAAAATGTAAAGAATATGAATTCAGTTATATGCATTGATTTGGAACCTCTTGAAATATGGAGTAACTTGAAAAAGATCAGGATAAAGTTGTCAAAAAAAGAAAAAATTGTAATGGAGAAAATAGAGATATAGAGAAAGATAAATTAGAGCTCTGAACATTAAGAGATGTGACAGTATTAGAAAGGAGGGATTAAACAAATATGGAAATACAAAGAAGGGGGTGTGGCTAGCATATCTATTTTTATGTCTGCATTTTAGGTCAAACAGAAAATGGAAATTAAATAAGGCACTTGAAGAATAGACAGTGGAGAAAATGTGAAAATAATTGAAAAATTATTTGAATATGGGTTAAGTCTGAAATACAGAGTGTTTTTTCTACTCCTAACAGAGAGGGTTAACGGTTCCCATGGCTGAGTTCTTTCTGCTTGAGGGTCTCCAGGTACATGGAAGAGAGAAGCATGGAGAGAAGTATACACTATGAAAGGGCATGCTGTTATTCTGGCTGAATTAATAATGATCTGTAGGAGAGTGCTTGTGGCTACAGAAGTGAGTGGTCAGGAAATATAACCTGCCCATTTCAAGGGGTTGTTTTAAGATGTTATTACAAGAGGCTAGGCAAGGATCTGATGGAAGGCCTAAGTAGGGAAGTGCTGACTGCAGTACTATTCTGTGAACTTGAGGTCTATCTGTGCAGCAATTGGGGTACTCCATAGCAATTGACTGCTCAACTCTGGCCTGCGTGGAGACTTCACTGTTTGATAAATCATGATATTTGTCATTTGAATACTGACATAACTGAAATAACTGTGTATATTTTTGGCTGAAATTCACAATTACCAGCAAAACAAATAACAACGACAAAAACAACAAACCAGCAACAAAACCAACCAGCCAAACAGAAACCATTTTTATTACATTGCTTAATGTAATAAAGAGGAATTTCTTTCCAGTAAATCAAAAGGCTGCCGTTTTGAGTCTGTCATGGCCTGGCCTAATGTGTACTAATGTCAAATATCTGTAGACTAAAACAGCATTGTCATTTGCTTTCTTTTCAATTGTATCAGGTTCTTTGTATTTGTTGGAGTCAGCTCCTGGTGTTTTTTGCAAGATAGAGCGAGCTTTCTCAGTGAAGTTGTAATTAGGACTTTGGCTCTGGCTGTTGGCAGTCTGGGTTTTCTATTATTAAGAAAAGGACTGGGTTGTCTCTACCTTTCAAACACAAACCTGTGCGAAAGCTGCTGTGGCCACCAGCTCATCTCCTTTTACTTAGATGGGACTTGATGCTGAACAGAAAGTTCAGGGGATTTTAAGTGTGAGGAAACAAAAGACAAAAAGCCTCCTCCTAAGTTTTTTCTTATTCTTATTTGTAAGTGTAATTCCCACTGATCTTTGTGGGAACTACATCCATAATCTGGTTAACAGGCAAATTGTCAGGACGTGCAGAACTTCAAATGATCTGCTGCAAGCTGGTGGGCTTCCTTCCCTGGAAATTTGATGGCTTTGCCTTGATTCAGGGGAGCCACATCTCCACAGCTGCCTAGATTTGAAACTAAAATTAACCTTAACACTTCTTATTTATGTAGCTTGTGCTGAGTTTGCAACTATTGGATACCAATTTTAAACAGTCTGGAGCAAAACTTAGGTTAAAGATAAGAAGTTGTTGACTGACAGCAATGACAAGTAACTTTTTCATATAGCATATATCACAAATATCTGATCACTACGTCTAATCTCTACAGACTTTTGTAATCACACAGATTTAGAGGCAAAAGGCAGAGGAATGTGTTTTTCCATTTATAAAATGTGAAAGTTGATTTGTTTTTCAGTAGCAGAGGTTAATAAAAAGGCAGAAGTTACCAGTTGGTGCAGTCAGAATCAATCAGAGTTGCTCTAAACTAACTTGACTAAGAGACATTTTAAGAGATCTTCAGTGTATTCTGGGATGGAGGAGAGCACAGGAAAAAATATTTGCCTGTCTTTTAAGATCATGTTGTGTGAGATGAAAGTGAAGTCAAAGAAGCACCTGTGGATGAAAGGAAATTATACTTGTTTTCCTCAGTAGTATTTGTATTGGCCTTTGACATTAAAATCTACCTAGAGGAATGCCAGCTGTGTTTTCTAGTGGGTTAGTTATTTCTGTTGTCACTTTTCTTTTTCATTCTTTGCCACTATTAAAGCCAACAAGTTTGCAATATTAATTTGCAGTGTGCTTTCCCTGTATTTGAATTGCAAAGAATAAGTCTGATTGAAGTCCTCCTCTTACTTAAATTTATGACAAATTGCCAGATCCATCTTGCATTTCTGGAGGCATAAGTGGGCTGAGAGCTCTTAAAGTTTAAATGGTTTATTTTTCCATTGATGCATGACAAATTTAAACATGTTACTGCATAAGCGTTTGAGTTTCTGTCTCAAATCATTGGTGCATTAAAAGGAGAATTATTCCTAAAAATATGGTAGCCAAGGGAAATAGGGAGAGAAGAAAGCAGCTACTGGGTAGTCAGGGTTTTCAAAGGCTGAAAATATAATGCAGCATTAGGAATATTGTCTTAGACTTTATGGCTGTAAAGTTTCCTGTTTGGATTCATCTTTGTGCCTTTTAAAAATCTTTGTTCTGGTTATGGTTGCTAAACTTCAACTGGAATCGTGCTTGAACATGATTTTTGTAATGTCTTGGTTTTATATCATCAAGTTTGCCTTTCAAATAATATGTGATGCTGTACAAAAATCATGCATACAATGAGAAAGCTCATGAGAAATATTCAAGATACACGTCCATGTTTTAGTGATAAAGTTTTGGATAGAGTTGATCAGAATTTCATGGAAATTTACTAAATATTTTCTCAGGCTTTGCTGTGTCTTGCTGATCATATTCATTTGTAAGAGATTTTTATATCTAATGGTTAACTACTTTATGCTGAATTCATAAGGGCTACCAGTTTGAAAGCCTTTCTGAATTCCCTTTTAAATTCATAGTTTGTTCTTGAAGAAAACTAAGGACAAGATTTTCCAATGGAATTGTTTTTGAGTGTTTAGACCCAATCTGAATGAAGTATTATGCAGACAACTAAGTCCAGGACTGTATGGATTTTTACTACTTATTATGTTAGGAAGAAATATGATTAAAATGCCATTATAAATATATATATATATATATATATATATATATATATATATATATATATATATATCAGTTACCATAGCTTCTCTGTATGATCGTGAGTAATACACTTGCACAGATTTTAGGAAATGTTTAGTTGTTGGCTCTCAAGGACCAGTCAGTAAGAGACCTTTTGAAGTACAATGAAAACTGTATTGCTGCTTGTGTAGCCCAGAGTGCATCAGCTGGTTCATACAGCAGGTAGATCTGGGCAATGATGCTCAGAGTTATGTCACACAGAGAAAACAGATGTACAAATAAAGTGCAGAAAGTTACCTGTGTGGAAACATGTGCTCCACTCACTCAGTGCCCTCTGGCACAGCAGATCTCTTTCTTTTCCATTATATCACTTGTAAGTGCTTTCAGTCACAAGTGAAAACATCTTGGAAATAAGAGGAGAGATTCAAAGCACATTAGCAATTCAAAATAATTTGTTCTGAAAACAACAACAAAAAAAAAAAGGAAAAAAATATTGCTATAAAAGCTTTAGGGCTCAGCAGTTCAAAAATGCAGAACTTACTTGAAGTCTGTCAGTCTGCTTTCTATGTAGAAGCCAAAGGAGCTACCATTGTTCCTGACCTCCTGCTTTCTTTGCTTCCTAATTTCCTTACCTTCATATTGTTTGTATCTGGCTACTGCAATAGATTCAGTTCTACAAGAACTGTTCCAAAAGTAATGCTTCCTGTTTTATTATGTTGCCCCTCAACCTCGGAGGCGGATGTTGGTGGTACTGCAGTAGAGGTTGAAACTTCCAACCAATATTTCATTACATTTTGTTGCCATATGACAGCTAGCAGCAAATGGGCAGTCTGACAGAATGGCATCTGACATGGGAATGCTTAGGAAGCAACAGTGTGCCACTGAATTCCTCGGTGTGGAAATGGCAGCCGTTGACATTTGCTGATGCTGGCATTTACAGAGACCAAACAGTGGATGTGAGCACAGTGAGGTGGTGGGTGGTGCATTTTAGCAGTGGTGAAGGTGACAGTGGTTTGCCTCTGCTGGTGCAGATTTTTACAGGTAAGGCATGCAGGCTTTTGTTCATCACTGATGAAAGTGCATAGCTGATGGTGGTGACTGTGTTGAAAAATAATGTTTTGTAGCTGAGAATTTGCTCTATCAGTGCTATTGTGGTCTTTGTGTCTGTTATAGTTTCCATGGGAATATATAGGAGGCATTACTTTTGGAGAAATTTTGTAATATGTTGTTTTTGCCCTCTTTCTATGCCTGTTGCTGTTTCCTCATTTCAGCATGTCCTTGGCCACTCTTCAGGGCAGAAGTGCTCTTCTTTAGACCTTTTGCTGTGTTACATGGTTCTTGAATATGAATTATTCATATCTAAGTGTGTAAGAGTTCATTAAGGAAATTCAATTTTGTAAACTTCAACAGGCATTTCAAAGTGACTGAATAGTTACTGTAATGCATGTTTTTTAAACGTTTAGAAAACAGTAGTCAAAAGGTGCTTTGAAAAAGAAACAACTCTGTTTAATCGTTCGGTATGCAAACCAATACCGTACTCTTCAGGTCTGAACTGTGCTCATCCATGTTCAGTAAGAACAGATTTTACTCTCTTGATTTATGCACTAAGAATGGTTCTCTAAGGACTATAAAAGTGAATATGAATAATATTTTAAAATATTAAATGGTAGATCTTGAATAGGAGTAGTAAACATTTTGAGAAAATGCAAGTAAAGAATGTAGAATGAACAACTTAGAGAGGATGTTGGTACTAGAAAAGAAAAAGAAAAAAAAGGATTATAGCTATACTGGTTCCTTTGACTGCACTAATGAGCAAGAAATTAATATTTTTTTTCATTGGTGGATTCCTCAGTGTGATTTCCTATCGTTGAGGTACAAGCAACAGAAATCCTGACTTACTCTTTCTTTGGCTAATAAGGGCTGTTACTAAACAAGGGACATTCAGTTGTCCTTGAAGCTAAACTACTTCCCCAGAGGTGTGTGCATTTCTAAAGAAATCAGGAAAAAACAGTTTGAAATCCCAGAAGCATAAAGAGAACATAGAAATAGGCACTAATGTCATCTGTTGATGCCTACCTCTGTGTTTCTCACTAGGAAGTATGGGTCAGATATGACACCACTTCCTCTTCGTAAAGCATGTTCTCAGTGCAACCCTAGAGATTTTCCTGCTTGTTTGTGAAAATGAGATGTTACTGGAATGCCTCAGCATAATTGTGATCTTTTTCATTCATAGGAAAATTATATCTAAATACACTCCACTTTTATTCAGACAGATGAACATGCAGGAGAATCCTCAGGGAATGATTCACAGTATTAAGGAGTGTGACTGACTTTGTAGCTGGTCGTGTACCTTGACTTGCTTCTCTCAGATTCAATAACTAATTTTTTCAGTATTTTGCTGAACACTTGCAGAGTGGAGATGTGTAATTACTCAGAGTGCTTAAGTGGATGTGATGCCAGAGCTGGAATACATAGTGATATTCTTTGGAGTCATTAACAGCTGATAAAGAATAAGAGCTAATGAGGTACGAAGCATAACAATGGACATTAATTTCCTTTCAAAATAATTTTTGGAGCAGATTTTTCCAGAGGGTGAAAGAAAAAAACTAAGAAAAAACAAACCTAAAGCAGCTTTGCAAATCAACAATTTATATAAAAACCAGATAAACTGTATTCTACTATGCAAAAGAGAAAATTCTAAATTCCAATATATTTTCAACTATTAAAAATTATTATTGTGTTATGTTTATAATTAGTTTTACTTACTTTACATTTTAAGATTTCTGTCCAATTTTTATTCTATTTTAGTTATTGTTACTGTCTTTTTTTTTTTTTGGTAAAATGTTTCTAAATATCCCAGAGACTCGGGTGAAGAGTTTTTTTTCCCATTGTAAATAGATAGAAAGCAAGCTGTTTGCCAGCTATTCTAGTGCTGACAATTGGGCTTTTGCAAGGTCACTTTCAAAAGCTTGTAAACTTAATTAGGTTATCTTGTGAGCTTTAAAATGAAGAGTTAGTTGAAAAGTTCTGGACTGCCAGAAATTTTGATCTGTTCCCAGTGCCATAGCACACAAAATCACAGGCAAGGAGGGAAGGCAGAACAGGGCTGTGCTCCTTGGTTCCAGGCAAAATGACACAGAGATGGAACAAAATCTCTGTGGTTACTTTCCAACTTTCTTCTGAAGAACACTCAGTTGGTGTTTTGAATTCCATCAGCTCTGTCATGTGTTTAGTGTTGTCATTGAATAAGAAATATGCCTGAATGATTATACAGTGTCAGTAAATTTATTCTGATTTAACCGCTGTGCGCTTTGTAACCGTGAAGAAAGTACTGTGGATGGTACTGTGTTTGTAATGAATAAAATAACATTGTTCATACAACTTCCTTCTACGCTGTCATCAGAGCAGGCATGTGGGAATGCATCTTTTCACCTGCACAGGACACATGCACTACTGGGAGGGCTTTTCTCCTTCAGGTTTACAGGCAGTCACCTCTTTACGCTGGTGGACTGACGTTCTATGTAGGCAAGACCCCCATGTGCACCCCACAAAACCTAATGGGAATTTTATTTCTGATCAGCAGACTCAATGATGCAATGCCAGACCTTGGAGTTGTAGCCCCGTGACTGGTGAGGTGCAGTAACTGGGTGGGATCCTCAGGTTCTGTGTGGGACATGATATTTAGCGGCTGTGTATCCGTAGACTGAAGTCGGTGTGATGAGGGAAGAGACTAACGCAAGCTAGTCCCTCATAGCCTAGGAATATAGTTGTTTAATCCAATCATTTCCATGGTAGCCCTCCCCTAATTACCTTTATTCCCCCTATGTCCAGGTTTTGATACATCTGACAGTGCCACCCTAGTCTTTGTGACCTTGTATCTCACTGACACATCTCTTCGGGTGAGATTATTTTCTTCTTAGAATCTGAGCTTCAGTTATGCAGCTCCTGTGTGCAGGCATGACTGCATCAGAGCTGGGAAGAGAGGGAGAGATGGCTTTTAAGTTTCAGACTTTCCTATTAATTTTCCTTAATGCATTGGTAAATTCTAAACAAAATATGTTGAGAGACTTTTTATTGGTGACCGCTTCCAAGGAATAAATACTCTGGTGTGTTCTTAAAGCACGTCCTCTGAGATTGTACTTGTAACTAAAACAGATCATTCAAATGTGTACATTGCTTCCTTTAACAAAAAAATCGTTCAAATTGAAATCTAAAAATCAATAGGTCTAAACAACTGGAGTAATTTCTTCATTTTTTAGGAACTGAGCAGTGTTAGACTAGTTCATAATAGTGAATTCTCACTTGCAGCCAGTGCTCTTAACTACTTTCTTGTATCTTTTTATGTAGATTTATTGTTGCTAAGGGAAATTCTTTTGAATCCCCTGAGAAATGTGGTACGTTCCCACACTAATGGAAACTCCTTATTCTGGTAGCATACAGTTTTCAAGGGACTCCTCCTGCTGCATGTTACATCATGAGTTATGAACGCGTTGGCGCTGGGAACTGGTGTTCTCTTAGTGACGGTGTAAACTCTCTGGTGTAAATACTGTGTTTTTAAGGAAAAGGAATGAAAAAGCTCTCCAGTAACAACCCAGGCATCCCAGACCAATTAATTGTAATACTAGATGGTGGTCTAGAGAGAATTCATTCTCTTCCTGAAGTGCTAGTAGCTGATATATTCACTGAAAATTTTAGGTGGAAATGAAAACAAGAATAGAAAACAGTTTGAATAATCTGCTATGACAGTATGAACTTGGTCTTATCTCGCACTCTCTGTTACAGTGATTGATTCCATTTATGGGTTTGTTTAAGGGTGAATAGAAAGGTGCACCAAAGCCTGGATTCATTCCTCCTCATCCCTGCCTGCTAAGCAGTCACACTTTGGATTAGAGTACTAAAGCATGTGGAAATCGAAATCAACTTCTACTGCCAGAAACATCATCTCTTCTTTCCTGGCAGAAAACCACCTAGAAATGATACAAGGCTGTAGAGTGAAACCAGAAAAAAATATAGTTGAATTACAAAAAAAAAATCATCCACAGCAGTAATTATTAGTAGGAATTTTATCTAGTAATTGAATATAATTTTAATAAGTTTTTGATGAGCTGTTTTAAAGCCGTTACCAGTCTATACTTGTATATTCATTATCAGGGATACTTTACATCCAATAGAATCTCAAGTTTTGGTCGAAGTGTACTTGAAGAATGCATTCAGTAAAGATTTAACATAGAATGAACAGGTGCTGTAAAATTTTGAGATCAAGGTTTGTAAGTTATGTACCAGTAATTTGTGCCGCCTTCAGAATTCTATGCCCAGGGCTATTTATTTTGTTCTTCCATCAATACATTCCTAATCTTTTCAAGCGTGACTGAGAGGATCTGTTCCATGAAGTGTAAAACTGAGACATCGTCCAGAGCCTCCTGTAAGGACTGGATTCCCCATTTCAGGGTTCTCATGGCACTTTCATCCCCTACAAGCAGTGTTCTGGTGTGCTTTGTTACTGGTCCAGAGTCATTTGGGAAGTGATGATATCTCTAACTGAATGGGTGCATCTTCCCTGAACTGCTTCGCATTTCTGAGGTTTCTAATGTTTATCTGTCATGAATAAGCAAGCCAGGTAGAAAAGCTGAATTCTGTTTACACAGAACTGAGCGAATGCTGGTTATTGCTGGCTGGGTATCAGCACACAGGGCAGGGTGTGGGACTGCAGCCTGCACGCTACCATCCCCAGTAGCCCCAGGCAGCTGGTCTGGGCTCTGCATGTCAGGGTGGAATGCCTCCTGCCACGGTGGTCAGTCCACTGTCAGAAAGAGGTCAGAACTTAAAAAAAAAACCAAAAAAACAACAAACCAAACCAATAATTTATTAGGGTTTTTAGTTGTTTCCTCAGTTCCCTTGGTGCAAGCACTCCTGACAAGATGTTAGTAAAGATCCGTCATCTTTTCAGCATGCCTCATCCTGGCTAGAAATAACATCCAGGTCCAGAAGCATGTGAGCTTCATATATTTGTGGATGTGAGCTTGGAGACTGTTGAACCTGAGGAAGCATGTGAGAAACAACTTGAGCGAGACCTGCTTCTGGCATTTTTTAGACATCGAGTCAGCGTATTAATAGGAGTATTTTTGGCCAGTGGTGCTTCCTAGCAACAGACCATTTACTGTACTATGGGCTTAAAATGTATTAAATAATTTTAACTTTCCTACTTTAACCTCTGTGGATTACAGTAATGCCTCAAGGCTCTTTCCTGCACTGCTCTCTGTGCCTTCCGGTGCAAGGCAGCAAGCTGTACTAAGAGCCATACTCTGCTTAACTCCAAATGCTGTTAGACTTATTTGGCATAGGGGTGGTGATGTTATTTCTAATACCTTCCAACTAAGCAACTAGCTAGGTACATAGTTTAGGAACTCAAAGTCACTACTATCCAAAAGCTGTCCTGATTTTGACTTTCCCAAGTTCAAAATACTATAAAAAAAAAAAGTAGCCAAGTCATTCTGGAAAAGTTGTAAATAAAGTGGAAGATAAAATCAGAATCAGGATTAACTTTGACATTTGATAGGTTTGCAAATTTTATGGTTATTTCCATGAAATAACAACAGGATAAATTTTGTTGGTTAATTTCTTCTAACGTTGTTTTAATTTCTTTTTTTTTACTTATTTCCTTCAAACTGTAAATATTTAGGACTTAACAGTAAGTGGTTTCACCTTACTGCGTTAATTGTAACTCTTACGTTCAAATTACCAAATTATATATCAAAGTATAACACTACATTGCAGAACTAACTCCTTAACTAGTTTGATTTTCATTTGTAACCAGTGTGTACATCATACTGCAGGCAGGTTGGAAACCTGTCTGGCTTGAGCAGCTTACTGGCTAAATAAAAGCTGCACAGTTTAAAGAGGTTACTTTAAATGAAGTATTTAAATAGGCTAGACCTGATAGTGCAAGAAGTCAAAGGTCATACAAGTCATTTTCTGCCTTCCCATCCCGTCTTCTAATTGTTGATTAAATCCAAAGAAAATCATCCCCTCTGACAGGAACCTACCTTTCCATTGCTAGAGCAGAGTCTTAGACTACTTAGTCTACAGCAAAAATTACTTTTACATACAATTTAAATAAACAGGAATGGCTGTACAAAATTGAAAATAGTAAAATTTCACTAAGTTCAGGGCAATGATTACTACTCATTGTGGGCTTCTAAAAGTAACTGACAGTCTAATTTTAAATCAGATTAGCCAAAGTGTTTTAAATTACTTCAATTTTTTGTAAAGTTGTTAAAGTTGTTAAAGTGTTCTGTAATGTTGTGAACTGGATTTTTAATTGAGTTTTTTTTTTTTTTTTTAATTGAGTCTTGAAAAAATGAGTATTATCCAAAAATACAAACTCTTTTGTATTTGAAGCAATCTAAAATTCTAAAAACATTTTCAAATGGTTTCATTTGCAAGGAAAATCTATTGATTTGTCCCTTGTAACAGTAGTTCTGTTCCATTCAGAACTGAGATCAAAAGGTACAAATCTCCTGAGGTTTAAGAATTTCATGTTGTCAGTTTATTATCATCTTTTGTCATATCTTCTTTTGTACTGTAAACTTTATTTGATAGACACAACATTTTCATATAAACTTTTTGACGAATTATTTAACTTGATTTTTTTAAATTTTATTTTATTTAAATATGCCTAGGCAGTGTGCTTTTCCAGAATTTCTGGAAGTGATAACCTAATCCTTTACCCTGTAAAGAGTTCTTGGTTAAAATGTGAAGCACAAGTCTCTGGGCTAATTTTGCTGTTATTTATGCATGGGTAAAGAAATTCGCAGCTGTTGGGCTTTGTGCATGCAGTGGAAGATGTTTATGCAAATCACTGAATATGTTATTTTGCATGCTTAATAATATTTTGCATATAATTAAACAGCTCCATTTGAAAAACAGAGGTGCTGATGAAAAATGGCTATTGTGGTTGGTAGTCTCTTGTTATGTATAGGGTAAGCCGAACGATAACAGCCCTATAACCATGTCTCAATTCTTATCTGGTGGGAATAAAAAGGATACTTCTGTCTTTCTGTGCTTCAGGTACTTTTTTATCAACTAATATCAACTGTGGTAATGACTATATTATGTGGACTGAAATAAAAATCTCAGCAGTTGAGTAGATGAGAGAGATGTTTAACTGTTACTGGGGAAAGAAGAATAGTCAGTGCGTTCGTGGCTCAGTAAATCACCCAAGTCCAAATAAGTTTAAGTTTATGATGAGTGGTTGCACTTAATAACATACAATCTTAACTCAGATGTTCCTTAAAATTCAGTCTTGCATCAGATACCGAATTTTACAATTCTAATTTTGTTAAGTCCAGTTTTCATTTTGTACTTGCATTTCCACAAATGTAAACAACACAAAAAAATCATTTTGGTGTACTCTTGGTATTGTTCATTGCATGTTACTACAAGGCATTGATTTGGCCCCTGCTTCTGGAAATGAACTATTCAGGCAGCCATATTAGAAAGATAGAATTATAGAATCATCAAGGTCAGAAAAGATCACTAAGATCATTTAGTTCAACCATCAACTCATCACATCTGCTAAACCACATCCCCTAGTGCCACATTTCCGCAGTTCTTGAACACTTCCAGAGATGGTGACTCTCGCCCCCCTGACCATCCTGTTCCAGTGCCTCATCACTCTTTCTGAGAAGAAATTTCTCCTGATATCCAACGTGATCCTGCCCTGGCACATCCTGAGGCCATTGCATTCCTGCCTTGTTGCATACCCAACAGAGACATTTCTCCCATGTTCTGGTAGGACCTTTGTGCACATCAGATGAGCTGTCTCCTGAGAAGGTCTGTTTTTCTCTGTTGGTAGAGGGAGCTCAATTGGCCGGCTACACAATTCCTGAAGTTAGGGGAAATGAATGCTGCCAGGGTGCCCTTCTCTGTGACTCATAACAGCTCCTAAAACAATGACATTAAATCAGGCCATAACAATCTTCATAGATAGAATAGCATAGTCGTGCACTAGTTATAATAAGCTGCACAGTGAAAACAGCAATGTATGCCATAAAAATCTGTGTAACGCAGACAGTATATATGCTATTAATAGTAGAGATTAACTAAAGATTAAAACTCTGTAATGTGATGCCTTCTTTGAACCTTTTGTGAAATAGTCTTGAGGAAACAGTAAAAGCAGAGGAGTGGTGGAACACCATCTTCAGCATTGCATTCTTGGTTTACAGATCAACAAAAGCAGGTGCTTGAAATCTGCTGCTTTTTCATACTACTTGTACAGTTACTTGTTCATTAGTTTTATTTTATTCAACTTCATCTCCATTTGGGTCTCAATCTATCATGAGTTTTAAGGCTTACTTTGGTGGCTTTCTCCTGTCTGTGCCTGCTCTGTAGCTGTCAGGTGAAGTGTGGCAGAGGAACGAGGCAGAGATATTCTGGAATCTCACTCTTAGAAGTTGAGCTCTTCTTGTTTGTGTCAAGAGCAAGATACTTCTTTCCCCTTAGAAATTTAGGAGCCTGGAAGCTTTCAGGTGTGAAATGTAGAAATTGGCCTCTGTGTTCTTTCCAGATCCTTGTGTCTGGATCTGGTGCTTCTGTCTGTTGTGAGTAGATGGTGCCTCATCATAGGCCTTACAAGCCCCACGGCACCAAATATCAATAACTTCAGGAGGCAGCCAAAGAGATCTGCCCAAAATTCAGCCTGGAACAGTGCTATGATACTGCCCTGGTATATTATTCTGAATAATACAGCTTAGCGTAGATGTGACTAAATGTAAACAGCTCCATTTTATCCTGATGAAAGATTGTGAAGGTCAGTGCTCTAGCGCTGTCCCTGAATTTTGCTTTTATAAAGCTCAGGATAAGTCAATCAAAAAATGTTGTATAATAAATGTTAGGATTATGCTAAACTTGAAATATTCCATATTGCGTTCTATACTGTGCCAGAAAGATGTCAGCTCTCATGATAGCTATGGATATTTAATGTAAATTTTGTGTTGAACTTCTAATTTTCTCTTTTATGTGTAATTGACAAAAGATGGAATAAGCAAATTTATTTCAAAGCAAAAGGGCATGGAGAGATCAAGTGTCAGCATTAATATGACAATGGGCCAGCTGTGGCTGAACTGAAAAAAATTCTTTTGGAAAGTCTAAGGTAGTATTTTCAGGTGCTAAATGTTGAGAAAGAGATGTTTTAGCTGCGTTTTTTTGTAGGCTTGAGAAATCTGAGCAGTGCCCTTGGCTGCCAGGACACAGCTGGCTGGGGCTAGAGAGGCAGAGCTCCTCCGTGCTCCTGCATCGCAATCTGCCTCTGCCTCGGTCACAGTCCTGCTATGCAGTGACTTTATGCTGCTGGCAGCACTTGCTCTTTTCATTTTTCTGTATTGTCCCAGTTACAAGATGAACTCTATCAAGATTATAGTAAAAACACATCTTTTAAGTTTTCTTCAGTGAATCTAAATAGATGAGTCTGAATCATACGTACAAGAAAAATATACTAAAGTAGTAATAATAAGATCCCAAGGATAGAGCATCATCTTGAGTTCTTCTGAAAATTAACCTTGCGTGCTCCACCAAAACAACCTTAATCCTTGCTTCTTTTCCTGTTTTGAAGAATATTATTATTCTGTTGCACACAACCTTCACTCAACTTCATTCTGAGGATTTTGGTCCACAGAAATGTTTGTAGTGGGCAGTATTTTATGATATAACATAATTTGTTGCCTGTTTGTGGTATGGGAATCCACCTATGTCCCCATCTTTTATGACTCTCTAGTATGATATGTCACATTATGAGGGACCAAAGCCTCTCAACATTTTTATGTCCATATTGCTCTTCAAATTTAGTATTGTTCTCTAGTTCTTGCTTTCTAATGCTATATTACTGTTATAATTGAAACAGAATTTTCTCAGCTCTGCTATCAAATATAATTTACTTAGACATGCTTAGATAATTTTCTTGAAATCTGACTTGAAGAAAACTATGTGCCTAAATCATGAGTTGACTTGGCAGTTTCCTACTAACTTTGTCTTCAAGGGTCTTCTGGGAAGCAGTTATAGATTTCCTTATGCTGCTATAACATATTTTTCAAAGCTTACTATATTACAGCTTTGCTAACAAAAACATGAAAAACATCAGGGTAATTTCATAAGTGGAAGAGTTAAAAATGAGTTTTTTATCATGCACTGTGATTTAACCCTGCAGCTGCTCAACTCTGCAGCTGTTTGCTCAGTCTCCCCAAAGGGAGATGGAGGAGAGAATCAGAAAAAGGTAAAACTCATGGGTTGAGATAAAGACAGTCTCACAGGACAGAAAAATAAGAAAAAATAATAATGAATAAAAATGAATTTACAAAACAAGGGATTCACAATGCTCGTTAATCAGCACACCACCCAGTGACCAATGCCCAGATGGTTCCCAAAAAGCAGCAGCTCCCCCTCAACTTTTATCACTTAGCATGAAACTGTATGCTATGGGACACAGCCTTGGCCAGTTTGTGTTACTGTGCTTGTTCTGTCCCATCCCAGCTCCTGGCTGGGGGCTGGGGGCTTTCTCCTGGAGGCTTCCCCACCTCCTTGCTGACAGTGTAGAATGAGGAACTAAAACATTCTTGGATCTGTGGAGCACTGCTCAGTAATGACTAAAACATCTTGGTGTTATCAACATTATTCTATTCTAATTCCAAAATATGGCACCATGTCAGCTGCTAGGAAGAAAATTATCTAAATCCTAGCTAAAACCAGGACACTCAGGATATTAAATTTATTTTACACAAGGCAAGGTAAAAAATAAAATTAAAAAAAATATATTGTGAAATTAGAAACCATGATATAATAAAATAACAAAATAACAAAAAAGATATAACAAAATCAATGCTTCTTTAATGGTACCAAGTTGTTCTGAGGAGGATAAATAGTAATGCAATGTTGCACAAGGACAGGAATATCCTGAAAAATACAGGTGTAGGTATTTGCTTAATTCTGTTATCCTGGCACTGGTACCAGCTCAGCAGTCTCCTTTCAGCTCTGCTGGGAGCTGTCTGTTCTGCAGGCATGTGGATTCAAAGAAGGAGTAACTGTGGCTGGGGCTGCCCTCCTCTTCTGCCTGCATGGCTGAACAGAATGTGGGCCTCATGCAGAAGTTAACGCTGTGTAAATCCTGCATGGCATGAGTGGGGAATCATAGGTTGAATTTAGAGTATGGGAATGATAATGGTGCTTTCCCCTGAGGCTGCAGCAGTGCAGATGGCCTTTTATTCCATGCAGGTTACAGAGCCAGCACAACAAGAGATGAACTTGGAAATATTTGTCTTAATTTAGCAGAGAAGACCTATTTTGCATGCAGATTCTCGTTTTATTTATATCGTAAAGCTTAGTTTCCTGTACTAAACCCACAGCTTTATTTATATCCAGGGTTAGAGATAATGAGCCCTAAGTGCAGCTCAGGCAGGAGATACAGGATGGCCTTAAGCTCATGGGACAATGTTGTGACCTAATCCCAACTTTTCCTGCTGTGCCCCACCAGCCTGGGAGATGCTCTGAACTTCACTTCTCCTGTGTCACTCTGCTCTTGCAAGTTCTTCCTGGGAGCTAGGAGGCAAATATTGCCCAAACAGCTGCTCTTTTATTGCTGCCCCAGGGCCTCATTTTTATGCAGTCTGAAGATGCTAAATAAATGGGCTTGAAATTTTGGAGTTAGTAACACATCAGTTTGGATACTGTCTGATACTCTCCAGCTCACGTTTTGTAATTTGTAGTCTACCCTGTAGACATACAACATGAGTGAAGATGCTGTGCTTGTAAAGACTGGATTATTTGGAGAATAATGTTCTAACGTAAGGACCAAAGTATTCATCTATTTTTTATGTTTCTTTCTCAATAAAGGTGTAGTCACCATTTCTGTGTTGTAATATAAACACAGTTGAAGGGAGAAAGCTTGGAAATAAAATCGCAGTTCTAGACAAACTGATTCAGTGGCATTGAAATGTCATTTCTAGTATTATCCGGCTTACTGGGAGTGTTTCAAGGAATAACCTTCTGGCATGGCAGAATACAGGGCAGGGATTAGACGGGGCTTGCACAGGGGGCCAGATTTTGTCCTGTGGTAATTAGGGTTGTGGGAGCATGAGTGATGGCAAGAACTATGCCAGCAGTTGCTGTTTTGTTTTTAAATCTCTGTGGTGTGTTTAAGATATTATTTTTCCATAGTAGGAGTGGTCTTTGAACTCTTATATAGAAAAAAAAAAGGTGTGTATGTGGGGGGGAAGATAATCAGATAATATTTTGACAAAACTGTGCAACTAAGTGAATTGGAGCTTGTTTACAGAACTGCAGTTTATGTTTAGAACCCTGCTTTCAAGAGAGATGTCTGACTCAGATTTCGCCTAAGAAACCCAGCAACATTATCCTGTGAGCAGGACCTGGAGTTTCTAAGGGTTTTGAAAACATTCTTTGATATCCAAAAGCATCCTTTGGATGCTTTCATAGGGCTTTTTCAGAAAAGCAAGAAGGCTCTTAAGGAAGCCTCAGAGAGATAAATGGGCATTCAGTCTGTGGCTTTGGCTGACTGGTCTAATAGCCATTCTTGCTTGGGAGATAGAAAGAAAGGAGCTCAGAGAAAGTCTTCTGGATTTGACATCCAAGACTCAAGAGCAGAAGAACGTAGGAAGAAGTTACGATGGACAAGCCCGACCCCTGAATATTCCCAGATTGCTATTAAACAGTGTCAGAATAAAATATTCAGAGATACACCTTTGACTTTTGTATCTGTCCAAATGCAGAATGCAATAGGCAACTGCCTTCCACTTCAAGCGGCTGGAAGAAGTTGGAGCTGATTAAATAATGGTAATACTGTTATTTTCAATAATGTTCTTTTGATATGGGTGTCTTTTGCTATCTTTAAGAAATTAGATCAAAAGTTCAAGTGTTAAGAGGTACTATAGTTGTAATAAGCTTTTAACATCATGAGTTTAACTTTTGGAAGTATTGCTAAAAGGATTAGTGTGACAGAGTTAATGGTGCTCAGTGGGAGAAGCCAAAACAGCTTATTTAAAATAGAACTTGGGACATAGTAGAAATACTCAGATTTAAATTATTTTATTATTAAATAAGAAACATGGGAGCAGTATTTTTGCTCATTTCTTCCCTTAGAAATTACCTGTGCGTGCTGTTGTTAATGAGTGTGGGTGGGAGGGAAAAGGAGAAATTAGCTGTGACCTAATGAGAGGCGGATCGATTGGAGAGCAAACTGCTAATCTTGTGCTGATTTCCTCAAGTTCATTATGGAAGTGAATTGACCAGTCTTTAAAGAATTCATAATTACATAATTGTCCAGCCTGCAAATATGTGTTGAACATAACCAGGTTTAAAAAGCAGAAGTGTGGTTTTTTTTTTTTTGCTTGCAAAATTAGGCTTATTTTGTGTTGATATTTCGTTCTGAAGCAATTGATTTCAAGTTATTTTTATCATTATTATTCATTCATTTACTGACAAACGATGATATGACAAAGCTTCAAGCCAGAAGTGCTAATTGCACTTCTGAAAGTGCATGAGATATACCCCATGGAATTATAGGGTAATTTTTGATTTAGGATATATTCATTTCCTTGTTTAGACTGTTGGAGGGAGTTAATGACTAGTTTACTCAGCATTTTTTTGTTTTTTTTTTTTTTTAATTATTCTATATTCAAGTCAATGTTTACTGTTAGCATTTAACACTGATATTCCTAAGAATTCCCATTTTTTGTATAAGAGTTCATAATAATTCTAAATACTTATTCTATTGGGAGAAAAAAAAAAAAAAAAAAAAAAAAAAAAAAAAAAAAAAAAA